>NC_041393.1:426909125-427075058 GCF_002162155.2 Triticum dicoccoides | reverse complement strand
GGACCTCTAGTAGTAGCGCGGTTTTTTACCCCCTCGCTACTACTATGGCACCACTTAGTAGTAGCGAGGGCTAAAAACCAACGCTACTGCTATCAAACTTAGTAGTAGCGAGGTTTTAAAAACCCGCGCTACTACTATGGCATGTCCTGGGGGGCACGGTAGAGACCGCTTAGTAGTAGCGAGGGTTAAAACCCGCGCTACTGCTATCAACTTAGTAGTAGCGAGGTTTAAAAACCTGCGCTACTACTAAGTAGCAGTAGCGAGGGTTTTTAACCCTCGCTACTAGTAAGATTCTGTGTATAGGCTTTTCCCTAGTAGTGTCCCGGTACTCCAGTAAAATCCCGAGTTCACCAGGAGCACTTCCGATATCCAAATATAGGCTTCCAATATATCAATCTTCATGTCTCGACCATTTCGAGACTCCTCGTCATGTCCGTAATCTTATCCGGGACTCCGAACAAAATTCGGTTCATCAAAACTCATAAACTCATAATATAACTGTCATCGAAACCTTAAGCATGCGAACCCTACGTGTTCGAGAACTATGTAGACATGACCTAGAACTGTTTCCGGTTAATAACCAATAGCGGAACCTGGATGCTGATATTGGCTCCTACGTATTCTACGAAGATCTTTATCGGTCAAACCGCATAACAACATACGTTGTTCCCTTTGTCATCGGTATGTTACTTGCTCGAGATTCGATCGTCGGTATCTCAATACCTAGTTCAATCTCGTTATTGGCAAGTCTCTTTACTCATTACGTAATGCATCATCCCGCAACTAACTCATTAGTCACATTGCTTGCAAGGCTTATAGTGATGTGCATTACCGAGAGGGCCCAGAGATACCTCTCCGACAATCGGAGTGACAAATACTAATCCGAAAATACTCCAACCCAACATGTACCTTCGGAGACACCTGTAGAGCTCCTTTATAATCACCCAGTTATGTTGTGACGTTTGGTAGCACACAAAGTGTTCCTCCGGTAAACGGGTGTTGCATAATCTCATAGTTGTAGGAACATGTATAAGTCATGAAGAAAGCAATAGCAACATACTAAACGACCAAGTGCTAAGCTAACAGAATGGGTCAAGTCAATCACATCATTCTCCTAATGATGTGATCCCGTTAATCAAATGACAACTCATGTCTATGGTTAGGAAACTTAACCATGTTTGATTAACGAGCTAGTCAAGTAGAGGCATACTAGTGACACTATCTTTGTCTATGTATTCACACATGTATTATGTTTCCGGTTAATACAATTCTAGCATGAATAATAAACATTTATCATGAAATAAGGAAATAAATAATAACTTTATTATTGCCTCTAAGGCATATTTCCTTCAGTCTCCCACTTGCACTAGAGTCAATAATCTAGTTCACATCGCCATGTGGTTTAACACCAATATTCATATATGTATATGATTAACACCCATAGTTCACATCGTCATGTGACCAACACCCAAAGGGTTTACTAGAGTCAATAGTCTAGTTCACATCGCTATGTGATTAACACCCAAAGAGTACTAAGGTGTGATCATGTTTTGCTCGTGAGAGAAGCTTAGTCAACGGGTCTGTCACATTCAGAGTCGTATGTATTTTGCAAATATTCTATGTCTACAATGCTCTGCACGGAGCTACTCTAGCTAATTGCTCCCACTTTCAATATGTATCCAGATTGAGACTTAGAGTCATCTGGATCGGTGTGAAAGCTTGCACCGATGTAACTCTTTACGACGGGCTCTTTTATCACCTCCATAATCGAGAAATATTTCATTGATCCTCACTAAGTATATTCTTGACCAATGTCCAGTGATCTACTCCTAGATCACTATTGTACTCCCTTGCCAAATTCAGAGCAAGGTATACAATAGGTCTGGTACATAGCATAGCATACTTTATAGAACCTATGACTGAGGCATAGGGAATGACTTTCATTCTCTTTTCTATTTTCTGCCGTGGTCGGGATTTGAGTCTTACTCAATTTCACACCTTTGCAACACAGGAAGAACTCTTTCTTTGACTATTCCATTTTGAACTATTTCAAAATCTTGACAAGGTATGTACTTATTGAAAAACTTATCAAGCGTCTTGATCTATCTTAATATATCTTGATGCTCAATATGTAAGTAGCTTTACTGAGGTCTTTATTTTAAATAACTCCTTTCAAATACTCCTTTATGCTTTCCAGAAAAATTCTACATCATTTCTGATCAACAATATGTTACTCACATATATTTATCAGAAAGGCGGTAGTGCTCCCACTCACTTTATTGTAAATACAGGCTTCACCACAAGTCTGTATAAAACTATATGCTTTGATCAACTTATCAAAGCGTATATTCCAACTCTGAGATGCTTGCACCAGTCCATAGATGGATCGCTGGAGCTTGCACATTTTGTTAGCACCTTTAGGATTGACAAAACCTTTTGGTTGCATCATATACAACTCTTCTTTAAGAAAACCATTAAGGAATGCAGTTTTGACATCCATTTGCCAGATTTCATAAAATGTGGCAATTGCTAACATGATTCGGACAGACTTAATCATCGCTACAGTTGAGAAAATCTCATTGTAGTCAACACCTTGAACTTATCGAAAACCTTTTTGTGACAAGTCGAGCTTTGTAGATAGTAACACTACCATCAACATCTGTCTTCGTCTTGAAGATCCATTTATACAATATGGCGTTCCGATCATCGGGCGACTCCACCAAATTCCACACTTTGTTCTCATACATGGATCCCATCTCATATTTCATGGCCTCAAGCCATTTCGCGGAATCTGGGCTCATCATCGCTTCCTCATAGCTCGTAGGTTCATCATGGTCTAGTAACATGACTTCTAGAATAGGATTACCGTACCACTCTGGTGCGGACTATACTTTGGAAGACCTACGAGGTTTTGTAGTAACTTGATCTGAAGTTTCATGATCATCATCATTAGCTTCCTCACTAATTGGTGTAGGAATCACTGGAACTGATTTTTGTGATGAACTACTTTCCAATTCGGGAGAAGGTACAAATTACCTTATCAAGCTCTACTTTCCTCCCACTCACTTCTTTCGAGAGAAACTCCTTCTCTAGAAAGGATCCATTCTTAGCAACGAATGTTTTGCCTTCGGATCTGTGATAATAGGTTTACCCAACATTTTCCTTTGGGTATTCTATGAAGACGCACTTCTCTAATTTGGGTTCGAGTTTATCAGGTTGAAAACCTTTTTCATATAAGCATCGCAACTCCAAATTTTAAGAAACGACATCGTAGGTTTACTTCAAAACCATAGTTCATATGGTGTCGTCTCAACGGATTTAGATGGTGCCCTATTTAAAGTGAATGCAGCTATCTCTAATGCATAACCCCAAAACGATAGTGGTAGATCGGTAAGATACATCATAGATCGCACCATATCCAATAAAGTGCGGTTACGACGTTCAGACACACCATTACGCTATGGTGTTCCATGTGGCATTAGCTGTGAAACTATTCCGCATTGTTTAAAATGAAGGCCAAACTCGTAACTCAAATAATCTTCTCTACGATCAGATTGTAGAAACTTCTATTTTCTTGTTACAATGATTCTCCACTTCACTCTGAAATTCTTTGAACTTTTCAAATGTTTCAGACTTGTGCTTCATTAAGTAGATATACACATATCTGCTCAAATCATCTGTGAAGGTCAGAAAATAATGATACCCTGCCACGAGCATCAACACTCATTGGACCGCATACATCGGTATGTATTATTTCCAACAAGTTAGTAGCTCGTTCCATTGTTCCGGAGAACGGAGTTTTAGTCATCTTGCCCAAAAAGCACGGTTCGCAAGCATCAAATGATTCATAACCAAGTGATTCCGAAAATCCATCTTTATGGAGTTTCTTCATGCGCTTTACACCGATATGACCCAAACGGCAGTGCCACAAATAAGTTGCACTATCATTACTAACTTTGCATCTTTTGGCATCAACATCATGAATATGTGTATCACTATGATCAAGATTCAATAAACCATCACCATTGGGTGTATGACCATAGAAGGTTTTATTCATGTAAACAGAATAACAATTTATTCTCTATCTTTAGATGAATAATCGTATCGCAATAAACATGATCTTATCATATTTATGCTCAACGCAAACACCAAGTAACATTTATTTAGGTTTAACACTAATCTTGAAAATATAGGGAGTGTGTGATGATGATCATATCAATCTTGGAACTACTTCCAACACTCATCGTCACTTCCCCTTCAACTAGTCTCTGTTTATTCTGTAACTCCTGTTTCGAGTTACTAATCTTAGCAACCAAACAAGTATCAAATACTCAGGGGCTACTATAAACACTAGTAAGGCACACATCAATAACCTGTATATCAAATATACCCTTGTTCAATTTGCCATCCTTCTTATCCACCAAATATTCAGGGCATTTCCACTTCCAGTGACCATTTCCTTTGCAGTGTAAGCACTTAGTTTCAAACTTTGGTCTAGTTTTGGGCTTCTTCACAGGAGTGATAGCTAGCTTGTCATTCTACTTGAAGTTCCCTTTCTATCCCTTGGCCCTTCTCTTGAAACTAGTGTTCTTGTCAATCATCAACACTTGATGCTCTTTCTTGATTTCTACCTTCGTCAATTTCAACATCACGAAGAGCTCGGGAATCGTTTTCGTCATCCCTTGCATACTATAGTTCATCACGAAGTTCTAGTAACTTGGTGATGGTGACTAGAGAACTCTGTCAATCACTATCTTATCTGGAAGATTAACTCCCACTTGATTCAAGCGATTGTAGTACCCAGACAATCTGAGCACATGCTCACTAGTTGAGCGATTCTCCTCCATCTTTTAGCTATAGAACTTGTTGGATACTTCATATCTCTCAACTCGAGTATTTGTTTGAAATATTAACTTCAATTCCTGGAACATCTCATATGATCCATGACGTTCCAAACGTCTTTGAAGTCCCGATTCTAAGCCGTTAAGTATGGTGCACTAAACTATCAAGTAGTCATCACATTGAGCTAGCCAAACGTTCATAACGTCTGCATCTGCTCCTGCAATAGGTCTGTCACCTAGTGGTGCATTAAGGACATAATTCTTCTATGCAGCAATGAGGATAAACCTCAGATCACGGATGCAATCCGCATCATTGCTACTAACATCTTTCAACACAATTTTCTCTAGGAACATATCAAAATAAACATATGACAACAACAACGCGAGCTATTGATCTACAACATAATTTGTAAAATACTACCAGGACTAATTTCATGATAAATTTAAGATCAATTAATCATATTACCTAAGAACTCCCACTTAGACATACATCTCTCTAGTCATCTAAGTGATCACGTGATCCAAATCAACTAAACCATGTCCGATCATCACGTGAGATGGAGTAGTTTTCAATGGTGCACATCACTATGTTGACCATATCTACTATATGATTCACGCTCGACCTTTCGGTCTCCGTGTTCCGAGGCCATATCTGTATATGCTAGGCTCGTCAAGTTTAACCTGAGTATTCCGCATGTGCAACTATTTTGCACCCATTGTATTTGAACGTAGAGCCTATCACACCCGATCATCACGTGGTGTATCAGCACGAAGAACTTTCGCAACGGTGCATACTCAGGGAGAACACTTCTTGATAATTAGTGAGAGATCATCTTATAATGCTACCGTCAATCAAAGCAAAATAAGATGCATAAAGGATAAACATCACATGCAATCAATATAAGTGATATGATATGGCCATCATCATCTTGTGCTTGTGATCTCCATCTCCGAAGCACCGCCGTGATCACCGTCGTCACCGGCGCGACACCTTGATGTCCATCATAGCATCGTTGTCGTTTACGCTATCTATTCCTTCTATGACTATCGCTACCGCTTAGTGATAAAGTAAAGCAATTACATGGCGTTTGCATTTTATACAATAAAGCGACAACCATATGGCTCCTGCCAGTTGCCGATAACTTCGGTTACAAAACATGATCATCTCATACAATAAAATATAGCATCACGTCTTGACCATATCACATCACAACATGCCCTGCAAAAACAAGTTAGACGTCCTCTACTTTGTTGTTGCAAATTTTACGTGGCTGCAACGGGCTGAGCAAGAACCGTTCTTACCTACGCATCAAAACCACAACGATAGTTCGTCCAGTTAGTGCAGTTTTAACCTTCGCAAGGACCGGGCGTAGCCACACTCGGTTCAACTAAAGTGAGAGAGACAGACACCCGCCAGTCACATTTAAGCACGAGTGCTCGTAACAGTGAAACCAGTCTCACGTAAGCGTACGCGTAATGTTAGTCCGGGCCGCTTCATCTCACAATACCGCTGAACCAAAGTATGACATGCTGGTAAGCAATATGACTTGTATCGCCCACAACTCACTTGTATTCTACTCGTGCATATTGTCACATTTCGGGTTCCGGTAGACCCTCAAGGTTCGAACTCTGGGGTGCACGCAGAGATCACGCCTACTGCCTACCCACGTCTCGTCGCCTCGCAAGGATCTAAACTACACGAAGAACAACACAAGGGACACGAGGTTTATACTGGTTCAGGCCACCATTGTGGTGTAATACCCTACTCTAGTGTGTGGTGTGGTGGATTGCCTCAGGGGCCTGATGATGAGTAATACAAGGGAAGAACAGCCTCGCGAGGGGCTGTTCTTGGCTGGTGCGATGAACTGCTTGGGTGAGTTCAGTCACCTCTCTCTCTCTAGTCTACCCAAAATCTCCCTCTCTCTCTAGTCTACCCAAAATCTCCCGCCTCCTACTCTGCGGTGGCTAGCTCTATTTATAGAGGGAGGCCCTGGGCCTCTTCCCAAATATTGAGCGGGAAGGGCGCCAACAATTGGCCGTTTTGAAGGGGAACATCTAGTACACTTATCCTGACTAAAGTCGGTCCTCGCCTGCCAAAGACCCTGACGGTGCCGCCGGCTTGGGCTCCACGATGACCTCCATCCTGCCGTCCTGCTGGTCTTGGTCTTGTTGCACCAAAATGGTTGCATTTGCTTGATAGTCTTGCCTGCGCTTGGCCCCTTTGCACCAAAGAGGAAACAAGGACTCTACGCAGGCCGGCGCCCGCCTGGACTTTGTCGTCATGGCTTGCGTCATGGGCACCTCGTGAGGTACCCCGCCTTGATCTCTCCGCCTCCTCGCGAGCCAGCCTGACGAGGCTGTGCCTGAGGAAGCCTCCTGTCGTCCGCCCCACGAGGCTTGGCCCCTCGCGAGGGTCTTGAGCATGTGTTGATGAAGATGGGCCGTACTGGGCCACTCCCTGAGCCACACCGCAGGCCGCAGGCAGGCAAGTCTGGGTACCCCTGTTCCCAGAACACCGACAGTAGCCCCCAGGCCCAAGGCGCGCCTGGACTTGGCTTAGCGGAGAAGCGAAGGGGCAAGTGCGAAGCGCCTCGGGCCCCAATAGCATGCGGCCTTGGGGGCCGCGTGGCGGTTGATTGGACGTGGGCGTCCCTATTCCCCCATGCCTCCTTATTTTGCGCCCAGCTAGGCGGACCCGCGATTGCACACAGTCATCCCTCTTCTCGCCGCTCGTGCGTCCCCTACTCTTCCTCTCCTTGAGCTCCAACCTCAGCTTCCAATCCAATATAGAACCTCCCCCTTCCTGTCGCCATGGTGCCAACGAAGAAGGGGAAAGGTAAGAATCCTGCCCACTCACCCCGCTCTCCGCCGTCGACGGCTCCCGCTGTCGATCAGTCGATCATACTCAACCTGGAAGCCCTGGACAAGGTCAGTTCCGCCCTCGCCACCATCTTCAACGAGTGCGGGAGGACGACGGTCTGGCCCGCGTCTCACTTCTCCATTGACAGAATAGTCACCGAGGTCCGGTACTTCGCCGACGCCCTGTGGGCGGGACTGGTTCCCCCCTTTTCCGATTTCTTCAATGCCGTACTTTCCCATTACCAGATCCACATGATGCATTTGGGTCCTGAATCCATTGCTCTCCTTGCCGTTTTCGCTTTTGTTTGCGAGGCAATGGTTGGCATTCCTCCTTCAGTCGCCTTGCTGCGCCACTTCTTCTCTTTGCACCTCAGCGACCCCACCCAATGCTCGGGGTGCGTGAGCTTCCTCGCTGCACCAGAAACGGCGGCCTCGGGAATTGATTTCAGCCTTCCTCCACCTGCGACCAGGTTCTGAGAGTGGTGGCTGTACGTGGATGTCGGAGTGCCCAGCCCCCTGCTCTCGGAGCCAACCTTGCCCGCTGTCCCCAATTCGGGCTGGGGCCAGGAGACTCTCACGAGCCCCCGGCTCGTCTTCGTCGGGCATCGCTTTGCAAACTTGAGGGTGCTTGGTGTGACGGCACCCAAGGTGGTGAAGGAGTTCCTCCAGTGCTGCATTGCCCCTCTCCAGCGCCATTCCCGCCAGATGTGGACCTTCGGGGGTTGTGAAGACAGCATGAGGCTCCAGAAGGAAGATCTGGCGCCTGAAGTGCTGAGGAAGGTTCTCATGATTCTGCTGGGGACCCTTCCCCTGGCAGCCTCCGACAAGGGGGTGCCTTGCTGTACCTTTGCTCCAGCTGGGCTGATTTTGTGAAGCAGATGCCCAGCTTTGACGAATGGGGGCTGCGCCCTGCAGGCCTCATGGGACCTCGTGAGAACCCAGTTGCGGTGGTTGCCCTCTCGGTTGCCCGCGGCGGTCCTTCCTCGAGTGGTGGAGCAGGGAGGCAAGGGCCGCCGGGGGCTGAGGGGGCTACCATCGAGATGATGCTGCCACGCGGAACTCCTGAGGTGGCAGCTTCTGAGGCCTGCCCTGCGGCGGCTGAAGGTGTTGAGCCGCGGCCCGCGGCTCCCGTGGAAGAGGCTCCTGAGGCCCCAGCCACCCTTCACGGGGTGATGTCTGGTGGCGTGCGCCAGGGCAATGCCCCCGACGCCGGTAACATCGGCGCTTCTTCCTCGTCGCAGGCTGTCCCTTGCGCCGAGCTCCTAGGCCGCTTCCGCGTGGATTTCGAAGCTCTACGAACGAGAAAGGAGGCCTTGGGCGATGATTACTCTTGCCGCCTATTGAAGCGCAGGAAGTACTTCGCCATTGATGAGTAAGCCTTCTCCTTTCTTAGCCCCTTACTTTCCCACTGCTTCAGCTGATCATTGCCCTGCAGGGCCCTTCCTGCCGAGTTCACGGAGATGGACGAGGAGCCATCCCTCCAGGCCTCGCCCTCTCCACTGTCCCCAAGCGCCCTGAGCTCAAGCACTACCCTCGCGGTGAGGCCGGTTGAAGAGGTGAGCCATCCTGTGATGCATCATGATTCTGTGCACCTCGCGACCCTTCTTGGCGAGACCTCCCGGGGTATAGCCAGCCTGCCCTGGGCTCTTCGATTGGTCGTGGACGGCGATTGGCTGAGGTCGGTGTCGCGTTCTTCCTTGGAGGGCGAGCCGGCTCTGGGCCCAGCTTCTGACGGGGCGCGCCCGGCCATCGCGAGGGCGCCAGCCCCCAGCCCCCTGCCCAGAGGGGGAGTGCTGGTTCGTGGCCCTCCGCACGCGCTTGGGACGGAGGACGACGCGGAAGACGTGCTCGAGCGCGCTCGGGAGCGTCGTGCCCTTCGCCAAGGGTTTCTCCAGAGGGCGGCTGACGCAGTGAGCCAGCTCGGTGTAGAGCTTGCCGGCGAGGATGCGCGCCTTGAGGCCGAGGGCCTGCGCCTAGCTGAGGAGAGGCGAAGCTGAAGGTGGCCGTTGCCCTCGCGCGCCACCAGCGTGACCTCGACAATGAGAAGGCCGAGGCGTCGCTGGCGACTTCTCGGGAGGCCCGCTCCCAGGCCGTCGAGGAGGCCCAAGAGGCTGACCAGCGGCGCAGGGCTGTAGAGGAGCGGGCGTGGGAGCTCCGGGCCTGGAGTAGCTCCCTGGAGCTGCAGGTGGATTGCGTGAGGCGGCCCTTGCGTCGATGAAGGGGGCCTCGGTTGACCGGGCGGAGCTCCAGAGACGTGAGGAGGCACTGACGCTGGAGGCCATCGAGCACACCCTGGACCTCGAGCGTTTGGAGACGAGAGAGCGCCTGGTGGCGCGGGCGGAGGATGACATTGCCGCACGGGAAGCCCGATCCCTAGAGGAGGTTGACCGCCGGGTGGCGGCGGCCCGCTCGAACCTCGAGCATGAGTACAAGGAAAGGCTAGAGTTGATCATGGTCGAAGCAGAGGGCAGGACCGCCGCCCTGAAGGCCAAGCTGGATGAAGTGACGCGGCATGCAGACGCTGCCGGGGCCACCCTTGGTGTGGCACAGGTGGAGCTGGCTTCCTCCCGCGCCGAGGCGCTTCTTCTCCTCCCGCGCCCTGAAGTCATGCTTTTGAGCCACAGCTGCACAGGAATGTAGAAGCATACATGGATGACATAGTGGTCAAGAGCAAAGACAAAGAAACTTTGATCCAAGATTTGGACGAGACATTTGCAAATTTGCGCAAGATCAATCTCAAGTTGAACCCCGATAAGTGCGTGTTTGGAGTTCCTTCCGGCAAGCTTCTCGGGTTCTTTGTGTCCCAGAGGGGGATTGAAGCCAACCCCGACAAGATTAAGGCCATCGAGCAGATTGAAGCCCCGAAGCGCGTCAAGGATGTGCGGAGGCTTGCCGGCTGTATTGCTGCTCTCAGCAGGTTCATTTCCAAGTCTGCCGAACGCGCCCTGCCATTTTTCAAAACTTTGAAAAAGGCAGGTCCAATGAAATGGACTCCAAAAGCGGAGGCTGCGCTACAAGACTTGAAGAGATATTTGTCCTCCACTCCAATACTTGTCGCACCTAAGCCACAAGAGAAGTTGCTGCTATATATAGCGGCAACCAATTAGGTGGTTAGTGCTGCGTTAGTAGCGGAGAGGGAGGCGGATGATGAGCCAGCGGCCGCGGCAAGCGAGTCCAGCGACAAGCAGGGGGCTTCCCCGACAAGCTCTAGTCCCGACAAGGAAGAATCTGCGCAGCCACAGGAAGAGAAACAAAACAAGATGGTGCAGCGCCCAGTGTATTTTGTCAGTTCCCTTCTACAAGGGGCTAGATCAAGGTACTCTGGAGTGCAGAAGTTGCTTTTCGGTCTTCTCATGGCCTCGAGGAAGCTGCGCCATTACTTTCAAGCACATGAGATCACAGTTGTCACTCGCTTTCCGTTGAAGAGGATACTGCAAAATCCAGAAGCAACAGGCAGGATTGTCGAGTGGGCACTGGAATTGTCAAGCTTTGGCCTCATTTTTGAGAGTACCTCAACTATCCAGAGCCGAGCATTGGCAGAATTCATAGCAGAATGGACGCCAACACCTGATGAAGAAACTCCGGAGACAAGCATCCCCGTCAAGGAAGCGAGCAAAGAATGGATCATGTACTTTGACGGTGCCTTCTCGCTGCAAGGCGCCGGTGTGGGCGTACTATTTGTCGCACCCACCGGAGAACACCTCAAGTATGTGGTCTAGATGCACTTTCCCAAGGAGCAAGCAACAAACAATACTGCAGAGTATGAAGGTTTGCTTGCCGGACTCAGGATTGCAGCGGACCTTGGGATCAAGAAGCTCATTGTCAGGGGTGACTCACAGCTTGTCGTCCGTCAAAGTTAACAAAGATTATCAGAGCCCGTTGATGGAAGCCTACATCGATGAAGTGAGGAAGCTAGAAGAACATTTTGACGGAATGCAGATGGAACATGTTCCGAGAGCTCAGAACGACATTGCAGATGGCCTGTCAAAATGCGCCGCACTCAAGTTGCCTGTGGAACCAGGGATTTTTGTGCTCAAGCTGACTCAACCGTCTGTAACACCATCAACTGGACATAACAAGAAGAGGAAGTTAGTTACTGGCGACTACTTTTCGGCAGAGCTTCCCGAAGCCGCCGCCAAGAAGGTCCCGAAGATCAACACACAGAGTGCTGAGGAGCAGTCTGCTCCGACAAACCTTAGGGTTTGTTTCGTTGAAGCAGACGCTCCCGACAAGTTGTGTCCCGACACGCTTGCCGGGGAGCATCATGCTCCGGCTGAATCACAGATTCTTGCCGTAGAAACAGATGCTCCCGCAGCAGCATTTGTGCCTTTAGTCCTTGTCGTCGAGCCACAAGCTCCGACATGGGCACAGCAGATCGTCCATTTCCTTCAAACAGGAGAACTTCCCGAAGAGCAAGAAGAAGCAGAGAGAGTATCCCGGCAATCAAGTATGTACCAGTTTGTCGATGACATACTGTACAGAAGAAGATTCAACGGAGTGAAATTGAAGTGCATTTCCCGGGAAGATGGACAGGAGCTGTTGGCGGAGATACATGGAGGCATATGTGGTCACCACATTGGCGCAAGAGCACTTGCCGGCAAAGCCTTCCGGCAAGGTTTCTTCTGGCCGACAGCCCTCCAGGATGCAACTGCACAAGTAACCAAGTGTGAAGCATGCCAGTTCCACTCCAAGCAGATACATCAACCAGCTCAAGCTCTCCAAACAATCCCTTTATCCTGGCCATTTTCGGTCTGGGGGCTCGACATCCTCGGCCCCTTTCCCCGAGCTGTCGGGGGCTTTGAGTACTTGTACGTTGCAATCGACAAGTTCACAAAGTGGCCTGAAGTGGAAGCAGTGAGGAAGGTGACAACACAATCAGCAGTCAAATTCTTCAGGTCAATTGTTTGCTGTTTCGGAGTCCCTAACAGGATCATCACCGACAATGGCACACAATTCACGAGCCGCACCTTCATGCAGTACGTCCAAGATCCTGGCACCAAGATCTGCTTCGCTTCTGTTGCTCACCCGAGAAGCAACGGTCAAGCGGAGAGGGCAAACGCTGAAGTGCTGCGCGGGCTCAAGACCAGAACTTTCGACAAGCTGCACAAGTGCGGAAGAAACTGGATCGAGGAGCTGCCGGTGGTTCTTTGGTCGATCAGGACGACGCCAAATCAAGCCACTGGCTAGACACCTTTTGCTCTTGTCTACGGAGCGGAGGCAGTTCTCCCGACGGAACTCGTATACGGATCGCCTCGAGTGCTCGCTTATGATGAGCTTGAGCAAGAGCAACTGCAGCAAGATGACGCGCTGCTCCTCGAGGAAGATCGTCTTCAGGCTGCTGTACGAGCTGCTTGCTACCAGCAAGCTTTGCGCCGCCACCATAGCCGCAAAGTTAATGCCAGAAGCTTCGAGGAAGGCGACCTTGTTCTTTGGCGCGTTCAATCCGCCAAGAATTCCAACAAGTTGACGGCGAAGTGGGAAGGCCCTTATCGGGTGAAACGAGTCACTAGGCCCGGCGCTGTCCGCCTTGAGACCGAAGATGGCTTTCCGGTGCGCAATTCCTAGAACATAGAGCATCTTCGCAAGTTTTACCCATAAGGCGCGGTTGCCGGAATCTGTTCCGGCAACCACCTCTTGTACAAGCCTTGCCGCTATTGCATGTAACCCTTTGTACAAAGCCGGGCGCAGATCCCGTGCATAAATAAAGTTCAAATGCTCTACAAATGTTGTCAAATCTCATGCTTTCTTTATTTTTGCATGCATTATCTGACACTTTGTGCAGCAATTGCCCCCGGTAAGCAATAACGAGCCTTAAGGCTCCATATCTTTATTTTCTCTTCTTTCTTTTGTTTAAAAAGAAGGTTCCTTCGCCCACAAGTTCACCGGGGGGGAAGGAGAGGATAAAGATGTGGACCAGGCGTCGTTCAAAGAAGCATAGCCTTGCCGGGACACAAACGACAAAAAAGCTAAGTTGCCAAAGTTTGAGCATACTCAGTTTTAAATTTTTAAGTTATATTCCTTGAACGACCGTGCCTTGTATGGAAAACCTGTGCGCGGAGGAACTGACTCGTGGCTAATTTGCGCCCTTACTTTGTTTCGAGTCCGCTCAACAATGAAAGTGTGCTGCGACTAGCCCCGACAAGGTTTCTTGTGGGAGGCAACACCGCCAGCATGCTGCTGATGTTCCGCACTCAGTGCTCGCGGCAAGTGTGCTTGCGCCGGCAAGTTCCCCAAAAGCGTAGGGTAAAAACATACAAGGGATGGAACCGAATAAAGGAAGTAACATAGCAGATAGTACCCAGAATAAAGTTATATTACAATAAATAACTTGCCGCGCTCTAATAGATTGTTCCTATGACATATCTAGCAGCGGCAAGAAGAAGGAAGGGAGAAAAAGGGTGGCCTAATCCACACGCTCGCCGTCAACCCTCTTGACCTCATTCACCTTGTCCACAATGGGTGCGACAATGGCTTTGAGCTCTTCAAGATCAGCACCCGCCGGCAGCTTCTTGAGGACGCGGGTGAGGTCGAGGCCCGGGTTGCGGAAGAGTATCTTCACCAACACCTTCTCCAAAACCTTGGCGCAGATTGCGCGTGACTCGTCTGCCAGCTTCTTCGGGATCCTTTCCCGGAGCTGCTGGAGAGCCGTCACCACACCCTTGAAGAAAAGAGTAAGCTTGGCGCTGGGCTGGAGGTTCTCGTCGGTGGGGTACCCGAAGCCCGCCAAGTCCAGCTCCGCCAGCTCCTCGTCAATGCTTGCAGCGATGTTGACGAGGCCGTCCGTCCAGAGCTCCACCGTAGCCCTGAAGGTGTTTTGAGTGTCGGCTGCCCTCGTCAGTAGCTCCTCGTTGCCCTTGATCTCCTTCTTCAAGTCATCCTCTCGCCTCTTGGCGGCGTCCAGTGTCTCCGTCAAGGTGGCCAGCTTCAGCTCCAGATCAGCGCTTGCGTCCTTGGCAGCGTTCAATTCCTTGACCTTGTCGGCGAGTTGAACTTGCAGATCGCCATGGGCAAGTGCATCCTTCTCGCGTTCGCGCTGGAGTGCGGCAAGCTCTTCATTTTTCCCCTTCATGTCCGCCTCCAGCTGCATCACCTTCACCTCTAACTCCTTGGCGCCCTCGGCAGCCGCAACAGCTTCCTTCGCCTCCTTAAGCGCCCCGCCAAGTGATTGCTCCCGTGCGTCGAGCTCCTCCTCGTGGCTGTCCAGATTAACCTTCTTCTGCATCAGCTCACCTTCCCGCCTGGACAGCTCCTCGGCGGCGAGCCTCTACTGCTCCTCGGCTTCAGCCTTTTCCAAGATGAATGCCTTCTTCGCCTCGTCAAGTTGCGCCCTCTCCTCCGCAATGGATCGGAGGGCCTCCTGGTTGCGGCTCTTGAGCTCCTCCGCATGCTTCTCTATGTCAACTCCCGCCTGCGCGACAAGCGCTTCCCGGGACTCAAGCTTCGCTTGCCGGGCGCGGTAGAGTGACACTAACTTTCGGAGCAACTGCTCCTCCTCGGACTCGCCGCTGCTGCTGCTTGGCGCGTCAACCACTGCTAGCCCAGCAGAGGCGAGTACCTCCCCGTCAAACTCTTCTCCTTCAACCGGCGCCCTGGAGCTCGACGCCCAGGGAAGCTTGATGTATGCGCCCTCACCGGCCTTCAAGTAGGCGCCTGGCTGGGGCTCCTCGGAGCCCGGCGCTGCATCAGCGGCGGAGGGGTCGGCAGTCGGTGCAGCACCTTGCGCTCCTGCGCCCTCCGGGTCATCAGTACAATCGCCGGACCCCTCGCCAGCTCCTACACCAGCAGCCTTGGCGGCTTCTTTGTCGGCGGGTTCATCAGCGCCGGCCTCTTCCTCGTCAGCGGCGGCATCGTCAGTATCGCCGCGTGCGCCTTCCTCGCCGGTGGCCTCAGTCTCCATCGGGTCTATAAGAGGGGGATCTGAGGACAGGAAGAGGAAGGAAAAGTCAAGCAAATATCCAAAAAAAAGAAGAAAGAAGATCAGAAGAAGAAAAACCCAAAGGAAAAATTTCCGACAAGGAGGATTACCTGTGCTGGGCTCCATGACCATGGGCTCCACCACTGGGGGCTCACTGGTTCCTTCCCTTGCCGGGGACCTCTCCCTTGCCGGGGAGCGCTCCCTTGTCGGGGAATCGCCCCTTGGCGGTGTCGTGGTATTCTCACGGGGGGTGTTGCAAGACGACATATGCCACGAGGTGGCTTCGTGTGGGGGCAAGACTGCTGCTGATAGGCCCGGGAGCGGGTATGTGAATAGCACGCGGTGATTTACCCAGCTTTGGAGCTCTCCGGAGAGATAATACTCCTACTACTGCATGTCTGAGTGTATCTATCTGGGGTGTACATCGGGCAGTACAAAGTGCTCCTGGAGCTGTATCTGCGATCAGTGCCAAGTGCATCTGATCTGGTATATGCCTGCGTATGGCCGGCTCTAGTGGCCATGTATGGCCATGGCCTGTGGCCGTGAGCATGTGTGCTCATGTGGATGGATGGATAGCTAGCTAGCTTGCTAGCTATTTCCTTGTGTGTGTGCGTGAGAGTCCATCCTAGATGGATGGATGTGTGCCCATATATATAGGCATGGCTAGCTTAGGAAGTAAGCTAAGTGGTGGCATGGGCAAGGCATGGTAGGGTGTCATGCTTGTCCCCTGGGTCACTTCATCAATAGTGCGAGGGGACAAGTGACACTGTACATGATGGCTGGGGTGTCACGTGAACAGTGCCAGGTACGGTCGTCACATCGGGGTCGCGTCGGGCTGCAGTCGGCAGTCGGCCTGGTGGCGGAGTCGGCAGTCGGCCTGGCGGTGGAGTCGGCAGTCGGCAGTCGGCCTGGTGGCGGAGTCGGCAGTCGGCCTGGTGGCGGAGTCGGCAGTTGGCAGTCAGCCTCCTGAAGGTCGCAAGCCCAGAGTCGGCTTGCTTCAGAGTCGCCGTCTGGGACTCGGCTGCTCCGAAGGTCGCCAGCTGGGACTCGGCCTTCCCGAAGGTCGCCAGCCGGGACTCGGCCTCCCCGAAGGTCGCCAGTCGGGACTCGGCCTTCCCGAAGGTCGCCAGCCGGGACTCGGCCTTGCCGAAGGTCGCCATCCGGGACTCGGCCTTCCCGAAGGTCGCCAGCCGGGACTCGGCCTCCCCGAAGGTCGCCAGCCGGGAAGTCGGACTAAGGGGCTTTGCTAGCCCCGATGTCTTGAAATATCGTCTAGCCGTCTTCGGGGTATCCGTGTCCAATTACTCCGACAGGCGGCGTAGTCGAAGCAGACAGCACCTCCGGGGCGGTTTCTGCTTGCTCCTGATGGGCCTGTTCTGCTCCTACACAAACGAATCAGCAATCAAGACGTCAGCAAAAGAAGAAGCACCCATGCGCGCCCCACAACAGGAAGTGAACCAAACACTTACGTTGGGGGCTGTGCTGGGGGCTTCTGCGAGGAGAAGGAATCGGGTCCGTCAAGGTGGTCTCGGACGTGTCTTCTGCCATCACAGCAGGATCGTCCTCGATGGCAACCACGGGGACCTTGGCCCTTTTCGCCGCTCTCTCGGCCAGAGTCCTGAAATGGAACAGGGATTCAGAGAGAAGCAAATCAGATGCAAGACAAGCAACAACAAAGATCAAAGAAAAACAAGTACAGTGAGGAGAAAGCCTTACTCCTCCTCCTCTTCTTCCTCCTCGTCGGAGCTCAGCGCAGAGAGGTCGAAGTCTGGTACCCTTTCTGCGCGGTGAGGCGGAGGAGTAGGCTCCCTTGGACGTTTGCCGGGAGCTGCGGCAGGATCGGGCGTGGCAGCCCGGGAAGACCCCGCCTCAGTTGCCGGCACGGCCTGAGATGCTCCCCCAGCAACGGTACTTGCCGCGGTGGAGCGCGTCCCACGACGCTGTGGCTGTTGGCCTGCCTGCCGCCCTCCTGTATCTCCAACTCGACGGAGGCGCCTTCTTGGTTGGAATTGGGGCTGCGCTGGGGGCTCCGCCTGCGGCAAGCTGCTCGAAGACGGCTGGCCGCTCGCGCCCTCGGCGGGCTCGCTTGCTTCGGCCTCGGGCTCCCCCTCGCCAACGACCCCTCCGGCAAGGTCCTCCCGGTCGGCAAGGCTTGCCGCCTAGGCCGCCTCTGCCTCCTCCAACGTGAAGCCAAACTCGCCCGCGGCGGCGGCTGCCGCCGCCTCTTCGGCCCTGGTGGCGATGTACCGCATCTCGTCGTTGGTGGTGTCGCGGGTGAGGAGCCTCTGCTCGTCGGCATGGACTGCTACCTCCGTCAAGCCATCGAAGAATTGCCGCACGACGTCGTCGGCGGCTCCATCCAAGTTGGGTTTATCCCGTGCGAGTCGCACTCCGGCATCATCGCACAGATGCGATCACGCTGGGAATTGTTGCATAGTGGGATGACGCCCTACGGCAGCCTGAACCACTCTGGATGGTTGGCGTCATGCTTGAACAGCTCCTTGAGCATCCCGTCAAGCTCCAGAACTGTGAAGTTGAAGTTGAGGCCTGGACGCAGCCTCATGATATCCGCCGGGCCGCCAAACAGCCAGGCGGGCCTCCCCCTCTTCTGCAGAGGGGCGATGCGACAGCGAAGGAAATCCGCGCCAACGGCCCCTGCTGTGAGCCCGGCAAGCCTGAGCCGCAAGATTCGGGTAGTGGCGATCTTCAGCTTGGCGTCGTCCGGCAACAGAGCGCTCCAATCACCGCCTCGTACTACCCGGGTCTGGCACAAGTTGGTGAACAGCTGCGGGTTGGCGTCAGCAATCCAACACCACTCCGCCCTCCACTCGTCCCACTTGCTGCGGAGCTCCCCCTCCAGATACACCTCCTTCATGCCGACTCGTGAGATCCAGGCGACCCCGCCAGCTAATGGCTCTCCTTTCTCGGCTCGGGGGATGAAATAGTGGCGGAAAAGAGCAACATTTGGGTGGATGCCAACGAAGTTCTCGCAGAGGTGTGCGAAAACCGCCATTGTCAGAACGGCGTTGGGGGTGAAATCAAGAAGATGAAACCCGTAGGTATTCATGATGTCGCAGAAGAAATCAGAAAAAGGTGGGCAAAGCCCGCAATAGAAGAACACCCGAAAGAAATGGTACCCTTTTGGGCACCGCTTTGAAGTAGAGGCTTCGGCTGAGAGCACCGGTGTGCGCGGATGCTCCCGCGTCTCCGTCGACCAAAAGAGATAGAACTCCTCCCGCAGTGCCTTCGGGGTGAGCTCGGGGGGAAAAGCACTCGCTCCTTGCGCAGCGCCTCAAGCCGCAACGCCTCGGTCGATTTCGTGCTCTTGCCGGTCTTCGTGCTCTTGGCAGTCTTCGGAGCCATGGCGGGAGCGGCGGCGGACGGCGGAGTGCTGCTCTCTTTCGACGTGGGAGGCGGAGAGGAGCGGCGGAGCTTTCGGAGGAAGAAACTGCAAGTGGCGAAGGTGGGGAACGACCCTATTTCCTCTGCTTATAAACAGGGGAGGCGAACGTTACGCATTTCTGGATTTAAGAATTGCCCACGATCTCTCCCATGACGCCGCGATTGACGCGTGCCGTTACGGGAGGGCGCGGTGGATACGGAGTAGATTTGGCATGGACCCAGGCCGCGCGTGCCCGTGCCCTGTTTTGGGCCTGGCCCAACAGCGCTCGGCACCGTGTATGGCCCAGGCCCGGGGCCTCCTGTCGGTGTACTAAAGTAGGGGTACCTTAGTACCCCGAACTTGTGCACGGGCAGTCGCAGCGTCCCGCGGCAGGGCTTGCCGTGTGTCCGCCAAGATCCTTCGTTATTCCTATTTTACTGCCATTCAAGAACAAAGTGTTTAACTGTGAAGACAAGGCCCCGGCAAGAGGAGCTTGCCGGGAAGGACAAGACCCCGGCAAGAGGAGCTTGCCGGGAAGGCCAAACCAAGGCATTTCAAGAGACTTGCCGCGACACACCGCGCGTCCCGGCAAGACCCAGCGAGCGACAAGCTTGCGGGTGCGACAAGACAGCGACCGCGGCAAGGCGCTTGCCGCGGCAAAGCCATCACTCTGCGCCCACTCTCCAGCACATCCAACTACGTGTCGCCGCAGGATCGCTCCTGGTGCACGTGGCGGGTAGCTGTGCAGCCAAGCGGTGCGAGGTGGCAAGTGAAGATGACTAGAAGGCCATCGTGGCAATCGGTGGCACCCCCAACGGTCGTTTCTTGCACTGTTTGGGCGACCGAACGGGCATTAAATGCCCTTGTCCCCTGCCGTCAGAGTTAGGTAGGGGGCACTGTTGATAGCGGTTGTACCAACACCCGTTTTTACTTTTTTACCCCTCTCTATGCGTTGCCACCTGTCGGTGACCCCTTTAGACTATAAAAGGAGGCCCATGCGCACGTAGAAGGGGTTCGACTCATTCGAGACTACAACACACCCACGCTCTCAAGCACGAACAAATAGAAACACAAAGCAGCAGTAGGAGTTTTATCTCTCCGGAGAGCTCTGAAGCTGGGTAAAATCCCTCGCGTGCTTGACCTCGATCTGCTCTTCGTGCGCTCTCCGCTCCCTTGCCGGACCGAAAAGGGGCCCTGTCCCATAGGTGTTCGTTCCCACGACACAAGGGCCCCGCCTTGCACCACACTCTATTGCCATCGACGATGTCCAGAGACCGAGGACGCCGCCGATGGGATAGAGCGGTCGCCAGCGGTTCCCCCGATGACCACGGGTCCTCTACCGGGGGTAGGCCCTGGGGCACCTCCCCGACAGAGGGCCTACCTCCTGAGGACGCCCTGCTCCGAGCGCCGCGTGGGCGAGGCCGGATCTCGGCCCCTTTCCTGCAGCCCCCGGTGCCCTCCTCCTGAGGGGTAGGAAGCTGCTGGATTGGGGCAGCCATCTGCCGCAATGACCTGTACCTCCTGTGATCCATGGTTAGCGTATGCCTATTCCTCAGGAATTAGTGGTACCCAATAGTCGCTGCCTCCAGCGCGGTCGATGAGGCCTTCCCTGGGCTCCTGAAAGAGCTCAGCTTCGGGTGTCTCTTCCACCCAGCCTGGGCCGAGGAACGAGCCATGGTCTTCCTCCTACGCATGCCCTTGATCCACCATGTGGGGCACATACGCTTCCGGGGCCGCCGCCCCGAATGCCTCGCTGTAGTGCCCCATGTGCCACGTTGTCCTGCTCGAGGTGCCAACCTGGGGGTGGTAACGCGGCGGCCCACCGGGACCATGGGCTATAGTGAATCCCCCTCGCTGGTCGGAGGCGGGGGCGGCTCTGTTGGTAGCCAGGCACCAACGGCCAGGTTGGCGTTGGAGTGGCCCTGGAATCTGCTCGGAGTTGTGCGGGCGCGCGCGGGGCCTCCGTGCGGTCCGCCTTGGGCCTGAGGCGGCAGCTGGGTGCAAAAGGGTGAGCCCCCGAGGCGGCGGAGCCCAGGAGTTCTACCACTCGCTCCAGTAGCACGTCGTGGCCGCCCTCCAGCAGCATGCATTGTAGTAGCTCTCGGGCTACCGTGAGCGCGGCCCTTGAGTTCGCCTGCTCCCGCCGGGTGTACGGCGCCGTGGCCGCGGCGTGGCTTGAGGCCCTTGCTGCCGACCGCACCTGCCGCGGCGTGAGAGCTGGCGCCGCCTGACTGCGTCACCCGCGGCCCGCGGCGCCCTACGGACCGCGGGCTGCCTGGGGCACAGGGTTGAGGTCTCCCTGGGCAAGCAGATCTGCGCGGGCAGGCCAGGCCGCCCAGGGATCAGGATTGCCCGTTGGGTCACCGGACATGATGACGATGATGCGACAGTACGCGAGGCGGCGGAAGAAGGATTCTGGCGCACCCCTACCTGGCGCGCCAAATGTCGGATTTTGTGTTCCGGCAGACCCTCAAGGTTCGAACTCTAGGGTGCACGCGGAGATCACGCCTACTGCCTACCCACGTCTCGTCGCCTCGCAAGGATCTAAACTACACGAAGAACAACACAAGGGACACGAGGTTTATACTGGTTCAGGCCACCATTGTGGTGTAATATCCTACTCCAGTGTGTGGTGTGGTGGATTGCCTCAGGGGGCTGATGATGAGTAATACAAGGGAAGAACAGCCTCACGAGGGGCTATTCTTGGCTGGTGCGATGAACTGCTTGGGTGAGTTCAGTCACCTCTCTCTCTCTCTCTAGTCTACCCAAAATCTCCTTCTCTCTCTAGTCTACCCAAAATCTCCCGCCTCCTACTCTGCGGTGGCTAGCTCTATTTATAGAGGGAGGCCCTGGGCCGCTTCCCGAATATTGAGCGGGAAGGGCGCCAACAATTCGCCATTTTGAAGGGGAACATCTAGTACACTTATCCTGACTAAAGTCGGTCCTCGCCTGCCAAAGACCCTGACGGTGACGCCGGCTTGGGCTCCATGATGACCTCCATCCTGCCGTCCTGCTGGTCTTGGTCTTGTTGCACCGAAATGGTTGCCTTTGCTTGATACTCTTGCCTGCGCTTGCCCCCTTTGCACCAACGAGGAAACAAGGAATTTGCGCAGGCCGGCGCCCGCCTGGTGCCCGCCCGGCCTTGGTCGTCATGGCTTGCATCATGGGCACCTCGTGAGGTACCCCGCCTTGATCTCTCCGCCTCCTCGCGAGCCAGCCTGACGAGGTTGTGCCCGAGGAAGCCTCCTGTCGTGTGCCCCGCACGGCTTGGCCCCTCGCGAGGGTCTTAAGCATGTGTTGATGAACATGGGCCGTACTGGGCCACTCCCTGAGCCACGCCGCAGGCCGCAGGCTGGCAAGTCCGGGTACCCCCGTTCCCAGAATGCCGACACATATGACATCTACGCATAAAACCAGGCTCTGATACCATTGTTGGGGAATGTAGTAATTTCAAAAAAATTCCTACACACATGCAAGATCATGGTGATGCATAGCAATGAGAGGGGAGAGTGTTGTCCATGTACCCTCGTAGACCGAAAGCGGAAGCATTAGAACAACGCGGTTTATGTAGTCGTACGTATTCACGGCCCGACTGATCAAACATCGAAACTACGGCACCTCCGAGTTCTAGCAAACGTTCAGCTCGATGACGATACCCGGACTCCGATCCAGCAGGCTGTCGGGGAGGAGTTCCATCAGTACGACAGCGTCGTGACAATCTTGATGTTCTACCGTCGCAGGGCTTCGCCTAAGCACCGCTACAATATTATCTAGGACTATGGTGGAGGGGGGCACCGCACACGGCTAAGAGATCTTGGAGATCAATTGTTGTGTCTAGAGGTGCCCCCTGCCCCCGTATATAAAGGAGCCAAGGGGGAGGGGGCGGCCGGCCAAGGAGGGCGCGCCAAGTGGGAGTCCTACTCCCACCGGGAGTAGGACTCCCTTCTTTCCTAATTAGAGTAGGAGAAGGGGGAAGGAGGAGGGAGAGAGGAAGGAAAGGGGGGGCGCCGCCCCCCTCTCCCTGTCCTATTCGGACTAGGGGAAGGTGGCGCGACTGAAAGCACAAGTGCTCCCTAGGTGGTTTTGGTAATTAACGTCAACATATCTCTTGTTGGACTAACACTTTTATCTAGCATGTTTCAGATAAGTTCAACAATGGAGTGGCATGGACTAAAGGTTGTGGGAACTCCTTCGAGATGCTAAGGACAAAGGATTGGCTCAAGCTTCAAGCTCAAGACTCTTCATTTTACATTTTAGTGATCCAAGATCACATTGAGTCTATAGGAAAAGCCAATACTATCAAGAAGGGATGAGGTGTTGCTTAATGAGCCTCTTGCTTCATGTGCTTAATGATATGCTCCAAAACCCTCAGCTACTTTCCCACTTCCACAAATGACCTAAACTAAAGCCAAAATCGGTCACACCGATTCTTTCTATCCGGCGCCACCGATTCCAAAAGTCATAGCCACTGCCACAAACCCTAAGCAAGTCGGTCTTACCGATAAGGATCTCGGTCTCACCGAGATGGGATTGTAATCTCTCTGTGTATGTCCATTACCAAAATCGGTCTCACCGAGTTTGAGTAATCGGCACTACCGAGATTACAATGCAAACTTCCTAGTTAACTCATTATCAAAATCGGTCCTACCGAGTTTGTGTAATCGGTCAAACCGAGTTTGCCTAACCAACTCTCTGGAAAGTTTATTACCAAAATCGGTCTCACCGAGTTTGTGTAATCGGTCTTACCGAGATTACGTTATGCCCTAACCCTAACCAAATCGGTGTCACCGAGTGGCATTTCGGTCCCACTGAAAATCCTAACGGTCACATTATTTGCTAAATCGGTCTGACCGAGTTTAACAATTCGGTCCCACCGAGTTTGGTAGATTGTGTGTAATGGTTAGATTTTGTGTGGAGGCTATATATACCCCTCCACCTCCTCTTCATTCATGGAGAGAGCCATCAGAACAAACCTACACTTCCAACTTACCATTTCTGAGAGAGAATCACCTACTCATGTGTTGAGGCCAAGATATTCTATTCCTACCATATGAATCTTGATCTCTAGCCTTCCCCAAGTTGCTTTCCACTCAAATCCTCTTTCCACCAGAGCCAAAACCTATGAGAGAGAGTTGAGTGTTGGGGAGACTACCATTTGAAGCACAAGAGCAAGGAGTTCATCATCAACGCACCATTTGTTACTTCTTCGAGAGTGGTGTCTCCTAGATTGGCTAGGTGTCACTTGGGAGCCTCCGACAAGATTGTGGAGTTGAACCAAGGAGTTTGTAAGGGCAAGGAGATCGCCTACTTCGTGAAGATCGACCGCTAGTGAGGCAAGTCCTTCGTGGGCGACGGCCATGGTGGGATAGACAAGATTGCTTCTTCGTGGACTCTTCGTGGGTGGAGCCCTCCGTGGACTCGCGCAACCGTTACCCTTCGTGGGTTGAAGTCTCCATCAACGTGGATGTACGATAGCACCACCTATCGGAACCACGCCAAAAACATCTGTGTCTCCAATTACGTTTGAATCCTCCAAACCCTTCCCTTTATATTCTTGCAAGTTGCATGCTTTACTTTCCGCTGCTCATACACTCTTTGCATGCTTGCTTGATATGTATTGTGAATGTTAAACTTGTGCCTAAACTCCACTTGAAATTAAGGAAACTTAAAAACTGCAACTTTGGTACTAAGTGTCTAATCACCCCCTCTAAACACCTCTTCTCAAGGTCCTACAAGTGGTATCAGAGCATTGGTCTCCATTGCTTTGGTTTAATCACCATTGGAGGAAGATGGATGAGTCTACTATTGGGAGTCTTAGACATAGAGTGCCTATTCTTGATGGAGAGTATTTTCATGAGTGGAAAAATGAGATGCTTGTTATTTTCAATCAATATCATTTGAACAAGTACATTGCTAGCCCTTGTGCTCCTTATGTTGATCCTATGCATCCTACCCATGATGAGTCAATTGACATGATTAGGAATCTTAGAACTGCCGAACCTATCATTAGAGGATTGCCTAGAAACTTGATTGGATGCTTGCCTACTTTCAAGTGTGCCTAAACCACATGGAAATTTCTTGAGGAGCGATTTCCAGATTATTCCTTGAAAAATCTTGATGAAATTCTCCATAAGTCTATTGCTTTGAGTAAGATGAATTCTAGTGATCCTATGTTTGGTGATCGTCTATTTGAGCTTACAAACCTTATGCGTGCCAAAGGAAATGTTGGCATTATTAGCGATATTATTTCCGAAGCTATAAAAATTCATAAGCAAGATCATTGTCAAACTCATTCTAATGAATTACCCTCTCTAGGACTTGATCCACCACATGACGATGTTGAACATGGATACTATGATGAGGATGATGATAGTGACTTCGATCTTGATGATGCAATGAGACATTTTGGTCTTATGGAAAATCTTCGAGGATATATGTCAGGAGGAAAGGAATGGGTTCTTGATAGTGGATGTACCGATCACATGACCGGAGATAAAGACATGTTTCGTGAGCTTGCTGATAATGATAGTCGTCGAAAGTATGTCACTTTCAGTGACAACTCAAAGGGTAAGGTGGTTGGCCTCGGTAAGGTGGCCATATCACATGATAGCTCCATACAAAATGTCATGCTCGTTGAATCTCTTGGATACAACTTACTTTCAGTATCTAGAATTGTTGATTTCGGTTTCAATGTCCTATTTACTGAAGTAGATTGCCAAGTGTTTCGTTGAGACAATCATAAAATGGTTTTTACCGGTGTGCGTAGAGGTGATCTATACATTGTTGATTTCACTAAAATGGCACAACCTAAGACTTTCTTCATTGCTAAATCCTCAAAAGGTTGGTTATGGCATAGACGATTAGGTCATGTTGGTATGCGAAACCTTGACAAGCTTATTAAAGGAAATCATATCCTTGGTGTTAACGATGTCATATTTCATAAGGATAGACTTTGTAGTGCTTGTCAGGCAGGTAAACAGGTTGGAGGAAGGCATCCCGTGAAGAACATCATGACCACAAGGAGGCCACTCAAGCTACTTCACATGGATCTTTTTGGTCCCAACTCTTACAAGAGTCTCGGTGGAAATTCTTTTGGTCTAGTTATAGTTGATGATTTTTCAAGATTTACGTGGGTATTCTTTCTCGATGATAAATCGCAGGTCCAAAAGATCTTCAAAAACTTCGCTAGGAAGGCCCAAAATCAATTTGAAGTGAAGATCAAGAAGGTCCGCAGCGACAACGGAACGGAGTTCAAGAACGCAAATGTGGACACCTTTCTTGACGAAGAAGGGATTTCACACGAGTTCTCGACTACGTACACACCTCAACAAAACGGTGTTGTTGAGAGGAAGAACCGGATGCTCATTGAAATGGCGAGAACGATGCTTGATGAGTACAAGAGGCCGAAGCACTTTTGGGCAGAAGCGGTTGAGACAGCTTCTCATGCAACAAATCGCTTGTATCTTCACAAGCTACTCGGCAAGACGGCATACAAGCTCCTCACTGGTAACAAACCCCAAGATGGATACTTTCGAGTATTTGGCTCAAAGTGCTACATTCTTGATAAGCATCGTCGTTCTAAATTTGCTCCTAAGTCTCATGAAAGTTTCCTACTTGGTTATGGCTCAAACTCTCACACTTACCATGTCTACAACAATTTCACCCGAAAGGTTGAAGAGACGGTAGATGTGAAGTTTGATGAATCTAACGGCTCGCAAGTAGAGCAATTGCCAATTGATGTAGGAGACAAAGATCCTTCGGAAGCAATCCAAGACTTGTCTATTGGCAAGGTTCGTCCAACGGAGGTGAACGAGAGTACCTCGTCCGTCCAAGTGGAAGCTTCTACTTAACGACAAGGTGAACCAAGAGTTGACACGGAAGCATCCACAAGCGGGACACACCAAGAAGAAGAAAACGAGGAAGTGCATCAAGATGAACGTCAACAACCTCCTTCTCCACCACGACAAGAGAACGACAACACCAACAATGAAGAAGGCCAAGAAGAAGAAGAACAAGATGAAGAAGATGTTCAACGAAGACCCAAGCAAAAGCTTTCACGAGTTCGAGCAAGATTTGCTAAAGATCATTCCGTCGAGCAAATCTACAATGACATTCAAACCGGGAGAATCACTCGCTCTAAAACTCGTTTAGCTAACTTTTGTGAAAACTATTCTTTCATCTCTATCATTGAACCTATGAAGGTTGAAGAAGCATTGGAAGATCCGGATTGGATAAATGCTATGCATGAAGAGCTACATAACTTTGAGAGAAACCAAGTTTGGACATTAGTTGAGAAGCCCGACAACAACCACAACATCATCGGTACCAAATGGGTGTTTCGCAACAAGCAAGATGAAGATGGACAAGTAGTTCACAACAAAGCATGTCTCGTTGCCCAAGGCTACACACAAGTCGAAGGTATGGACTATGGTGAGACTTACGCCCCCATTGCTAGACTTGAGTCCATTCGCATCCTACTTGCCTATGCTAATCATCATGATATCACCTTGTACCAAATGGACATTAAAAGTGCTTTTCTAAATGGTGACATAGAGGAGGAAGTTTATGTTAAGCAACCTCCCGGCTTTGTCAATCCTAAGAAACCCAATCATGTTTACAAACTTCACAAAGCTCTTTATGGTTTTAAACAAGCTCCTAGAGCATGGTATAAATGCTTGACCAAGTTCCTTATTGAAAAAGGCTTTGAAATTGGGAAAATTGATTCTACTCTTTTTACTAAAAGGGTTAATGGAGAACTATTTGTGTGCCAAATCTATGTTGATGATATTATATTTGTTTCAACTAACCCTCATTTTAGTGAAAAGTTTGGGAAGCTAATGTCGGAGAAGTTTGAGACGTCTATGATGAGTGAACTCAAATTCTTCCTTGGGTTGCAAATCAAGCAAACTAAGGAAGGTACCTTTGTTTCTCAAACGAAGTACACCAAGGACTTATTCAAGAAGTTCAATATGCAAGAATGCAAAGGTATGTCTACACCCATGCCTACTAGTGGACATATTGACTTGACCAAAGATAGTGAACCGGTTGATCAAAAGGTTTATCGCTCTATGATTGGTTCATTGTTATATCTGTGTGCTTCACGTCCCGATATCATGCTAAGTGTGTGCATGTGTGCACGATATCAAGCTGCTCCTAAGGAATGTCATCTTAAGGCCGTGAAAAGGATAGTGAGATACTTAATCCATACACCAAACTTTGGCATTTGGTATCCTAAGAGGGCCTCTTTCGATCTTGTTGGCTATTCTGACTCAGACTATGCCAGAGACAAGGTTGATAGAAAGTCCACTTCGGGTACTTGTCAATTTCTTGGTAGATCTCTTGTGTCTTGGTCCTCCAAGAAACAAAACTCGGTATCCTTATCCACCGCCGAAGCTGAATATATTGCCGCTGGTTCATGTTGTGCTCAATTACTTTGGATGACCCAAACTCTTAAAGATTATGGGATATATGTGAGACATGTTCCATTGCTTTGTGACAATGAAAGTGCTATCAAAATTGGTCATAATCCTATGCAACATTCTCGAACTAAGCATATTGAAGTTCGTCATCATTTCATTCGAGATCATGTTGCTAAGGGTGACATTGATCTTAAGCATGTTCGCACTGAAAAGCAATTAGCGGATATATTCACTAAACCTCTTGATGAGAAAGTGTTTTGCAGGTTAAGAGGAAAATTGAACATCATCGATTCTTCAAACTTGGAGTAGAAACTCCATTGGATACATGCAAGACATGAGCTTATGACTAATCCTTGATATTTCTCTTATGATGAAAATCTTATGTCTTGGATATATTTGCATCTTGCATGTTATCTAACCCATGTAGATACTTGGTGGAATCAAATTCCATGAGATTGTAATCTACTCACATCTTGAGCAATCTCTACATCACCAAGTCTCTACACTATGGTGGATGAAGACAAGGAAGCACGAAACCATTCAAACATATCCTTTGACAAATTCTATGTTGAACTTCATGATTGTCATTTTTGGATACACAAGTGCTCTTCCTTGCAAGAACTAACCCATGTAGGTAGATGGACTCAAATTCCAAGTGGTGCTCCAAATTCTTGATGAGCTACATCAACCTTGAGAAACCCACACAAGTTCAAATACATGGACTACACCACCAACCAAGGTATGTCATTCCATCTTAGAGAAGCTTTTCTCCAAGTCAACTCGACAAGATGTGAATACATCAAGATGCTTAAACGAAAAATGGCAACCCCATTTTGAGCTTAAACGATGAGTATGACCTATGATCAAGTGATCTCACTTGACTCCTAAGTCAATATACTCTAACATAGGTGACTATGTCGCCGACCATCACTAGATGAAATTCTCCTATGTTCTTTTCTGTGTTTTTTCATTTGTCTCATGCATATTTGTTTCCCCTTTCAAAAAAACTTCATCTAGATTTCTTTCTGTTTGCTATGCATTTTCTGCATATTCCTTGCATATCTTTCAGTAAATTCCTTGCAAATCTTTGTGAGATCTTACTAGTCTAGTGAGCTGAGGTGACAAGTGTTTTCCCTGAGATGAACTCGGTTTCACCGATTTGTTGCTTTCGGTCCAACCGAATCCTTTTGGTACAACCGAAGCATACCACTCGGTGCCACGATTTCACAACAGGAAAAACAGTTTGCCACATATTCTATGTTTTTTCTGATCCAGCTCCACTCAATGAATCTTGTCCTCTACAAGCATCACATTTTTATCATTGCTTTGTGCTATGTCTCAAGGACCAAACGCATTCAACGGATTCCAGAAAACCCTTCTTGGAAATTGATGTCAAAGGGGGAGAGAGAGAACATCAAAGCTTATCATTAAGAGAGAGATCACATCAAAGAAAGAGTCTATCATCTCCTAAAGGGGGAGAGAGACCCTCAAAGGGGGAGAGAGATCCTCAAAGGGAGAGAGAGATCTCTAGGGAGAGAGAATAATTAAGTAGAAAGTATTTCTCAAGGACCCCAGATGCTTCGTGTTCAAGAGGAGAGATGCCCACATGTCTCTTGAGGGGAGAGACATGTTCATATGATCTGTTGTGCTTATTTGCATTAGCATACATTAGCTCCGATCATCATTCATATCTTTCAGCTCTGTTTTTCTGTTCCCTATCTTCTCCCAGTATCCCATGCTAGATTCAGGGGGAGCAAGACATCTAAGGGAAAGAGATCATTCAAATTCATTGCATATCTTTACTCTTGGGGACATGTCTAATCCAATGTGGTACTTAGTACTCACTCTCTACATGTCATCCCAGTCTTGGTATTCTTGTGGTTTCTTCTGTTTGCTCTGGCTAGTAGATACGCAGGTTCATTTCATCCTAAGCCAACTCAAGACTACAAGGTAAGTATATGCATCACAATCATGTGTATGAGGAACTCTTGCTGATGTACATATTGTTTGCAAGAAGGACTCATGGGCATGAAGGTATCTTCTTTAATATTCTTTGCTCTGATGCATATGACCAAGATACATGTAACACATTGCCTACTCTATCATGTTTATGCTCTCACATGCTTCTATATTCCATATTCACATGATTGCATACATGTAGGGGGAGCCTATGTTTCTTACATGTCTTTCCGAAGCTTTACTTGCTATTCTTTATATCTTTATCTAAAGCTTTGACGTATGTTGTCATCAATTACCAAAAAGGGGGAGATTGACAGCACAAGTGCTCCCTAGGTGGTTTTGGTAACTAATGTCAACATATCTCTTGTTGGACTAACACTTTTATCTAGCATGTTTCAGATAAGTTCAACAATGGAATGGCATGGACTAAAGGATGTGGGAACTCCTTCAAGATGCTAAGGACAAAGGATTGGCTCAAGGTTCAAGCTCATGACTCTTCATTTTACATTTTAGTGATCCAAGATCACATTGAGTCTATAGGAAAAGCCAATACTATCAAGAAGGGATGAGGTGTTGCTTAATGAGCCTCTTGCTTCATGTGCTTAGTGATATGCTCCAAAACCCTCAGCTACTTTCCCACTTCCACAAATGACCTAAACCTAAAGCCAAAATCGGTCACACCGATTCTTTCTATCCGGCGCCACCGATTCCAAAAGTCATATCCACTGCCACAAACCCTAAGCAAGTCGGTCTTACCGATAGGGATCTTGGTCTCACCGAGATGGGATTGTAATCTCTCTATGTATGTCCATTACCATAATCAGTCTCACCGAGTTTGAGCAATCGGCACTACCGAGATTACAATGCAAACTTCCTGGTTAACTCATTACCAAAATCGGTCCTGCCGAGTTTGTGTAATCGGTCAAACTGAGTTTGCCTGACCAACTCTCTGGAAAGCTTATTCCCAAAATCGGTCTCACCGAGATTGTGTAATCGGTCTTACCGAGATTACGTTATGCCCTAACCCTAACCAAATTGGTGTCACCGAGTTGCATTTCGGTCCCACTGAAATCCTAACGGTCACATTATTTGCTAAATCGGTCTAACCGAGTTTAACGATTCGGTCCCACCGAGTTTGGTAGATCGTGTGTAACGGTTAGATTTTGTGTGGAGGCTATATATACCCATCCACCTTCTCTTCATTCGTGGAGAGAGCCATCAGAACAAACCTACACTTCCAACTTACCATTTCTGAGAGAGAACCACCTACTCATCTATTGAGGCCAAGATATTCCATTCCTACCATGTGAATCTTGATCTCTAGCGTTCCCCAAGTTGCTTTCCACTCAAATCTTCTTTCCACCAGATCCAAAACCTCTGAGAGAGAGTTGAGTGTTGGGGAGACTATCATTTGAAGCACAAGAGCAAGGAGTTCATCTTCAATGCACCATTTGTTACTTCATGGAGAGTGGTGTCTTCTAGATTGGATAGGTGTCACTTGGGAGCCTCCGACAAGATTGTGGAGTTGAACCAAGGAGTTTGTAAGGGCAAGGAGATCGCCTACTTCGTGAAGATCTACCGCTAGTGAGGCAAGTCCTTCGTGGGCGACGGCCATGGTGGGATAGACAAGGTTGCTTCTTCGTGGACCCTTCGTGGGTGGAGCCCTCCGTGGACTCGCGCAACCTTTACCCTTTGTGGGTTGAAGTCTCCATCAACGTGGATGTACGATAGCACCACCTATCAGAACCACGCCAAAAACATCCGTGTCTCCAATTGCGTTTGAATCCTCCAAACCCTTCCCTTTACATTCTTGCAAGTTGCATGCTTTACTTTCCGCTGCTCATACACTCTTTGCATGCTTGCTTGATATGTATTGTGAATGTTAAACTTGTGCCTAAACTCCACTTAAACTTAAGGAAACTTAAAAACTGCAACTTTGGTACTAAGTGTCTAATCACCCCCCTCTAGACACCTCTTCTCAAGGTCCTCCAGCGGCCCACCTCTTGCATCCTCTCTTCCTCTCCACTAGGGCCCATGTTGGCCCATTAAGCCCCCGGGGGGTTCCGGTAGCCTCCCAGTACTCTGGTAAAGTCCCGATTTCACCCGGAACACTTCCGATATCCAAATATAGACTTCCAATATATCAATCTTCATGTCTCGACCATTTCGAGACTCCTCGTCATGTCCGTAATCTTATCCGGGACTCCGAACAAACTTCGGTTCATCAAAACTCATAAACTCATAATATAACTGTCATCGAAACCTTAAACGTGCGGACCCTACGGGTTCAAGAACTATGTAGACATGACCTAGAACTGTTTCCGGTCAATAACCAATAGCGGAACCTGGATGCCCATATTGGCTCCTACATATTCTATGAAGATCTTTATCGGTCAAACCGCATAACAACATACGTTGTTCCCTTTGTCATCGGTATGTTACTTGCCCGAGATTCGATCATCAGTATCTCAATACATAGTTCAATCTCGTTATCGGCAAGTCTCTTTACTCGTTACGTAATGCATCATCCCGCAACTAACTCATTAGTCACATTGCTTGCAAGGCTTATAGTGATGTGCATTACCGAGAGGGCCCAGAGATACCTCTCCGACAATCAGAATGACAAATCCTAATCTCGAAATACGCTAACCCAACATGTACCTTCGGAGACACCTGTAGAGCTCCTTTATAATCACCCAGTTACGTTGTGACGTTTGGTAGCACACAAAGTGTTCCTCCGGTAAACGGGAGTTGCATAATCTCATAGTTGTAGGAACATGTATAAGTCATGAAGAAAGCAATAGCAACATACTAAACGATCAAGTGCTAAGCTAACAGAATGGGTCAAGTCAATCACATCATTCTCCTAATGATGTGATCCCGTTAATCAAATGACAACTCATGTCTATGGTTAGGAAACTTAACCATGTTTGATTAACGAGCTAGTTAAGTAGAGGCATACTAGTGACACTATGTTTGTCTATGTATTCACACATGTATTATGTTTCTAGTTAATAAAATTCTAGCATGAATAATAAACATTTATCATGAAATAAGGAAATAAATAATAACTTTATTATTGCCTCTGGGGCATATTTCCTTCATAAAGCACCGACACGTGTCTTGACTGCCCGCGAAGAAAGCAGGAGCGACTTCTCTCTTTTATTTCGTGCTTCTGTCAAAGAAAAGTCTGAAATACCCATGCATAAAAACAAAATAGTGAGAGTATGGGCGAAGTGTGTGCAGAACTAGTGCACTGTAAAAGTAGCAGATAGCAAGTGGCTGAGAAATAAATGACAGGAGACATATGATAGCTCTACAACATTGCATGGCAAAAAAAATTTAGATTCTACTCCGTATGATTTTGTAATATATGAGCACAGGGGATGGCTGGTAAATGCAGCTACTCCTCCAGCACACCACCACGTGTGGTCCTATCAAAATAATAGTCGGCTGAAAATAATAGGTCAGTCAATTTTTTATGAACCGTATGATCTATAAAGAATGAGCATATGGCCTTCGTCTACCTCCCGCCAGTCACTGTTGACAATCTTTCTCGAACTACCAGCGACCCAGACCCCTACCTCCCTCACCCCACCCTCCCCTCGACCTCACACCACCGCCATGCTTGGCAGCGCCCCCCGACCATCCCTTTAATCTCGGTCAACCTCCAAATCGGGCGCCAGCAGCTCCTAGGCCCCACACACCCCTTAGATAAACACCTAAGCTGCTTTCCCGGTGTAATAGGCGGACTTGCGCCTGTTACGCCGGGGAATGCTTCCTTTAATTGGGAATCAACTGACCAGGAATTGAAATCCAGGGGCCAATGGACCTCTAGCTAAGGTGAAATAGTATATGAGGAGAAACCTTGTGCATCACGAGTTACTAGGAACATCTAGTATCAGGAAGAAGGTGTAGGAAGAAGCGGTCAACTAGTGTCTTCTGTGGGATGAATACTGTGCAAGCAGACACGTAAGATTTGCACGAATAAGGGAAGAGGAGTACCATTTCCGGTTGCCAGTGATGTGTCCTCCAGATATCGTGGCGATTTTCTTCTTTTTACAGGGGGAAACGATGTTTTGGAGGAGGGTGGAACCTTGGACGAACCCATGGCCAAATTGTTGGCTGTGTTGTGGTGGCCGTCTGTCAGCGGAGGGGAAGCAGATCTGAGGTGGCGAAGGACGGCATAGCAGGAACAGCTCCGATGCGGTGGACAATGGCGACGTTGGAGCGGCAGGGTGAGGCGCAGGATGACATGGTTGAACTAGCTCGGGTTTGGCGCATGTCGGTGTCCTGGAGGCAGCTCGGCCTCGGCTTCAACTACTAGCCGTGGATGGTGTTGGGATTGCGGTGGATGACGACGTCAGGGTATCCGCTCCGGCGTGATGGAGAAGGGCGGTGGTTGATGGGTGCGATGGGGTGGCGTACGAAGGATGCCGGGGTCTCGCGGCTTCTGGAGACGTAGTTTTGGCACCCACAGAGTACGAATGGGGAATCGGATAGGGGGGGAGCTAAGAGGGAACCATGTTTCGGTCTAGGACATGCTTGTTTTTGTTTTTTTAACAGATGGGACACGATTGTTTGAAATTTGGGGAAAGTACAAACTTTGCCCCCTCATAAATTTCGGACCTACTGCAGGTCCGGGGTAGGACGGTAATCTCAGGTGTCCCAAATAGTGGGCGGGAGCAATTTCGACCCAGCGCATGTGTGCTTAGGCGGCCATGGTGTATGAATGTTTTTCAGAGGTGGCTGCGTGGTGTCTAGATGAAGCTACAAACCTACCCCAATTTAGACCTTTGGACGTCGGGCTGATAGGTTTCACGGGTCGGAGTTAGAAAAGTAATTTCCTTCTACCAAATATTGGTCTCATGCAGTTTCGCGCGAGTAGAGGCTCTTTTGGTGCTTCCTTCAAAATTTTGAAGCAGAAGCATTCACGTTTAGAGTAATCTTGAACTTTGAGGATTGACCTAAATAGACAATGTTAACTTTGACCATGTATGTTTGAAAATCTCATTTAATTATGCGCTTCTTTTTGAAATTTTGACACTTGAAAATCCTTTAACTACGATTATTTTGGAATGGGAGGTAAATTTGAATCTATTTTGTACACGACTATATATGCTATTATGTACAAAAGCAGAGCAAAGATTTGTGCCCCCACAATTTAGTTATGATTTACAAATGCCATGATATTGAATTCAAATAATTGAATGGACTTCATGTTGAATTCAAAAAATTTAAACCACCTTAAGTTGAATTCAAATGTATGCTAGTTCATAGCTAGCTATTTATAATGTTCATTGTGTAACTTTTGTATGTATAATGTGCTTTACACACACAACATGACTTATAGTCACGTTTATATTTGATTGCTAAAGTGATGCATTGTCTGGAGTTAGAAATACTAACTCCATGGATCAATTATGTCGAATAATAACATAGACATGCTCAAATTCAATAGAATATAGATGTCTTATAGATCAATGATCATTCCTTACGTGAATTACAAATATCATGATCCCATCCTAATATTTGGATACAATTTATATTTTTAATCAATGTGTACATCAGTCTTTTACGTGTAGTTTCACTCTCCATTGGTGGTCTCTCACACATGCTAACACACTCTCTCCCGAGGTATCTTTCTCGCAGACATTCTCTTGATATAAGCCTCCCTCCCTCTCGTAACCATTTATGATTGTTTTCACTAACCTTTATCACAAGCACTCTTCCTCTCACAAGCGTACGCATGCACAATCCCCATCGACCCTTTCTATATACGTAGACCTGCCTACGTGTCTCCCACACGCACATTATCTTTAGGCCTGTCTCTCAGGCATTGTCTCCACCTCTCTTCCTAATTGACGAGTATGATTGTAGCAGAGCATTCTGTAGGATGCCTAAAGTTAGGTTGGATGAATAGTAATAACAGAGATAAGAGGTTACCTTAGTTCGAGGACCTAGGGTTACAAATCCTAGCCGACTTTGTCAATGGACACACAGTCCTTCACGACTCTGTTATCTCTGTCTTGTACGACTAGTCCTCCATGGGTCTCAAATACGTCACGGGCCGACCAATGTGGCGCAGGACGGAACCGAACCAAGGCCTCACCTCGGCCCACCGGACCTCATGCAATGACACACCCTCTGCCCCCAGGTCTTGTTATCTTCTCACACCCACACATACCAACATAGGCACCACACAATTTTGTTTCTCCTCGCGCCTCTATCCCCTCCCCCTTGCATATACACACTCAAGGGCATCTCTCGCCATGACATCATATTCGTCTCTCTCTAGACCTCTCTCATTTGTCGTGCTATCTCTCCCATGCCCCCCTCCCCGCCGGCCCCTCTATCCATGCCTCTCTCGAATACGCAATACACACACATACCTCTCTAGGCCCTGCCAAATACATCAACTACACGTTCACACATGTTACATCATGTACCCCATTGATCTACAAATCCCTCTCTTCATGTTTATTTCGCATATTGTTGGGGATATAACTATTGAGTATAACCGCCCAGGAGGGTCCGGTTTACCCTCAACCGTATTGAAGCCCATGAAGACTCAGAAGATGGCGTTTTACTGGAAACATAGAGGCTGGAGCCCAGTGGCGGATTAGGGGCCCATGATAATAAACCGCCATCGTTATGTAACTTGTGTTGTAAGTTAGGAAAGGAGAGTCCGAGCTGGACCCTTGTATGAGTCGGCCTCGGGACTCGGTAGATCGGCCGGGCGTCAACCTGTGTATACAAAGGGACGACCCGACGGCGATTCAGGGACAACAGACAACAATTCAAGACTCGGGCAAGCGTATTTGCTCCCTGGTCATCGAAACCCAATCAATCCCATCATAACTAGACGTAGGCTTTTACCTTCATCGAAGGGGCCGAACTAGTATGAACTCTCGTGTCCCTTGTCCGGTTTAACCCCTTCAAGCTAACCCATTGCGATGGCTCCACAACTAAGTCCTTTCATGAGGACATCTGACGTGTTAATTCCACGATAGTTGGCGCCCACCGTGGGGCTATCGCACGATGGTTTCGAGTTCTTGAAGGGCAGCTTTGAAGGACTCAAGGGGTACGTGGTCGGCCGGATGACCAAGAGTCATCGCGACAAGCTCTACATCGACGACGAAGGATGGGGCCCCGAGGCCGGCTCAATCGAGTACGGGTACCGGGTCCCCTTTGGTGGAATTCATGTCTTCATCGGCAAAATCGGCGAACTGGGCTCTGAGCCGGACATCTGCACCGACCTCGTCGAGATGGCTCAGCATGCAAGTCCAGCCCGGGTTAAGCCCGCCATGAAGTGTGCGTTCGTAGGATGTGTCCATGGGATCGGATCTGAACCGGTGTCTGAAGGCGAGACAGCCGTATATTCTAACGGCGAATCATCCACTGGCGAAACTGAGTCCTTGTACCAGATTCATAACGGTGTGTTCGAAGGATATTCCGATGGCAACAGTATTCCGGACCTCCTTGAACCGCCAAGTCGGGTTGCTGTTTACATGGCCGGAACGCAGCCCACGTTGCAGTCTTCGTCTATAGGAGCAATGAATACCGGATCAGCAACCGCGGCAGGAGTCCCGGCGTGCCGACCGACTCAAGTCCTCTTCGGTTTGATGGATGCCTAGGCAACCTTGTTAACCACGGCAGTCACCCCGGAGACACGAGACCAGCATAAATGCGGATATTGCGAAGCTGAAGGACCAGATAACACAGGCTAAGGAGGACCTGGCAACTGAGGATGCTAGGATGGCTGAAGAACGGGCCGCTTTGGATGCCCAGTCACAGTGGATACAGGCGCAGAATTACCAGCTCATGCTGGATCGGACCGCATCAGAGGATGTAATGCGAAGGAAGTACCGGTCTCGTTTGCCGCTAGTTTATGAAGGGTTAAATCTCTTTCAGATGCCAGGCGCTGGACCGAGCAATCCGGCAACTACAAACCGGACTGATGCGCTTAGGACAGCTCCGGATCAGCTACGGATAACAGAGCCACCCCGACGAACAGATAACCCGCAGCAATATGTGTCTACACCACCGGGTCACTTCTCGAGCCCTCTGGATAACATGATTGCCGCAGCATCACGCCTGGCAGCCATTCCAATGGAGGGCAATTCAATAGCAGCAATTGAAACGCGGCGGGCGAGAGACCTTCTTCAAACCGCCGTAGTACAGCAGCAGGCTTATTCGTATAGCCGAGATATAATTCATTCAACCCCTTGTCCGAGCCCAAGCTATAGTAGGCGTATGGATGAACTAGAAGTGTCTAGCAGCGCGCGGCATCGTAATGCTCAAGATATGGTGGATCATGGCAGGGCACGAAGGGATGCCGCTTTGGGTCGTTATCAACCCGCCCCGGTTCAGCCAGCAGCGTCAGCTGACCGCGGCACCGGGCTTGCCTTCAGTTCCTGGGGAGTGCCGTGCCTTATTCTGGCTCTCCGTAATGTGCGTCTGCCCAAAGATTTCAAGGGTCCATGCAAAGTGCCTAATTACACGGCGGATCAGCCACCTGAGGCGTGGGTCGAGAGTTATGAGATGGCGATGGAGATGCTGGATGTAGATGAAGCGGCCTGTGCAAAGTATTTCACGATGATGTTGGAAGGAACGTCCTGTACTTGGTTGAAAAATCTACCAGCTAATTCCATCGAGTCATGGGATCAACTGAAGGCCCGGTTTATAGCCAATTTCAAAGACACGTGCAAATAGCCCATGTCCATTGTGGATCTGGATGCTTGTGTCCAAGGGGAGAACGAGTCAACAACTCATTGGGTACGCCGGGTTTCAGAAGTTTTGCACTCGGCCGACCGGATTAACGCTGGTTAAGCGATTATAACACTGGAGCGCAATTGTCGGTTTAAGTCACTGAAGATGAAGTTGGGACGGCTCAAGCGCCAGTGCAACGACATGGGAACCCTCATGGCAGCCTTGGTCAAGTATGCCAATTCTGATAATACCAAGGATCCCGATTCTGATAATGAGAAACCAGAGAAGGGAAAGAAGAACGGCGGGGCAAAGGGACAGCAGCACAACCAAGGAGGCGATGGGAGTAATGGTAAGCGTAAAGCGGATTCAGATTTTGTGGCTAACGCTAATGTGCAGCATCGTAAAGGTAAACCGGCCCAGCGCGGCGGGGCGATGAATCTGGAGTGTTTGTTGAATCAGCCCTGTCCAAAGCATGGGACCAAGGAGGCTCCTGCAACACATCTCTGGAAGGATTGTAACATTATGAAGGAGTTCAAAAACTCTGATCTTTTCCGGTATGATCAGGGTCCGTCGGGCGGTTCAGGTTCAGGATTTCATGGTGGCGGCGGTTCAAACTCTGGATTTCAGAATAATCAGGGCAACCAGAACAACCAAGGTGGTAATAACCAACAGAGCAATCAAGGTAATCAGCAGCAGTCGGGTTACCAGAGTCACCCAAAGCAGTTGAATGGTGGGCAGTATCATGTGTTCACCACTAGTTCGTGCAAGCGTGTTCAGAAGCTTCACAAGAGGGCAATCAATGCTGTTGAACCGGCAGTACCACGCTATCTACGATGGTCCGAACAACCTATTGTGTGGAGTAGGGAGGATCATCCGCCCCGGGTTGACAATCCGGGACAACTGGCTTTGGTGGTGGCACCTTAGGTGGGAGGTTATAAGCTTACCAAAGTACTCATGGATGGAGGAGTCAGTATCAATATTCTGTATTATGAGACCTTCCGTCGCATGGGGTTGACAGACAAGAATCTTAAACCGTCCAACACTGTTTTTCATGGTGTGGTACCAGGTAAATCGGCATATCCTGTAGGTAAGATCGCCTTGGAAGTTGTGTTTGGTGATGAACATGAATCCCGATCTGAAACATTGACGTTTGAAGTGGTGAGAATCTAGAGCCCGTACCACGCACTGTTTGGGCGACCGGCTTAGGCAAAATTCATGGCAAAGCCTTGTTATATTTACTTGCAGCTTAAGATGCGGGGTCATAAAGGGACTGTTACGGTTCACGGAAGTCGTAAAATTGCTTTGGACTGCGAGGAAGGTGATGCGGCCTATGCTCAGTTGGTTTGTGCTACAGAGGAGCTAAAGTTCTATAAGGAAAATGTTGATCTGGCAGATATGACCCCTCTGAAGAAGCCCACCACTGAGCATGACCCAACCGTGCATTTCAAACTAGCTGACGAGACTAAGCTTGTTGACTTCGTGCCTGGAGATTCGTCCAAGCAGTTCAGCATCAGCACAAATCTGGATCCAAAATAGGAAAGCGCGCTCATCGAGTTCATCCGTGAGAACCGGGACATTTTTGCATGGAAACCTTCTAACATGACAGGTGTACCGAGGGAACTCGCTAAGCACACTCTCAATATTGATCCCAAGTTTAAACCGGTCAAGCAATTTCTTCGTCGCTTTAATGAGGAGAGACGTAAGGCAATTGGTGAAGAGGTAGCCCGGGTGTTGGCTGCCAGGTTTATCATTGAAGTATTTCATCCTGAATGGCTGGCTAATCCGGTGCTTGTTCTTAAGAAAAACGGCACTTGGCGTATGTGTGTGGACTACACATATTTGAATAAAGCTTGTCCGGCCGATCCCTTTGCTCTCCCGCGTATTGATTAGATCATTGATGTGACAGTGGGTTGTGAGAGCCTGAGTTTTTTGGATGCTTACTCAGGATATCATCAGATCTAGATGGTAGTTAAGGACCAAGAAAAGACAGCCTTCATCACTCCCTTTGGAGCTTTCTGCTATGTTTCTATGCCCTTTGGGCTCAAGAGTGCCCAGGCAACTTATCAGCGCTGTGTGCAGAATTGTCTTCATACGCAGATTGGGCGTAATGTTCATGCCTATGTGGATGACATTGTGGTAAAATCCAGGAAGAAGGAAACACTGATAGATGATCTCAAGGAGATGTTTGACAATCTTCGGGTTTACAAGATGATGCTTAATTCCACGACACATACAACATTCCTTTTGAATAAAACCACACAAAGTGTGGCCAACAAATTATTTTAGAATTTCAACATATATACAACATTATAAAGTTATATGGAGGAGTATGAACGTTAATTTGCATTGCATGGTGCCCACAATGATATTTATTCCACACTATGAATTTTTATATTTTTGTACTATATATAAAGTTAGTCATAATAAAGAGAAACGAAGAGCATCTCTCTCCATCGCATACACCCCCTCTACGCCCCTTTCACGTACACACACAAACTATCTCCAGGTCCTCTAAAAGTACGCCTCCTGCACATTCACACATGTTTCATCTTTCTCTCGCGGTATATACAATGACGATAAGCGAAATCACAATACGTACATTGAACTTCAGAATCCACTCATTACGGTCACCATTTATGTTTTGTGGTCATTATATAGTCAAGGGCTGACCGTACAGCACTGTATTTCTCAAGACACTATTAGTTGACTAGTTAAACGCTCCACGTGGCACCTCTAGTGTTGCATCACATTATCTCACTACCATTGGGCCCACCTATCGGCGTGTATAAGAATGAAAACAAACAATAAAAAAATATTGGACGGTGGTTCGAAGTCATGACCGCGGGCACAATAGACAAGGTGGCCTTGTATTGGTATGCTGAGCCGTCTATTTTAACACAGAGGAGCTGGTGTGGTGATTATACACACACGCACGCATGCACACGAACTGCATGCATGCAACACTCACAGGAACACATGCACTGCCACGCACGCACGTAACACTCACACGTACACACATAGCCACGCACGCACGCAGAAATCACACACACACACGCACGCATGCATGCACACACCATACAACCAACACACACTCTCACGCTCAAGTTCTCAACCTACACGTGCGTGCATACACATCAGGCCCTGACATATACATACACAACCAGGTGGTTCCCGCGCATGTGTTGGAGTCTTGTCATGCCTGTGTAAATTTGTGTTTTATCTGACCTTTTTCCAATGCGAACTGACAGGTGGGACCCACAAGGAATGTGGTCAATTTGACTAGTCAACATAGTGCCATGCAGACTATTTGGCCAGTCAACAGAGTGCAATCTGATGCTGAATGGTGAGCAAGTGACCGTATAATCACCCCAAAACATATATAGTGACCGTAATGAGCGTATTCTGAAGTACGGTGACCATATTACGCTTTTCACTTGAAATACACTGACCGCCCGTGTTTTTATCTCTTATCTCGCTCTCTCTCTGTGGAGCCGAGTAGGCCAACGTGCCAGTGCCTAAATTGGCGCACGCCACCACATTATTGTTGTACTGGTTTCGTAAGAGCGAACACGCATTCACGTCTACTATACAAACTGTAGATATGAGTTACAAATGCTATGAAGATGAATACAAATATTTGAATCCACTTTATGCCCAATTTCTCTCTATAGGCCTCCAAAAGTATATCTCTAGACATTCTCGCATGTTACATCTAACAACTATGAAATACAGCTCTACTACTACTACACCCTAACACAATAAATCATATGTATTTTTAGTTTTACTAGATCTCATATTGTTACTTAATTATTCAGTTTGCATACATTAAAATTGCCTTTGAAATGTATGGCTAGTATTATCTATCGTGCGGGAAAAAAATCCTGCCCTTGCCTGTTTAATCGGGTTTGTATCGATGGATCGTGCGAGTAAATGTTCTAGTCCCTTTCGCTGGGCCGCCGTGTCATGTACTCCCCAGTCGTAAGAGTGGAGAGCCCACTTTCATAAATGTTCTAGTCCCTTTCGCTGACATGTGGGACATCAAGGAACCGGGTCCATGTGCCATACCGAAATAACAATGCAGAGTAGCAGGGGTGAAGCACCCCAGTCATGGCGCCGGCGTAGTAATGAGCAATGAGGCGTCAAATCACAAAGCTGCACCCTTCCCACAGTTAAGTTGGAGGGACAAAGTAATAATGCTAAAAAAATAAGTTGGAGGGACAAAGCAACCATCATTTCACTCGTTGTTGAATCCGCTTCTCCCTCATATTCTTCAAGTTAACCACGTGTTGCTTCTGCTGTTCTGCCTCATGTGGGACGCGGATCGGCTTGGTAAAGCACTGACATGTTGGACCGCATATTAGCAAACTGCCAGGCCAACATCCTCTAAAAATAAGAAACCTCCCCCGTCATCCCCGCGGTAAAATCATCTCCTTTTTACTAATCTTGGTAGTATAATTTTTTAGATCAATATAATCGAGAGTTGTATAGATAGCTGTAACGCCCTCGATGCGGCTATATCTCCCACGTGTCGAAGCACGACTTAGAGGCATAACCGCATTGAAAGCAATGTCGCAAGTGAGGTAATCTTCACACAACCCAAGTAATACATAAGGGAAAGAGATACATAGTTGGCTTACAATCGCCACTTCACACAATTACATGAATAAAGCATTACATCATCCAGATACAATCAAGGTCCGACTACGGAACCAAAATAAAAGAAGAACCCCAAATGCGACAAAGGTCCATGATCGACCCCAACTGGGCTCCACTACTGATCAACTAGAACGAAACAACACAAAGGGAAAGATCTTCATCGAGCTCCTCCTTGAGCTTGGTTGCGTCACCTGCTCGGTAACATAGGCACCTGCAAACTAGTTTTAGAAGTATCTGGTGAGCCACGAGGACTCAGCAATCTCGCACCCACGAGATCAAGACTATTTAAGCTTATGGGTAAGGTAAAGTCATGAGGTGGAGCTGCAGCAAGCGACTAGCATATACGGAGGCTAACATACGCAAATGAGAGCGAGAAGAGAAGGCAAAGCACGGTCGACAAAAGTATGATCAAGAAGTGATCCTATAGCAACCTGCGTCAAGCATAACTCCAACACCGTGTTCACTTCCCGGACTCCGCCGGAAAGAGACCATCACGGTAACACACACGGTTGATGTATTTTAATTAAGGTCAACTTCGGGTTTTCTACAACCGGACGTTAACAAATTCCCATCTGCCACATAACCGCGGGCACGGCTCTCGAAAGTTTATACCCTGCAGGGGTGTCCCAACTTAGCCCATGACAAGCTCTCGCGATCATCGAAGGAATAAACCTTCACCCAAGACACTCCGATCAGACTCGGTATCCTGGTACATCAAGACATTTCGACAATGGTAAAACAAGACCAGCAAGACCTCCCGTTGTGCCGACAAATCCCGATAGGAGCTGCACATATCTCGTTCTCAGGGCACACCGGATGAGCCAGACGTCGGGTTGGCATAGACCCTGGTTGCCCAGGGGGCGCCGGACATCGCTCAGGTTGGACCAACACTCGAAGGAGCACTGGCCCGGGGGGGCTAAAATAAAGATGACCCTCGGGCTCCGGAAACCCAAGGGAAAAACAAGGGCTAGGTGAGGCAAATGGTAAAAGTCAATGTTGGGCCTTGCTGGACAAGTTTTATTCAAAGCGAACTGTTAGGGGGGTCCCATAAATCACCCGACCACGTAAGGAACGCAAAATCCGGGAACATAACACCGGTATGACGGAAACTAGGGCGGCAAGAGTGGAACAAAACACCAGGCATAAGGCCGAGCCTTCCACCCTTTACCAAATATATAGATGCATTAATAAATATAAGAGATATTGTGATATCCCAACAAGTAAACATGTTCCCACAAGGAACAACATCTCCATGTTCCAACGAGGTACAAACTTCAATCTTCACCTGCAACTAACAACGCTATAAGAGGGGCTGAGCAAAGCGGTAACATAGCCAAACAACGGTTTGCTAGGAATGGTGTCAAAGGTTAGAGGTTTGACATGGCCATTTGGGAGGCTGACAAGCAAAAGGTAGGCATCGCAGCATTGGCATAGCAAAAGAGCGAGCAAACTAGCATAGCAAAGATAGTAGTGATTTCGAGGGTATGATCATCTTGCCTGAAATCCCGCAAGGAAGAAGAACGATTCCATGAAGAAGACAAACGGACGAAGTCGAACGGATCCTCACAACTCCGGAACGAAACCGAAGCTAACGAGAGAAGCAACCCGGAAAGAAGCAAACAACATGGTAAACAACCATCACATAAACATGGCATGATGCACAAACAAGTATGATGCATGTCCGGTTTAAAGAGGCATGGCATGGCAAAATGCACAAACAACACTACAAGTTAAGTGGAGCTCAATATGCAACGAGTTGCATATTGACGAAACACCACATCAATATTTAGTTCTCTCTCGGTTATGAACAAGACAAGATTAAATGTTGGTTAACATGGCAAGGGGTGAAGCATAACAAAACTACCTAACTAGGCCAGTTTAAATGAGGCCGGAACAACAAACAACAAGTCCGGAAAATCCCCATGTGCATATTTTAAGGTTTGGTACTGTTCTGCCCTAAACACAATTTTAGAGTTGTTAAACATGCAAGATGAGTGCACCATGTTAAATTAGGCAAAATTCTACCCCATTTACATATAAAGTTTATTAAAATCGGAGCTACGGTTAAATAGTTATGAATTAAATCATTTTAACATAGCATTTGAGCAAATTAACACAAACAACATTTTAAACATTTTAAACATGGATGAAAGTGGCAAATTATGAAACTAGATGAAATTCTAAGCATTTTACATATAAAGTTTGTTTTAATCCGATGCATGGTTGTGGAGTTATTAATGCATGAAGTTTGAGGGTTTTTCTGTAAATCTGTTAATACAATGGATAATGGGAAATTCGCATGATCAGAAAAAAAACATGATCGGGCCGAATCTGAGGTGAACTGGGCTGGAGGGGGATGCTCACCCTGGGCCACGGCCCGGTTCGGAGGGGAGGCTGCAGGAGGGGCGCGCTGGGCCTCACCCATGGGCCAAGCCTAGTCGGCAGCAGAGGGAGGCCGGCTTGGGGCGCTGGGCCTCGTGCGGCGAAAGGGAGCAGCTGGGCCTGGGCGCGGCTGGCAGCCCACGCATCTGGCCAGCGCGGTCAAGGCACACGGGGCGGCAGCGTTCGTTCTCCCGAAGGAAGCAGAGGACGAACGAGGCGGCGGCGAGACGAGGGAAGCCGGCGGCGGGGTGAGGATGGCTGAAGGAGGCCAGATCCGGATGAGGGGAGGCCGGATCCGGGCGTCGGGGTTCCGTTCCCGGCGGCGGTGGCGGCAGGGGAACCTCGGGCGGCGACGAAGGCCATGGCGGCGGCGGCCTGCGAGGAGAAGAGAGAGAGCGAGCATGCTGTGAGAGCGAGGCAAGGGAGGAAGTAGAGAGAGAGCAGAGCGGCGGGGAACTGGCCTGATCAGGTCGCCGGTGGCGGCTCCGGCGAGCGGTCCGGCAGGAGGAGGCGAGCGGGGAGTGGGAGCAAGCGCTTCGCTCGAGAAGGAGCTCGGGGAAGGTTCCGCGGGCGGCGGCGGGCGCGCCTGGCCCAGATGGGCTTGGCGGGCCTGGGACGGGCTGGCGGCGCGGGGAGCGTGGGGAGAGGCGCGGGGCGACGCAGGGAGGCCGCGTGGAGGCCTCTGATTGGCCGTGGCGATGGAGGAGGCGATGTGGCGGCCGTTGGTTGGCTGGGAAGTGGTGGCGGCGGCGCCAAGTGGCGGAGCAGGGTTGGAGAGGCGCGGAAATGGAGGAGGAGGGAGGTTAGGGCGACCAGATTTGGAAGGAGGGGTGCTATTTATAGAAAGAGGGGTTAGGGTTGGGGTTTGAGGCTGTTTCGGAGCCGTTCGATCTCGATCGGACGGTCCGGAACGGAGGGGGGTGTAGGAGGTTTAGACGGGCTGTGACGAGAGGGTTTGGGCTGAGGGGAGAGAAGAGAGGTGCAGCCCGACAACTGTTTCAGAGACCGAAACGTCCGACGAATATACCGACTATATCGCGGTTATATATTTAACGGTTGGGCTATCAAACAAACTCCGAATGCGACGAAACTTGGCAGGCGGCCTGTCTACACTATAATAAGACCGCACGACAAGTTGCAACCCATTCCGAGAACATTTTTATGCCACTTAAAAAATAATATTTCGGAGGTGCCGCGGGCGCGTGCGAGTGTGGTCGGGCTCAGAACGGACAACGAAGAGAACTAAGAGACCCGAAACGGATGCAAGTTTTGAAAACATGATGATGCAATGCGGATGATGACATGGCAAGATGCAACACGCAAGCGAATGACAAAGCAACAACAGCGAAACGAAAGACAAAAACCCAACCACGGAGAAAATAATATCTCGCATCTCCGGAAAAGGCAAGAGTCGGAGTTACGAATATGGAAAGTTGTATCCGGGGCGTTACAACACTCCACCACTACGAGAGGATCTCGTCCCGAGATCTAGGATGGCACCGGAGGGAAAAGGAAGAGGAAGATAAGCGGTAAAACTAAGTTGCTTCTTTGACGAACGAGTGAAACCACGAACCTTGAGAGGTTGAGAAATTTAAAAGAAAGAGTACAACAGCGATGAACGAGATTGCAAACAATCCGTTAGAAAAATATGAACAAGGAGTATTACAAGAATTTGAAGGTTGAAAGACATGGAAATAAGAGCTTCACGAACGAAAAGAATATGACCACATTGGTATAATGAGATAGCCAAGGAACAAGAATGACAGAATTTGGACAGCACTCCGGTAGAAAAGAGAAGAAAATTTGATGAGATGAAAAGATATTGAACAGATGATATAACACTCCGGTTAAATGGATAAGCACGAAAAACATGATCCTCGCAATTCGAGATGATGAGTGAAAAGAGCAACATCACAATGCCTCCAGAAGAAAGAATAGAAGATAGATCATTGGAATAAAGGGACGGAGAAGAAAATGCCAACTTCTGCCACAATTGAATTTGGAAAGCACCCTTCCAAGAAGGTTACAACGGGGTTGTTGGGAAAAACCAACAACAAAATGAATAAGCTTGTAGTGGGCTTATGGAAAACATCTCAAGACTATGAGGTGACAACCGGCCACTAACGGAAACCATTGATTTGATTGAGAGCACAAAGAGATGAAAAACTGCTTCATCGAGATGAGAAGGAGAAAAATCGGATCATTGATATGCACCACAAATAGCAACATCCCTTAAGGAAAGGCTTTAGGTGAAATCTATACCAAGATAACTCCAATGAAGAGACTGGTGGATTTAAAATACCTCATTCTTGACAACATGTGAATCATGGAACATGAACTCAAATTATCAAGAATGACATAATACCACCTCCAAAATATGGTAGAAAGAATTGCACTCCGGATTACCATATGAAGAAAGCTTGAGCTCCTTAGGAAAGAATCTCGATGAAAACTTTGAGAAGGGAATTAAATCCTTGATGAACCATCATGTAGAACCTCCATGAAGAACTCCGGTAAACAAAAGGGTGATAGAAAGAAAGAGAAGTTGAGAACACAAGGTGAAGCCTTGCAATGATTTAGATGGATCTTCGTGATAATTAGAGCTTGGAACTCCGGGAAAAGAAAAGATGAAACAAATGAAACCGAGAATTTTAAGGGCCTCCGGAATAAAGAATTAATCACTTGGATGAACAAGAATAAGAATTATGTTATGCTTATCCTTCACCAATTAAATTGATGACAATCAACGGATTTGACATACTACTTATTCTCATAGAAAGGATTAAAAGAGATATATCAAAACTTGAGAAGGTCTTCAACGAACCACCGGTAGGATTGGAACAACAAATGAATTGATATGATGAACAAGGAAGAGAGATCTTGAAAGAACCACCGTAAGAATTGAAATAGAATGTAGCAAAGGCATAATTCACTGGGAAGAATTGGAAAACAAATGAAGATACTTGAGGGGATTTAGATACATGAGAACGAAGAGAACATGAACTGATTAGAGGATATTCGATTGATGCACCGGCAAGATAGGAGAATGATAACTGATAGCTGAGAATGAATAAACCTGAATTGATGAACTCCGGATAACAAGCTGAGAAGACTCTTGAATATCTCCTGATGGGTGAAAAAGATTCTCACAATCGAAAACAATTATGAGAGGATGGCAACAAGCTAGCACCATGAATCTTGAAGAGAATAGAGCAAGATTAAAGAGAAACTCTTCTTCAGTCTTCAAATGATGAAAATGACAACGAGAAACCACCAAGAATTATTGAGGCACACCGGAAGAATCAAAAGCGAAGAGGTTGAGCCAACTATGAAAATGATTTGAAATATCTTGGAGAAAAGCATTTGACTGATGATAACTCATTCTTACGTCAAACTTGAAAAGAATTTAGGATAGCTCTGGAAAAATAGAAGAGTCAGGTAAGATCCTGGGAAAAGACCTGTGGGTTAGTGCCCACTCAAAAGAACACCGTTGAAAAGATTTAAAAGAGATGTTGCACCGGTTGAATTAAATGACTTGAATGAGATACCAATCTCGAAAGAGCTTGAACTAATGCAGAGTGGAAACACGAATCTTCGAGATATCTTGAGCACTCCGGAATAACAAATAGCGAGAAGTAGAATGATAATGAGGTGCACCGGTATGAGAAGACATTGAAATGAGGAAAAAGGTATGATCAACAAAACTTGACTTGAATCCACCGGAGAAGAGAAAGGAATGAGGAATGACGAACTAGTAGAACATCTTCTTGAGAACCACCGGGTAAGAACATTGAAAGAAAAGAATGAAGATACTTCGCACAAATAAAAGGATACATGATTAAGAAATCTAAGTCCTTGAAGAAAAAGGGTGGGAGGGTGGGAAAAAACAAAGACAACTTGAGACGGTTGAAACAAACACCGTTGAGAAAACTTAGAAATGATCTTGCGGATGGGGAGAATGATCGGATCCATTTGAAGAGAAGCACATTGGTTGGAAAGAATTGACATGACAATCTCGATTGTCGAGAGGGATTGGTATTCACATCAGAGTATGAGAACACCATTTAGGAAAGGTATGGATTCGACATTTGACTTCGAAGCAACTCGAATACCACAAATGAAACAAAACAAAGGATTTGGCTTGCAGAATAAGCCGGAACAAACATATGATAGAGATTTCGTCCGAAGTTTTCATGGTGGGGCCTACACGGGCTCAATCGTACAGCACCATCATGTACAAGGCAGTGCACATGACATACGAAGTGTCCCCGAGTCGGCATAGCCAAGGACTCTTTAAGACACAACGAGACCACTGTAAAACCAACCGTGAATAGGCGGACCACTAGACGTCGAACCCCAATTTCATATCATACATCCGTCGGAAAGATATCCTAGGAGCTACTTGAATTCCCACCTATAAAACTCCCGAAATTCTCCCGGTTATGCAATCAGGTGTTGGGGATACAGGGGAGCAATATACCTCACCCAAACTAACAATCCCTACATCCAGCTGTATCCATCCTTCAACACATAACCAAGAAACCTTCGGAAATCGTGTACCTCAACCTTCGAAAAGCATCCGTTATACGAGTCATGGCAATACTCCCGTACTCACCTCAGTACTGGGTTAGCGGGGTTATCTCACCAACAACTGCATAAAAGAGATTTTCGATGTCGGCGTACTAAACTCAGGTATTCCAGAACTGCAACGATAAAATTATGACGACAACACCTCGGAGCTCAACTCCCCGGGACACTGCCACAACCCCTAAATGTCAGGAGGCAACCAAGACAATGTTGTCATCATAAAACCATCGGAACGATTCTAAGATACCCGCGTGATCCTAAAAATTTTTTAGTGAAATTTGAGAAGAGAAGAGTCAAAACTCTACGTCAGGATACCTCACCAGAAGGTCGAAGGGACTGGGGAGTAAAAAGAATTCCTAACTCTCCGATATATATAATCCTAAATGACTCAAAACATTTTTCTAGACACAACTCGGCCGCTAAAAACGATCAAGCAGTGGGGCTCCTAAGGTCGGGGAAGGCTCTGATTACCAACTTGTAACGCCCTCGATGCGGCTATATCTCCCACGTGTCGAAGCACGACTTAGAGGCATAACCGCATTGAAAGCAATGTCGCAAGTGAGGTAATCTTCACACAACCCAAGTAATACATAAGGGAAAGAGATACATAGTTGGCTTACAATCGCCACTTCACACAATTACATGAATAAAGCTTTACATCATCCAGATACAATCAAGGTCCGACTACGGAACCAAAATAAAAGAAGAACCCCAAATGCGACAAAGGTCCATGATCGACCCCAACTGGGCTCCACTACTGATCAACTAGAACGAAACAACACAAAGGGCAAGATCTTCATCGAGCTCCTCCTTGAGCTTGGTTGCGTCACCTGCTCGGTAACATAGGCACCTGCAAACTGGTTTTAGAAGTATCTGGTGAGCCACGAGGACTCAGCAATCTCGCACCCACGAGATCAAGACTATTTAAGCTTATGGGTAAGGTAAAGTCATGAGGTGGAGCTGCAGCAAGCGACTAGCATATACGGAGGCTAACATACGCAAATGAGAGCGAGAAGAGAAGGCAAAGCACGGTCGACAAAAGTATGATCAAGAAGTGATCCTATAGCAACCTGCGTCAAGCATAACTCCAACACCGTGTTCACTTCCCGGACTCTGCCGGAAAGAGACCATCACGGTAACACACACGGTTGATGTATTTTAATTAAGGTCAACTTCGGGTTTTCTACAACCGGACGTTAACAAATTCCCATCTGCCACATAACCGCGGGCACGGCTCTCGAAAGTTTATACCCTGCATGGGTGTCCCAACTTAGCCCATGACAAGCTCTCGCGATCATCGAAGGAATAAACCTTCACCCAAGACACTCCGATCAGACTCGGTATCCCGGTACATCAAGACATTTCGACAATGGTAAAACAAGACCAGCAAGACCTCCCGCTGTGCCGACAAATCCCGATAGGAGCTGCACATATCTCGTTCTCAGGGCACACCGGATGAGCCAGACGTCGGGTTGGCATAGACCCTGGTTGCCCAGGGGGCACCGGACATCGCTCAGGTTGGACCAACACTGGAAGGAGCACTGGCCCGGGGGGGCTAAAATAAAGATGACCCTCGGGCTCCGAAAACCCAAGGGGAAAACAAGGGCTAGGTGAGGCAAATGGTAAAAGTCAATGTTGGGCCTTGCTGGACAAGTTTTATTCAAAGCGAACTGTCAGGGGGGTCCCATAAATCACCCGACCGCGTAAGGAACGCAAAATCCGGGAACATAACACCGGTATGACGGAAACTAGGGCGGCAAGAGTGGAACAAAACACCAGGCATAAGGCCGAGCCTTCCACCCTTTACCAAATATATAAATGCATTAATAAATATAAGAGATATTGTGATATCCCAACAAGTAAACATGTTCCCACAAGGAACAACATCTCCATGTTCCAACGAGGTACAAACTTCAATCTTCACCTGCAACTAACAACGCTATAAGAGGGGCTGAGCAAAGCGGTAACATAGCCAAACAACGGTTTGCTAGGAATGGTGTCAAAGGTTAGAGGTTTGACATGGCCATTTGGGAGGCTGACAAGCAAAAGGTAGGCATCGCAGCATTGGCATAGCAAAAGAGCGAGCAAACTAGCATAGCAAAGATAGTAGTGATTTCGAGGGTATGATCATCTTGCCTGAAATCCCGCAAGGAAGAAGAACGATTCCATGAAGAAGACAAACGGACGAAGTCGAACGGATCCTCACAACTCCGGAACGAAACCGAAGCTAACGAGAGAAGCAACCCGGAAAGAAGCAAACAACATGGTAAACAACCATCACATAAACATGGCATGATGCACAAACAAGTATGATGCATGTCCGGTTTAAAGAGGCATGGCATGGCAAAATGCACAAACAACACTACAAGTTAAGTGGAGCTCAATATGCAACGAGTTGCATATTGACGAAACACCACATCAATATTTAGTTCTCTCTCGGTTATGAACAAGACAAGATTAAATGTTGGTTAACATGGCAAGGGGTGAAGCATAACAAAACTACCTAACTAGGCCAGTTTAAATGAGGCCGGAACAACAAACAACAAGTCCGGAAAATCCCCATGTGCATATTTTAAGGTTTGGTACTGTTCTGCCCTAAACACAATTTTAGAGTTGTTAAACATGCAAGATGAGTGCACCATGTTAAACTAGGCAAAATTCTACCCCATTTACATATAAAGTTTATTAAAATCGGAGCTACGGTTAAATAGTTATGAATTAAATCATTTTAACATAGCATTTGAGCAAATTAACACAAACAGCATTTTAAACATTTTAAACATGGATGAAAGTGGCAAATTATGAAACTAGATGAAATTCTAAGCATTTTACATATAAAGTTTGTTTTAATCCGATGCATGGTTGTGGAGTTATTAATGCATGAAGTTTGAGGGTTTTTCTGTAAATCTGTTAATACAATGGATAATGGGAAATTCGCATGATCAGAAAAAAAACATGATCGGGCCGAATCTGAGGTGAACTGGGCTGGAGGGGGATGCTCACCCTGGGCCACGGCCCGGTTCGGAGGGGAGGCTGCAGGAGGGGCGCGCTGGGCCTCACCCATGGGCCAAGCCCAGTCGGCAGCAGAGGGAGGCCGGCTTGGGGCGCTGGGCCTCGTGCGGCGAAGGGGAGCAGCTGGGCCTGGGCGCGGCTGGCAGCCCACGCATCTGGCCAGCGCGGTCAAGGCACACGGGGCGGCAGCGTTCGTTCTCCCGAAGGAAGCAGAGGACGAACGAGGCGGCGGCGAGACGAGGGAAGCCGGCGGCGGGGTGAGGATGGCTGAAGGAGGCCAGATCCGGATGAGGGGAGGCCGGATCCGGGCGTCGGGGTTCCGTTCCCGGCGGCGGTGGCGGCAGGGGAACCTCGGGCGGCGACGAAGGCCATGGCGGCGGCGGCCTGCGAGGAGAAGAGAGAGAGCGAGCATGCTGTGAGAGCGAGGCAAGGGAGGAAGTAGAGAGAGAGCAGAGCGGCGGGGAACTGGCCTGATCAGGTCGCCGGTGGCGGCTCCGGCGAGCGGTCCGGCAGGAGGAGGCGAGCGGGGAGTGGGAGCGAGCGCTTCGCTCGAGAAGGAGCTCGGGGAAGGTTCCGCGGGCGGCGGCGGGCGCGCCTGGCCCAGATGGGCTTGGCGGGCCTGGGACGGGCTGGCGGCGCGGGGAGCGTGGGGAGAGGCGCGGGGCGACGCAGGGAGGCCGGGTGGAGGCCTCTGATTGGCCGTGGCGATGGAGGAGGCGATGTGGCGGCCGTTGGTTGGCTGGGAAGTGGTGGCGGCGGCGCCAAGTGGCGGAGCAGGGTTGGAGAGGCGTGGAAATGGAGGAGGAGGGAGGTTAGGGCGACCAGATTTGGAAGGAGGGGTGCTATTTATAGAAAGAGGGGTTAGGGTTGGGGTTTGAGGCTGTTTCGGAGCCGTTCGATCTCGATCGGACGGTCCGGAACGGAGGGGGGTGTAGGAGGTTTAGACGGGCTGTGACGAGAGGGTTTGGGCTGAGGGGAGAGAAGAGAGGTGCAGCCCGGCAACTGTTTCAGAGACCGAAACGTCCGACGAATATACCGACTATATCGCGGTTATATATTTAACGGTTGGGCTATCAAACGAACTCCGAATGCGACGAAACTTGGCAGGCGGCCTGTCTACACTATAATAAGACCGCACGACAAGTTGCAACCCATTCCGAGAACATTTTTATGCCACTTAAAAAATAATATTTCGGAGGTGCCGCGGGCGCGTGCGAGTGTGGTCGGGCTCAGAACGGACAACGAAGAGAACTAAGAGACCCGGAACGGATGCAAGTTTTGAAAACATGATGATGCAATGCGGATGATGACATGGCAAGATGCAACACGCAAGCGAATGACAAAGCAACAACAGCGAAACGAAAGACAAAAACCCAACCACGGAGAAAATAATATCTCGCATCTCCGGAAAAGGCAAGAGTCGGAGTTACGAATATGGAAAGTTGTATCCGGGGCGTTACAATAGCACACAGGAGCAAAACTAACTGGTACGGTTAAGGGCATCCACAATGTGTAGCCAAATGTGAAAATAGCTTTTGGCATCGATGGGAACCATTGTGGATGGTGCTGCCCAAGCTAAAAAGATGTAATCGAAGCTCCCTAGTTGATTGATTGAAGGAATAGAAAAATGCAACCTCTCTCCTCTTTCTCCCATGCTTGTACGCGTGTACAGTATAGAGCACAGAGTCTACTCCCCTGTCCCTTCTATCACAAATCACAAAGCAGTGAGGCATCAAATCACAAAGCACGGACGAAGAAACCATCATTTCAGTCTTCGTTGACTCCACTTCTCCATCATCTTCTTCGAGAAACCACCTTACTGCACTAAGCTGGACGCACGACGCTATTGTGTAGTACTAGTACATTTACGCGTCCTTTGGTTCAACGGACTTCCTGGATGCAAATAGGGCGGTTGTCTCAGCTTGAAGGCGGCACTTGCAAATGACTTATCGTGGTATCCCTCAATGGTGTTCTCCGTCGAATGCACTTTGCCAAACCAGAACGTTCGAGATATCATGAATGTCACCGCAGTGGGGAAGGAAGTCAAATACTTACTATCTCCATTTGTTTTGTACACAAGGCCAGTATATCAAAATTACAATTTGTAGAAGGCCACTAACACTAATCGAGGCAAAATTGATGGGTTTTGCGTCGTACTAGCAACCAAGGACATTAATATACCCTTGTATGCATGTGGAAATGAGAAGGTCAGTTTGCATGGCGCTGCATTAATCAAGCGATGAGGAGTTAGATGGTTAGCTCTTTGGGCATTGGAGAAAAAAAATGCATTAATTGACACGTCAAACGAGGATTTGTATCGATCAATCCCGCGAAGGAAAACCCACCTTTCTTTTTTAACACAAGTAGTACTCCAACGTACGTACTTGTATCCTGTTTGGTTCTAGGCCTTGCATTGCCATACTTTGCCACACATTTTTGCCAAGCTTGCCTAAAGTTTTCAAAATGAAAAGGAGGTACACTTGCGGACGGCTGTCACTGTCGCATCGCACCCTCACATAGTCACTCCTGCACACCACAAACCTAACCAAGGGAACGCACCCTCACTGACACGTGCTACCGCATGTGATCAAACCAAACTCAGCCATCCTACCGCTGGCACATAATTTTTGTTCATACAGTATGTTTATCCAACCGCATGTTGGGGAAGATCTGTACGGCCCGTGCGGTGGTCTATTGGGGAAGAAGAAGAGGTGAGGAAGAAGGGTTTGGAGACATAGGGTATTCATCCAACAGCCTAAAATGGTTGACTAACCCAAATGATGAAAGTCAGGCGACTTGCATAAATATATGTTTTTACAGAGCAAAAGATCCCTAAAATCAACAACATAAAGAAAAACTATCACTACTCGTGGAACGAGACGGCCTCGTCCTCTTTAGCTGCCGGTGCGAACCAGCCGTAGCTGCCGACGTGTGTCTCTGCACCGTGGTTGTCCTCGGCCTCTAGCTACTCGTTCACAAGGAACGTGCGAGCGCCCTGCATGGACGTGAGCACCGCCGGGTTCAAGTCCATGATGCTCATTTCTGTCTGCAGGAGGGCCTCGATGGCAGCGGCATCCGCGCGCTCGGCGTCGAGTTGAGCCTCCGCCACCCGGTTCAAGTCTAGGATGTACGGTTCTGCCTAGAGGAGGGCCTCGATGGCAGCGGCATCCGCGCGCTCCGTGTCGAGTTGAGTCTCTGCCGCTCAGTTCAAGTATAGGATGTCTGGTTCCGCCTACAGGAGGGCCTCGATAGCAGCGGCATCCGCACGCTGCGCGTCAAGTTGAGCCTCTACCGCCCGGTTCACATCCACGACATCTGGTTCCTCCTGCAGGAGGGCCTCGATCGATGGCAGTGACATGCGCGCGCTCCGCGTCGAGTTGAGCCTCCGCCTCCTGGTCCTCTTTTAGTATCGCTAGGTTGAACCGCTGGTCTGCCTGCACCATGGGGAACCCGGACGCCGGCGCGAAGTTAACGTCCATCATCTCATACGCATCGAGGGCCTTCCGTGCCACGACCTCCGCCATGAACATTGGATCAGCTTCCTCCTCCTCGGAGCTTGGCTCCAAAGAACTCGGGGATTGGCCTGCCGCAAAGCGAGCTTGGAATGGAGGTCTGTGGCACCGACCGCAACCGTGATTTCTGCGCGGTGCTCCGGCATGAACGTCTTGTAGTACGTGATCTTGCAGTGCACCATGGCTTTCTGGCGAACTAGGGGACGCTTGATGCAGGCTAGGGGATCGGAAGGTGGGGGAATGGGCTGGAGAGGAGGTGTGATTTTGGGGCAGTGGCTGGCATAGGCCGAGCAGCGAAGGTTCTGGTGTGAATAATGGTTCCGGTGACGACCGGTCAATCGGTTTTGACTGTACACCGCTCTTGTGCGTTGGCGTTGCACCCTGGCACGCTGGACCCTCCACATCGCTCACCAAATAGAACGTGCTTGGTCTTGCGTTTTCGCTTGCTTGTGGGACTGCAGTTGAGAGCAAACCGACGTCCCTCCTCCTCCCCCGCCCGCGTCATTTATACTACTAGTCCCTCCATTTTATGCGGAGTAAATAAAAACAGAGGGAGTATACTACTAGTACTATGAGAACTGCATACTCCACTACCGATGTTGTCAGTACTCCACTAGTACTATTGGACAGGGAGCTTAAAAAAGTTACTATTTGAATGGCTATACGTGGCGAAATCCTTGTACGAAGAGCATGCGCGAGAACAACCACATTCACGTGTTTGAAAACAAATTGGAAACAATCTCTGTTTGAATACAAATCTAGGAGTACGTACGAATCTAAAAATATTGATTGGACGTTGTTGAGTGTTGATACTTTTTTCTGTAAGTTTTATCAAAGTAGAGATACTTTGACTACATAAAACTTATATGTAAACTAGAAAGGATCGAGGGAGAATATTGTAGGTTCAAAAGAGAAACGAACATTGAATACCCTTTATATATGATTTACTGATGCTATGATCATCGGTTCAAAATTTTGAATCCGCCTTAGGTATCACACATGCACCCACTTGTTATCTCTCGGTTTCATCTGGGGGTATGGAGATCGATTTAAAGAGGACTAGGGTGGGTACACTATGTTTGTTTCGCTTTTGAACGTACAATATACTCCCTCCGATCCCCACAGACCCCTGGGTCATTTCTATCATAGAAACAGACCAAACCTTTATCTCCTTGCACGACACGCAATTGATCTCTCAACATCAATCGATCTCATCAAGATATGTCGGGGCATGAACTGAATGGGATGTCAAAACTAAGATGGGAAGCGACACGTAGTGGAGGCAAAGTGAAACTTTAATGAAGCATTTGTATGTATGCATGTCGGACAAATTAAAACATTGGAAATACAAGCATGGTCTAGACCAACATGCGAATGATACTCGGCAGAATGTTCAAATGAGGCATGCGGGAGGATGGACTCGATCGGAGGGCGGCATGATCGATGGTGAAGAGGGTTGGAGAGGAATTAGAAATAAGCAAAGCCACATGATTATACTTGAACGGCTCAAATAAACCATAAGTTGTCTCGTTTTCCCTTCCGTCTTGGTCACAAAGTAATATACTCCCTCCATTTTTATTTACTCTGCATATTAGGTTTGACCGAAGTCAAACTTCATAAAATTTGACCAAATTCATAGAAAAAATATGAACATTTACAATAGCAAATCTATATGATGTGAAAGTATATTCAATAATGAATCTAATGGTATTGATTTGTTATTGTATATGTTATTATTTCTGTCTGTGAACTTCGTCAAAGTTTACAAAGTTTGACTTTGAGGAAAGCTAACATGCGGAGTAAATAAAATAGAGGGAGTACGCAGGGACTAGTATAGTTACTACTGCCGGAACATGGTAAGTTGGACCCCAAAATGCGGGCACGGACTAGGCACATCTCAATTATTCCTTCAAACAGTCAGACACCTACATTGGAACACCATTGGCTACTTAATCAAGTGTTACGCTTCACTAGTTGAAAAGGAAAAGGGTGGTACCGTACCCAAAACCACCACACTTGGGGCTAGGGTAACAACTTGGTACTGTACCACATTTGAACCAGGGCACAAAAACCACCCGTTTTGTGCCTAATGCGTAACGCGGAGCACTGACGCTTGAATTTGGCCGGGAAAACAGGGAAACCGACATGTGGGGCACACCTGTTGGGACGACGTGGCGCAGACTAGTCCAATGGAGGAGCTGGCCCATGACATCCTCGCCACCGGCAACCGTTCATGTGCGTCGTGGGGGCTAGCAATGTGGCACAGCTCCCGCACTACCTCTGGACACGGCGACCGCGGTGAGCGACACACTCATTGTCGCAGGACATGGTCGGCTTCCGGGTGCCGAGGGTGGCGTTAGCGCTATGGCATGAAAAACAGATCAACACCCAGCTCATCGAGGATGCACGGGGTGCCGAAGTGCGCGCGCGCCGCGACGCGTCCATGGAGTGTTGTAGCGCGGCCAATTGCATCCCTAGGACCTGAGACCATGCCGGGTCGTCTTACTTTTTTAATGACATGTGGGGATCGCATGTGAGCAAAGGCATCTCCAACATTTCCACAACCGCAGCTGACTACCCTGGCACACCAAAAACCATCGTCCCTCTCGCGCTGTCACGCGGTGCATTCCTTGCCGGCACCATCTTCCCGCATTCATGTCGTCTGTCTGTATGCCATCATTAAGAGGCTCGGTGCCCAAGGAACCAACTCCGGCAACCTAATGACGCACCCGGACGCTTGGCCTCACCGGACTTAAAGTGGCAACGCCCAGCTAAACTCCACACCATAGCGCATCATCTTGCTACCTGGCACCACATCTACCATGACCGCGGGCGCGAACACTCTATGGGAGAGCTTGTCTTCGGGGATGAAGATCGAGGTCGCCGCTCTCGCTCAAGTTGCTGCTCGCAATGCAATAGCAGCGTAGCAAGATGCGGACGCGACTGCACAAGCAGTGGCCACGTTGGTGGCCGATGACGGGAGCACCATCAGCCACACGTCCTACTTGCTGCCGTCCAACGTTCGGTGGGACATGTGACAGGTGAAGTGATGGACCGTCCACGTCCATCATCATCGACCTCACGTCCACCGGCACCGCCGAGGTCAGGGACTCCTCCGAGGATGAGTAGGGCAAGGGAGGCGGCAGGGCATGGTGTGCCAACTGGCCGGTCCGTCTCTCGTGTTCTACTCTTCCTCGTCGGAGACCGCACCTTCACTTCATGGGTCTTGAACCCTGCCCCCATACATGGAGATTGCAGATGGAGGACGTCGGTCACCACCGTAGAATAGGTTTAGGGCCGGGTTTCATTTATTTTTCTGTCCTATAAAAGTTTGAAATATGATGAAAATCTGTCGTGTTTGCATGAATCTCGTCTGGTGTATATGAACTTTCACAATAATATTAAGCTATATTGTAGGAGTATGACAATATATGGAAGGATGACTCGTTTTTATGTGTATAAACTTAGAAGGTTTTGACCTGAGACAAAGCTAACATGCGAAGGAAATAAACACATAGGGTCTACATACACAATTTATCTTAGGCACTCCAATAGTACGTCCACTACACATTCATGCATTTCACATCTTTCTACATCTACGGGAACCTACGAAAGGGTTAACATAAATTGCCTCTCTATTTCTCCCCCCTGATTTTCATGGTGGTGGGCCCCTCCCTCCACCAAGTCTCCAATCAATAGCTCACACATTTCACATTATGTTAATTACGTAACTGGGATTATGTAGTGTAGCATTACTCATCCTAAAAACCCAACTAAACCAACCTCCCAGCATATCGCGCGGGAAAAGACCGGGCCGCGCTGTTTTAGTCGGGATTACCAGATTACTAGTAGTAGTATCGATGGATCGCATGAAGCACCAAGTTTTTTTGAGGGGGCGAAGCACCAAGTTTAAAAGGAAAAAAGGCGGTACACTCATAGCACATTTGTCGTGATCGCATTGCACCCCACACACAGCCGGTCCTACACACGGCTCACTCAAACGGAACGTGCTTCAGCTTGCCTCTTCACTGACACGTGGGACTACACTTGGAGAAACCGACCACGCCAAAATTCCCCACCCACCACGCGAAAATCCCACCCCCCCCAAAATTCCCCCAAATCCCAAATTCAACCGCCCTTCGGCCAACTAGCAAATAATATTCCCCAAACCCTCCTCCCCTCGGCCCCCTCCACTCCATTTGCTCTGCCAAAGCCGCTCTCCCTGCCATGCCAATATGTCGGCGCCGCGGTTCGTCGAGGGGACGCACATCGATCCTCTTGCTCCTACAGTACTCTCTCGTAGAATGCCGTCCTCTAGCCACGCCGGCACTGCTAGCAATGTTTTTGTGGAGATGCACGACGATCAACTTCTCCCATGGTACACGTATACTAGAATGAGGCCCCACGCATGTCGGAGTAGTGCTGAATGTTAGCTGCTAGACGCTGTTAATCTCACTGTTTGCCAAAGTAGTTTACAATCAACATGCTCTGCTTAAGAAGCTTCCTTGCCCTGTTCTGCACTCAATCTGCTTAGCTGAGATGGCATGCCGCACCCGATTAGTTGCTAAAATATCCTGCCATATATTTATTGTGACGTAGATTGCCATGGTCTAGTAGCCAATCTGTTTGGTGGAATAGTCTACATCGTTTTATACTCGATCTTTGTTGCTGAGATGGCCTTTGATGGTTGTGTGCTCAGCCTCATTGACTGCTGAAACAACCTGCCATAATTTAGCACTCAAATCTGTTTGCTGAATTAGCTTTACATATATTTCATTACTTAGATCTGCTTGTCCAAATATCTTGCCATAGCTTTAGACGTTGACCTAGGTATTTTTTATGGACTTGATAAAAAAGTATATATGTTTTTCCTTAATATATAGTAGAAGAACTAATTTGTATGTCTAATAGATGGCAGGACTTGGATAGCTTCTGCTCTAAGATTATCCGCTGCATATGCCAAGGGGGTTGAAAACTTCATGAAATTTATCAGAGCTGAGTATGGTGGTCCGAAATCAGGTGTGCTCCGCCTGTGTAGCAGTTGTATGAATTCAGTTACAAGACTCCATTCAACTGTGCAAAACCATCTACACTTGTATGGGATATCGGTCACATATACTAGGTGGGTTCATCATGGCGAAGCTGTGAACGTCAAAGTTACTGACTATGTGGAAGGAGAAGATCACCATCTTGATCTGCGTGATGCTCAGGTGGAAGAGGAGGAGGAGGTGGTGGTGGCAGAGCCAGTGAGTTTGACCAACATTGAAACAATGCTATGAAATGCTCATGCATTTCCTGAACTTTCACCTGCAGGAAAAAAATGATGGGCCCTCAAGTTGGAGCAATGCAACATGGCTATCACCCCAGGAAATAAGTTGTCAGTATTCGCAGCTATGGTCACCTTTCTTTAGGTGAAGACATCTGAGAAGATGACCAACAAATCATACGATGCGATGTTGGCTGCTTTTCGTGAATCTTTCCCAGATGCGTCTGAGCTGCCACACACCTATAGTAAATTGAAGAATTTCCTTCATGCAGTTGGAATTGGATATGGTATGATCCATGTTTGTAAGAATAATTGTGTTCTGTTCTGAAAGGATTATGCCAACTTCAGTGAATGCCCAAAATGCAATTCATCGAGATGGAAATATGGTGATAGTGTGAAGAGGATTCCTCGTAATGTTCTGAGACATTTCCCAATTATACCAAGATTGCAGAGGTTGTTTCATGATGTTGAAACAAGAGAGGATGTATTGTAGCATTCTAGGAACCGGGAGTACAGAGATCAGAATGTAATGAGCCATCCATCTCATGGTAGTGACTGGAAAAGCTTCAACCGGAAACACAAAAAGTTTGTTGCTGACCCGAGAAACATTAGGCTTGGCTTACTTCAGATGGATTTAACCCATTTGGCTAGCAGAGCGCCACATATAGCATGTGGCATGTGCTTCTTATCCCTTATAACATGCCTCTGCACCAAAGAATCAAAACATGATGGCCTTGCTCATCCCAGGTCCAAAAAGTCCTGTAAAGAATTTTGATTTATTCAGGGAGCTTCTTGTGGAGGAACTTCAACAGCTTTGGAGGGGTGCTCTCACTCGAGACCTATATAGCAGCCCACCGGCTGATTTCTTTCTGCGTGTTGTTATAATTTGGTGCATCCATGATTATCCGGCTTTGGGCACTATGTCAGGGCGAACGACACATGGTTACAATGCATGTGTTCGCTGTGATAGGAATACGCTGTGATACACAATACTTAGCAACATTTGTGTCGGTGCAACAAACCTTGGGTCTGTTGCCTAGACTATGCACAGCCACAGGAACAAGATTATGGCACCAAGCCATGGCAAAGTACATGAGACCAAGATCTTCAAAGGACCAACATGAAGATCAAGAGGACCAAGGTCAAGCCAGAGAAGTAAGATACCACCAGGAGAAAAGCCTCCTTTGCTGGGTAGACGAGCTCGGCAAGGGCGGAGCCACCCCCAGAAGAGAACATCTAAGACGTCCTGACAGGGCCTACCGGGACTCACGGAGGCAACAACCACCTCACCAACCACTCCGCCACGACCCACGTCGTTGATCAGTGCGGTGTCAAGCTGCAAAGTGATTAAGTGGCAGCCATTCACCACATGGCAGCCTCTTTCTACAGAAATACCTACAGACAACACCCGTCCTGCGACATGTCAAGCAAGCAGGCGTGAAGCTGGCAAAATAGCCCGGCAAGGCTTGCCTGGCAAGAAAAGATGTGATGCTGAGTGGTGTATTTAATGCGCTCTGTCAGCATACAGAGTTAGGTATGACAACACTGTTTGCTATATTATTAGTGCATAATGACTGATTTTCCATTGTGGTGACCCCTTAATCTATAAAAGGAAGCCCTTGGCAACCGTAGAAGGGGTGAGAAGGTTGGATACCCATAGACTCATACGCGCGTAGCCACTGTCGTCCCTGCCGGGCAAGTGTACTGCGCTCCACCACCATTCCTCGACCATCAATCCACCAAAGCAGGAGTAGGTTTTTATGCCTCATGGTGGCCTGAACCTGGGTAAAATTGCCTGTGTGATTTCTGCCATGCTGCCCCCCGCTCCTCTGCTCTTTGTGCAACGTGACATCCCCCCTGCCGAACCAGCAAGGGACCCCTGGTCCCATAGGTGATCGTGGTTTCCCATGACATCTTTGGCGCGCCAGGTAGGGGGATCACTTGCGCGAACCTGAAAGCGTCTGCAGCACGTCATATTCATTACCATCTTCATCTTCGACCATGGCGCTCAAGAAGAAATCCGGTGCTTCGGCTCACCCGTCCGCCTCAAAGGCTCTGCCACCCTGTCACAACCCTAGTCAGTGCATGCATTAGAGTGACTGCATCATGTTTACTTTTCACAGAATGTTGAAATGGGGATGAGAGAAACCCCCAGCACCACTTAATCCAACTAGGGTTACTAAAATACTTTTTCAATGAACCTACCTATTATGTCATTTCCATAGCCATTCCCAGATATATTTCCATGCAACTTTCCGTCGTTTCGTTTATTATGACACGCTCCATCATTGTCATATTGCTAGCATGATCATGTAGTTGACATTGTATTTGTGGCAAAGCCACCGTTCATAATTTTTCATACATGTCACTCTTGAATCATTGCACATACCGGTACACCGCCGAAGACATTCACATAGAGTCATATTTTGTTCTAAGTATCGAGTAATTCTTGAGTTGTAAGTAAATAAAAGTGTGATAATCTTCATTATTAGAGCATTGTCCCATGTGAGGAAAGGATGATGGAGACTATGATTCCCCAGTCGGGATGAGACTCTGGACTAAATAAAAAAAAGAGGCCATAAAAAAAAGAGAAAGGCCCAAATAAAAAAATGAGAGAAAAAGAGAGAAGGGACAATGCTACTATCCTTTTACCACACTTGTGCTTCAAAGTAGCACCATGATCTTCATGATAGAGAGTCTCCTATGTTGTCACTTTCATATACTAGTGGGAATTTTTCATTATAGAACTTGGATTGTATATTCCAATGATGGGCTTCCTCAAAAGTGCCCTAGGTCTTCGTGAGCAAGCAAGTTGGATACACACCCACTTAGTTTCTTTTCGAGCTTTCATACACTTATAGCTCTAGTGCATCCGTTGCATGGCAATCCCTACTCACTCACATTGATATCTATTGATGGGCATCTCCATAGCCCATTGATACGCCTAGTTGATGTGAGACTATCTTCTCCTTTTTGTCTTCTACACAACCACCATTCTATTCCACCTACACCTATAAGCCAGGCCGCTATCCTCTTTTTTGCTAGAACAATATCCTTTTTTAGGTAAGCTACTACAACATCTTGGCCCTTTCCGATGCGTGCCACTTATGGTCCATCTATACTACTATTATTGCTAAATGCACATTCAGCCCGATTGACATATTTCTAGGTCTGGCACAACAATCAAAATGAAATGTCTCCGAATCTTATCAATTAATACAGACTTGTGCTCAAATAAAATTACAAACCAAAAAACAAAAAACAATTATTACATGATCTCTAAAACAAATGGTTTGATTGATTACATGAACAAACAACACAAAGGTTATTCAACGATGGAAAGAACATTTCACCTATGATTTACCAAGTGGGTATTTAATTTCCTTTTTTCCTTCAGGACCTTAACAATGCGGTCAGTCTCAGCTTGCTTCGTTTTGAAATCCACCAAATATTTAATGGTTGTCTTGAGTACTGTTTGTGATTGTGCTATTTGCTTCCTCAACATGTCAACTTCATCTCTAGGTGCAGAAGAATCTCTTTCTACCACTAGGTTAGCCTCTAGAGTATCAGCAGTTGGCAATTCATAATGCACGATTGGGCCGGTGCCACTGCTGTCGGATGATACAGTGTCCATGGGGACCTCGCTCTTTGATCTTGGGCTAACATGTTTTGCCATTAAAGTTCTGATTAGATTCAGAAAAGTTGAAGTTATCAAAACATATCAACTGGGAGTTATAACAGCAAACCAGTTAAACAAATAAGGAATTAAAGAGTTTCAATTGGATGCTGAAAAGTAGGTATTAACATCATTGTAACCCGTTGTTGCAGCAACAAAGCAGTCAAACAAACAAGTAGCTATTTAAGTTCAGGAAAATAGGTAATTCTTAACAGTAAGTATCAAACACACAGACAGGCGCAGTCTATAATAGGATTAACAGGCTATGGCATTATGTAATTAGTAGCAAACTAAATTAAGCCAAGCTATGTAATTGAACATATATTTGGAATAAGTGCCTAACTAAAATTCTGAGAAGTAGGTAACTGAACTTACGCTAGCTCTTTGTACAGGCACACTGCAACTTCTTTTTTGCCAACAAGGTTCTACGAAGGAGTCCATGGTATCAATTGCTTGCATATGCAGTCCCAATACTTCTTTCTTCCAACACTGCATTGGTAAGTCGAATGGCTAATCTAGTAAGATGGTGCGTCCTTGATATGTTATATGAGGACGTGTAGTCAGACTAGTTGTAGCCCCACACATCACACTGGCTTTTACTGTATATTTCATGCGATTACATTTGGCATATCGAGAGCTAAGCAATCTACAATAGGATGAAAAGACTGGCATCCTTCACATTATTGGCGAACTCAGTTCATAGAGACAAGCAATTCAACCATTCTTTAGGTAAATCAAAAGCGCCACTGGAATATTTTTCACTACCCCAATCATACACGCAAAAAGGGGCGATGCCACCATAGGGGCTGGTATGGGTGGCCGCCTTGGGTGGCTGGAAAGTGTGCACCTAGTTTGAGTCATCCAGGTTGGCCCAGGATAGTTTGGTTCGTCCTAACGCACGAGCAGGGAATGTAAACAATGAAGAAAAATGTTTCAATTTGGATGGGCCAACAACATAAGTGCAAGGCAGGCCCTATAGCAGGCTCGTGACCCAAATGAGCGCCTCCCATATCGATCGGCAGAAGGAAAAATCCCAATTCATTCGCTCCAGCCTCCAGTCTTGTTCGCTCCTAACCTAGCCGCCGCTGGACAGACCGACACAGCATTTCCTCGCGCCCTCGTTGGAGGGCGGTCACCGGGCTTCAAGCGAACGGAAGGAGATGAAGATGAAGATCCAACCCTGGGTGTAGCATGTATGGGAGGCAGCAGCGGCAACACGGGCATGGCATCGGGCCACCACAAGCGGACAGTCGTAGCTTGCAGGAGTAGCATGCGCAACGAGTAGGTACATCACATCCTTGATTATATCTAATTCAACTGTTCAATTTCTGGCCAATATTTAAACCTGACGGTGTTGTAAAACTGCTTGTATGTAGGGAATCTATGAGAAAATGAAACAAATTTCTGGTTATTTTATAACTCCCCCAATCAATACTGAAATGACTGAATCTGATGTATCTAATCAAGTTTCCCGTGCAAACATACAAGCTCACACTACAAAAAAAAGAGACATCCGTGACATTTTGGGTTGAACAAAATTTTTTCTGTCATACATATGACACTTCTATGATGATAATTGTGAAAAAACCCGGTATCATCATAGATGTGGTGGGCTCCTACTTCTATGATAACAAATCATGACAGAAAATGGGCTTTTCGTCCTGGGCGGGCCGGAGACGCAGCTGCATGACATTCTTTGGGCCATCCATGACGGAAAAAACCGTGGTAGAAGCGAGGGGGAGGAAAATTTCGGGGAGTTGCCGGTTATGGTGGGAGGTCGGGGGCCGAGCGATGCACGTTTCTCTCGTACACGTGCGAGGCGTTGGCTCTAACTGAACCCGAGTGAGGCGTTGGGCTCTAACTGAACCCGAGCGATTGCACTACAGGCTACGCGTTACTGAACCCGAGCGATCGATCGATGGCTGTTAACTGAACCCGATGGAGCGATTCCTTCGCTACTGCTACTAACTGAAGCCGATCGATTGGATGAACAGTGAGCGTTGCGGGGGGTTTGGATGAATAGTGAGCGGTGGCGTTGCCTCTGGATGAACAGGAACCCGTGGTGTGGAGGGCTTGATGAACAGTAGACAGTGGAGGGGTGGCCGTGGAGGGGTGGTTGAACAGGACCCCGTGGTGTGGAGGGCTGGATGAATAGTAGACGATGGAGGGGTGGCCGTGGAGGGGTGGTTGAACAGGATCCCGTGGTGTGGAGGGCTGGATGAACAGTAGACGGTGGAGGGGTGCCCGTGGAGGGGTGGTTGAACAGTAGCCGGTGGAGTAGCGCGCGGCGGAGGCTGGATTTATTAGGAGCCCGTGGAGGCTGGAGGAGGTCGACGGTAGCCCGTGGAGGCTGGAGGAGGTCGACAGTGGAGATGAACAGTATCCCATGGAGTCCCGTTTTACGGTACACCACACCCCTCCCAATGAACAGGACACCTGTTTCGACTGTAGGAGGTCCATTTCGTCCGTTTTGCGGTACGCCACACCCCTCCCGATCAACAGGACCCCCGTTTCGACCGTAGGAGGTCCGTTTCCTATGTTTTGCGGTACGCCACACCCCTCCCAATCAACAGGACCCCTGTTTTGACCGTAGGAGGTCCTTTTCCTCCGTTTTGCGGTACGCCACACCCCTCCCGATCAACAGGACCCTGTTCCGAACGTAGGAGGTCCGTTTCCTCCGTTGTGCGGTATGCTAGGCCTCGTTTCCATCGCCTGTTACGTCCAAGCTGGTTGGTTCCCACGCGTTCCGTTGCCTCCCGATGAACACAATGCATTATGTTGCCTCCCCATGAACACGACGCATTCCGTTGCCTCCCCATGAACACGACAACAACGCGTTTCTCCGTTCCGACCCAGCTATGTACGTATGCGCGAGTAGGCGTTCGAGACCCTGCCCGTATGTACGTACGTGGCCGTATTTTCTTTCTTGCACCCTCGCCGTTGTACGTACGTGTACATGCTACGTGCACGCCTCTACTATGACACGTGCGCGCCTCTACTACGACACGTGCGCGCCTCTACATCGACCAGTATGTACGTACACGTTCGCGACCAGAATGGCAACGCTACGTACTCTTCGACCAGGTGGGTCCCGACTGTCAGGCACTTCCTTGCCTGCGAAAATGTAGCTGGTGGGTCCCAGCAGTCAGGGGGCGAATCATTTTTTTTCCTGGACGCACTTCCTTGCGTGTGAAGATGTAGCTGGTGGGTCCCAGCAGTCAGGGGGGCGAATCGGTTTTTTTTTGCCCGGATGCACTTCCTTGCGTTAGAAGATGTAGCTGGTGGGTCCTAGCAGTCAGGGGGGTGAATCGTTTTTTTGCCGGGACGCACTCCCTTGCGTGCGAAGGTGCAGCTGGTGGGTCCCAGCAGTCAGGGGAACGTTTTTTCCCGAAATACGGTGGCCCGTCCGGTGGGTCCCCGCTGCCAGGTGGAGGAATAATTATTTTCCGCATAATAAGGAGGCACTTCCTTGCTGCGGCCGTGGACCCAGCTGTCAGCCTCTCCACATATAGTCCATGTCCGATGGAAGTCGTTCCGTGACCATGTTGACCACGCCGCGCCGAGAGAACAAGTGCAGTGGACGATGGCGAGGCCTAGGAAGGGGACGACGGGGAGCCGGGGAAGACGCGGTAGTGGAAGCCCGTGCCAGAGGAGTACGAGGGTTCACTGGTTCGGCTGCGGTGTGAGGCTGCCGTTGCTGCAGGGCCTGGCCAGCGGTGGGAATAGTAGGGGGCGGTGAGGCCTCCGCGGCAGCACATCCGGCCACGAGAGGCAGGAGCATGCGACACGACCGGCGCTACTTTGGGCGGCTGGAGCAAGAAGACCAGAGGTTGAAGAAGCACTACGACCGTTGGATGGACATCGTATGGTCATTGCGGCTAGAATCGTTTATATTGACTAAGTTGACAAAGCCCTCCGTCCCCGTCAACTTAGTAGGCCCGCAAGTCAACCTCCCACCAAGGTGGGTCCCAGCTAGCAAGGGGTATTCATTTTTTTGTGCGTAATAAGGAGGCACTTCCGGTGGGTCCGAGCTGACAGGAGGGGGAACGTTTTTTCGCGAAATACGGTGGCCCGTCAGGTGGGTCCAACCAGTCAGGGGCAAACGTTTTTTTCGTGAAATACTGGTGGCCCGTCCGGTGGGTCCCTGCTGTCAGGTGCAGGAATAATTATTTTCCGCGTAATAAGGAGGCACTTCCTTGCGGCTGCCGTGGACCCAGCTGTTAGCCTCTCCACGTACAGTATTCTTTCGATGGAATTCGGTCGTTGACCACATTGACCATGCCGCGCCGAGAGCACCACGGCGGCGGACGACGGCGTGGCCTAGGAAGCGGATGACGCGGAGCCGGGGAAGACGCGGTAGTGGATGCCCACGCGGAGAGGAGTACGAGGGTTCACTGGTACGGCTGCGCTACCGTCGCCGCAGAATAATAGGGGTTGTGGGTGAGCGGAGTGGAGGGATGGCCTGGCCAGCGGTGGGAGTAGTATGGGGGCGGTGAGGCCTCCGCGGCAGCACAGCCGGCCACGGGAGGAAGGAGCAGGCGGCACGACCGGCGCTGCTTTGGGCGGCTAGAGCAAGAAGACCAGAGGTTGAATAAGCACTACGGTCGTTGGATGGACATCGTACGGTCAATCGAGCTAGAATCCTGCATATTGACTAAGTTGACAAAGCCCTTCGTCCCCGTCAACTTAGTAGGCCCACTATACTGGGTCCCAGCTAGCAGGGGGAGTATTCTTTTTTTGGGCGTAATAAGGAGGCACTTCCTTGCATATGAAGATATAGTTGGTGGGTCCGAGCTGTCAGCGGCGGTAACGTTTTTTCGCGAAATACAGAGGCCCTTTCGGTGGGTCCCAGATGTCAGGTGGAGGAATCATTATTTTGCGCGTAATAAGGAGGCCTTTCCTTGCGTGCGGCCGTGGACCCAGCTGTCAGCCTCTCCAGGTACAGTCCACTTCCGATGGATGTCGTTCATTGACCACGTTGACCAGGCCGCGCCGAGAGCACCAGGGCAGTGGACGACGGCGAGGCCTAGGAAGGGAACGACACGGAGCCAGGGAATACTCGGCAGCTGTTTCCCACGTGGAGGAGTACGAGGGTTTACTGGTTCGTCTGCCGTCGCCGGAGAATAACAGCATGTGTGGGATTGAGGGTGAGTAGAGGGATAGCTAGGCCAGCGATGGGAGTACGGTGGGGCGGTGAGGCCTGCGCGGCAGCACAGCCGGTCGCAGGGAGGAGGGAGCAGGAAGTCCTGCCGTCGCTTGTTTGAGCGGCTGGAGCAGGAAGAGCAGAGATTGAAGAAGCACGATGGCCGTTGGATGGACATCCAACAGTATACAGGCCATCTGTGGAAAGCCTCAAATCTGTGGAAAACAGCATACAGCCCATCTGCCATTATTTCAAATAGTTTACATCCCATTTGCTAATTCTTACGGGTTTTTTTGGAGCCCATATTCTTTTTGTTAGCATTACAGCCCATATTGTGGCCACGGTTAAAAAATTATACGAAATTTTGCATATGTCGGTGCGGTCTGAACTGTTTTTAATCCCGAAATTTAGAGTCACATTAAGACTGATTTTAAAAATAAATGTATATCAATATAAAATCCAATAAATTGTCCACGCATAAAAATCAATGCAACTTAAATCTCGAAATGAAAAAAAGATATTTGAAACTAATTGCCGGTTTGATGTGTTTTAAAAATGTACATCCCATTTCTCATTACTGATAGGCCATTTTCTCGGCCAGCCGAATGAAGCTCTCCTCGTCTAGCCCAACAGGCCTGATAAAGTGACTTACTTGACAAATCACAAAAAAACTAGGCTAGCCATTTTCAAAAAGAAAAAAACTATTGGGCTGGTCTGTGGTAAACATAAAAGAGAAGGCTGTCTAGACAGGCTAGAGTGTCCCGCACAGCCCATTTGACACCCTGCTTCCGTCTCAAAAACAAATTAGATAAATACCACTCCAATTATGGCGATTCATAAAAATGCCACTGCAATTTCCAAACTTTGAAAAATGCCACTGCAATTTTGCAAACATTGAAAAACGCCACTGCAGTTTGCAAACTTTGAAAAACGCCACTCCTGACTTCAAAAAATGCCACTAGAAATGGCATGAAATGGCATTTTTCAAAGTTTGGAAATTGCAGTGGCATTTCTCGGAGGCATTTATTAAATTAACCCAAAGCAAAAATAACTGGGCGAGCTGCCGGGTCCCTGGTGTGAGCCGCTCGTTGTGCAATTCTCTCGTTTATTGACTACGTTGACAATGGCATGGGACCCAGATGTCAGAAATCCACTAGGAGGAGCCATTTTTTTATTGGCTTGAAATAAGGAGTCACTTGCTTGCATACTGCCATGACCTTGGCGGGTCCCTTCTGTCATCCTCTCCACGTACAATCATCTCCTGATTGTGTACGCGTCAACTTGCTAGGCCCACAAGTCAGCCTCTAAACCCGTGGAGGACAAATACAACCCATTTAAAAAAATAAAAGCCCATTCTATACGCTCAAACGGAAAGTTCAACATTCAGAGAAAAGTAACAGGTCTGATCCACATATAGAGTACTGAACTTCCATGTTGACAACCATCATAGCCAAGTTAACTATCTACTCCCACTAGACAAGTACTAACTTACTCTTAGCTAACTAGACGATGCCGGCGGTACACGCTAAACGCCGGCACCGGCGTCCTGCGCCTCGCCTCGGACTTGCCAGAGGTGCGATAGGGCGCGTTGCTCGCGCACGTTGGCCCTTTCCATGCCGGCGTGGTCCACCGAAGCTTCGGCTTCCAAGCAGGAAACCCACTTGACGAGCTGGTAGTAAAACTCAGCGTCGCGAACGCGTGCATGCCCGACAGCCTCCAGGGCTATTTGCCGGGCGCCGGCCTCCACGTAGTCGGCCCAGTTGCGGGCGCTCTGCTCGCGACTCAGAGCGTTGGTGCGCTGCTGCTCCATGTCCCGCTGGCGGCGCAAATCGGCTATACGCTGCTCCTCCGCCAGGCGGTCGCGCTCCAACAACTCCTGCTCCTCCGCCATGCGGTCACGCTCCAACAACTCCTCGATTTGCGCATTGCCATCTAAAGACAGATAGAATGCCTCCTCCCTCCGTCTGCCTTCCGGTGAAAACAGAACACTAGTTCCGGCAGTGACCGCCTCCGGCGTTGCCTACCGCAGACGGGCGGGGGCATGGCAGACGTGGCGAGCAACGTCGGGCCGGTGGGGGCTTATGAGGATATGGCGAGTTGGGTCACGGTGGCACTGGAGAAGGCCGGGAAACAGTACTTATAGGGGGAAGGTAGCGCAACGGTCATCGGAATTCAATGCATAATGGCTTAGCGCGCCAGCTTGCCATGGAAAACTAGGGAAACTGAAATTATGACTATGCCGTCCTGTCCCATCTGGGTCGCATGCCGGCATGGCGGTCAAACGAGTGCACTCGAATCCTCTCCCTCCTTGTCAATAATGATGTCACGGATTTAAAAAGCACGCAACAATTAAAGTGTATCTTTTTTCGCATCAGTTAGCTGCCTTAATTACGGCCGGCTGCATGCAGGCACTCAGAATCGCTCGCAGGTAGTACGCGAAGCAGCATGCAACGAGTCGCAGCCGAGGGCACGCATGCAGCTACTTAAATAGCTGGAATTAATTAGGCTTAAACTTTTGCATGCCGTTAATTATTGCCATGCCTTGGTCTTGCTGCTTTGCTCATGGGACTAATAAACCCGACGGAGGGAGTACCTTGGTTGGTGAGAGGTTTGAATTAAGCCCTGCAAACCGGAAAGGAGGTACTAGTACGTGCATGTTCCGCTATTTATTCGTGTAGGATCGAGTAGGTCGTTTCTTGAATTGAGCCCTGCAAACCGGAAAGGAGGTAGTACGTGCGTGATCCGCTATTTATCCGTGTAGGATCGATAGTGTAGCTTGTCAGTTTCTTCAGAGGTAGGCATTTTTATCCGTGTAGGATCGATAGTGTAGCTTGTCAGTTTCTTCAGAGGTAGGCATTTTTATTCAAAAAACTGCCACTTCGCATCTTGCATCGCAAATAAAACTGCCAGGAGCGCATTTGTAGGCTAGCTAGTGATCGATCAGTAACTTGTAAACACTGAGCGAACAGAAATAAGTAACTGTTAATGCATCTCAATGATTCACAGATCATATACAAATATGTAGCTCCAAAAGCAAAGATCAACCACTTCGGATCTTGCGTCGCAACTAAAACTAACTAGTACGATTCGCATACATAAGATCAACATGTTAATGCATCTCAATGATTCACAGATCATATACAAATATGTAGCTCCAAAAGCAAAGATCTAGAAAAAACATCTGTTCTTCCTACTAACATGGATACTTCTCTTGGCCAACATTCAGTACAGACTGAAAGACAAATTTGTTTGTGAAGTCTACAATTCCTCTTGCAAACATAAGTGGTTTCACCAACAGCTGGAACCATGAGAATGAACCACACATGATGGAGGAACATCCACTGCAATATGATTTGGTCTTCTCTCGATCACACCGCGAGACTATTTTTGGAATACAAACTTTAACTTAGGAAAAATGATGCCCATTGTATAATCAGACCAAAGCAATGAAGCACCAAGTGTTGGCCAGTAAATAGTACAGTACTACTTTTCTGCAGTCCATGAAGTGACTATCCAATCTTTGTGTCTATTTTCAAATGGCACTGCATGCAGTGACTATACTATTCTCTTGTGCAGTTCAACCAAAATTGCGGACACTTTGTTTGTTTGCCAAATAGCAACGGGCAGACATCTCTGTCTGCACAAATATCAAGCAGCTAGTAAACATATACCACACCATGTTCGCAGTGATGGAAGAGGTGAAATTGATACAACCGAAATTGAGCATCCAATCATTGAATCCTGTCCTGCACCTCCAATGTACGTAGGTCCACCCTGCCAATAAATTCACATGCAAACCACTAGTATTACTATCTAATGACAGTACAAAAAGAGTAGCAAGATAGTAGCAAACCATGTACCTTCGTAATGAATAGCTCATAGTGCCACCAATTGGATATAAAGGTTTGGAAAAAAACATGCTCCTAATGTTGAACCAGTTGGACTTTTTGTGCAGCTCCACTAAAATCGAGCATCCCTGTTTGCATAGATATTGAAAGTGTGATTACTATAAAAGTGGCACTAGTTGAAGCATAGACTCACAAATATAAGCATTCCAATTTCTTAATGGGAAAAGTTAGCAAGACTGTTTCTAACCACCTGTTTGAAGAAATAAATAAAGCAACAGCGGCTGATGTCAGGAAGGCATACATAGTTTTTTCTGAAAAACTGAGCCATTCCTGACCTTTCCTCTTCTTTTAAGCAAATTTTGTGCAGTTCTACTAAAATAAAATGCCATCACTGCCTTGACAATTTGTGACACTGTACAAAAGGGAATGACTTAACATTACATCATAATGTCGGGTATGTAGTAGACAGGCATTAGAGACAAACATACAGACCTCCTCCGATAACATAATGAACATTAATTTTAACAAAGGTGTGACTAGCTTTACCGAGATAATTTGAGTGAACTCTACACCCTCTGTTCCTTAATATAAGACATTTTCGCGGTTCAATTTAAAGTACCCAAATGTCTAGTATTTAGAAAAACAGGTAGTAGTTTTCTTGAGCACATATCTGGGAAAGCTTGCCACACTTTATTTATGTCCATACGCTAATGCAACACCATTCGAATACTACAAATACACACTAATCCAGAAGTTAGTGCAACAGTAGAGTAGTTAGTTTATTACAGGGTAGAGTACAATGGTTTTACTAAACATATTTCAATAAACTCTAGCACTGGAAGGTTTCTATAAGAATTAACAATACAAAATGTAAAGGTAACAAGTTTCAGCATTGGTATACTAGCTGTGCATGAGCATTAAACCAAATACAGAAGTCTGAAGGTAACTAGCATTATTAACTAAAGTCGGTGGATAGTGGGTGCACCAGTACGATGTACCTCCATGTACGCAGAGTGGTGAGGGAGGTATGGTTTCCCAGAGCAACAAATATCCAGGCAGCATATGTGGATTACGTCCCATTTTTGTTCTCTTTAGCCACCTTTTTCCTATGTGAGGACAACAAACCGATCGACCTGGTCATTCTCTATTGCATTGTCATGCCTTTCTACCCTTCTTCAACCAAGAGACACGAGGCTCATTCCTTAGCTACTGATTTTCCCCTTTTCAACCAAGATGCGGGTTCGATGCCTACTCTCTTGGACAGTATAGTCTCCTGTCCTTTCCTTATTCAACCTAGACATGCATTAGTCTGCATGAAGTAGGGTTTCCTTTAATAGTGCAAATTATGGTTTTCGTCTGCATGGCCAGCAGAGTAGAGGATAGAAAATTGGGAAGATGGTGGAGTGGAAAAAGATCCACATGCAACGACGTGCCAGATGGGGCAATAGAACAAGGGTATGGTTCGAAAAGAGGTAGCATACCTGAGGGTCGGTGGGAAGTGGCTTCGCTCATGGTCGTCGTCCTCCACACACACTACGGCAGCGATCCCGCGCGGGCGCTAGGTCTGAGAGGACGGCCTTGTCGTCAGTGCGTGACCTCGCTCGCCGACAACGAGTGCGTCAACGCTGCACGTCCTTTTCTTCCCCGGCGGATCTGTGACCACCGGCGAGGAGGGAGAGAGGGCCATCTTTTTTAGATCTGGAGAGAGGGTGGTAGTGTGAGAAGCAAGTGGGCAGCCCTTGGCAATAAAGCGCTGAAGCTCCAGCCTATATATCTTCTTTATACTACTAGTACTGGAGGTGGAGTAGTGGTAGAGTAGTTTATATTTTCTCTGCGTACAGCACCAGTTAGTCGTGCTTCAAAACTGAACGACATGCCATTAAAAAAATATAGGTCGATAACTAATGCGGCACCTCGGGACAACGCGGCCAGATCACATTTTGCACGAGAAATCACACACCATGTTTCGTTGACATATGGTCCCGTTCCACATATTAGTGAGACGACGGCGGGTAGTAGGAGTATTTCCGAACCGACGTGTAGGCCAGGGCGCCCCTTCTTGAACTGTGGCAAACTGGCAACCGTCCACCGACTCTTCGCCTTTCCCTCTCGATTTGGAACTAAGGTCGCACGCTCTTCCTCTCCCTCCTCCATTTTCCTTCAGCCCTTCACGCTTTCTTCTGCCATTGTTCGATCGTCTTCTCCATGGAGGGAACAGGACAGAAACGACCCCGTTATTCTTGCCCCGATCTGTAGGATGACGTGGTGGAGGAACTCATTGATCGGTGTGACGTCATCACCTCGGCTAGCATGGCAGGTTCGTTCAAGCCCATTCTCGACTCAACTAATAACATCATTACAAGGAACCCAAGAGTCAAGGAGCGGTTTGATCTCCCCTATCTTCTTCACCGTGACCCTGATGACTGGCGTCGTCACGACGAAGGCCTCGCCCTGTGCAAGTTCATGCCGCTTGATAATGATACGTATGATGTTAAGATGCCATCGCTTGAGGGCAAGGCCTGGGCAGGTGCAAATGGAGATTGGGTTGTTTACATTGGGTCCAACTGCGAGTGGGAACTTGTGAATGTGTACACTTGTGACTGGGTTCCACTTCCAAAAATCTCAGCAGACTGCCCAAAGGTTGAGCACACCAGCATTGTACGCACGTTCAAATACAATCATGGCGACTGTCTTCTACGGAAGATAGCAATTTCTCGAGTCCCCAACCGCTCTTGGAATTACAACAACTATGAAGTTGTTGCTATTTTCGACAAGCTTGTTGCTGTCGTTAGTGGTTTGACTGGATGGATATTGCTCAAAAATCAGTTTCTGTACACGGATGAGTACTGTGATGCAATTCAATACGAGGGCCTTGTGTTTGCTGCCACCACTCGTGGCACTGTTTTTGCATGGCATCCTCGTTGTTTCGGTACGTTTGTCTTATACCGTAATCATGCATGCGGGTTAGCAAGTTTCCCTTTAGGCTGGTCATAGTGGGGAGTAACTTAGACTAGTAACATGCATATGCTACTAGTTTATGTTACTATCTCTATACTGCATAGTATCTTAGATTAGTATCATAGGTGGTCTCATTTATTGCCATGCACGACACATAGTAGCATCACATTTATTATATTACGGTATCTACCTATGTTACTATAACCATCTCTCTCTTCCTTAATTGCCTGCCACATAAGCATGTTTGCGAGTCCCAAGTGCATGATACTACTTATGTTACCCCCACTATGGCCAGCCTTACTATTTAACCTTCTTCTTGTGTTTCCAAGGTCCTGTGAACATTCCACCACCTATACTTGAAGATTTTTATAACCAAGGGGGAGATGATGATGGTGATGATCACGAGCATGAGGACGAGCGGCGCCCATATACTATTTGGCGCCTGGCAACTAATTCCGATGGATCACCTCTTCTCGTGTGTATACAACCCACTGATGATGTTACTACTAAGGAAGCAGGTGTAGTCTCCCATGGTCGCACTCTCCGGACCTATTCCAACACCCGTTGCATGGTATTCGGGATGGATACTAGTGTGCTAGCGCCAACTCCTTCTCCCTGGTACAGAATTGATAGTCTTGGAGAAAACTCGCTCTTCCTTGGACAAAACTATCCAATGATGGTGAAAGGCGATCCAACTGTTGTTGACACAATGTTGCTGCCATTTATGAGAAGCAATTGTGTCTATACCTCGGACATTTGGGTGGTTCCCTACCCTGGTACTGATATAGTAGGCCGCTTCAGCCTGTATGATCAGTCCTGCGTTGGTCTCCAGATCGACAATGGATGGCCCGTCCCAGAGAATCACTTGTGGTTCAAAGCAAGCGTTTCCAACGCCGAGGAATGGTTGAGTTGAAGTTCATTTCATTGCTTGTTATTTGTTGTGTGGTGAAAACTTTAGTATTTATAATGTATCCTCGTTGTCGATGTGGGTTGATGACCTGTTGTATGTAATAAAATGATATGCCTGTGATAAATTTACTAAATTTATGAATGGCTTTCGAGTTGCTTCTGTGAGTGAGTGGTGCGATGAGGCAAAAAAAATATCGAATACATAATTGTACGTGCATTGCAACAGGTTATCGGATAAGGCCAATCAACAATAGTAGTACACTATTTGTACTAGCTTCACATGCTTCATGCGTCGTGCGGGTGTTTTTACTGTAGCCATACTGTACTACGTAACCAGCACCTCGAATCCTCGATACTAGTAGTACTATATACTAGTAGTAAGTAGTAGGAGTAGTAGGGTGGCATGGGCCAGAACCAGCATTCACGTCTAGGAGTACGGCACACGCCACCAGCATGACTTCCATCTGACACCATATTTCTTGGAGTTCGTGCTAGAGAAATCTCTTCAACCTCATCGTTTATCTAACTCAGCCATCGCGCGGCGGGCGAGGTGCGGGTTTGCCGATAGTCGGTTTCCTTAACTGTGGTCCCACTTGTAAGGCCAACTGCAACGCACGACCCCAAACGGACCTCCGTTTTGCACGAACTCCAACGATAATTTTGACTAGAAAAGCAAGACCAAAGAAAACAAGAACCACAAGAATACATTTTACTACTCCTATAAGTTGGATTAGTGCCTTCTCGATGCATTCATTGTTGATCTGCGGAGGCTCGATCTTGCGTGCTTCTTTCTTCTTCGAGTGTAAAGAAGTAGATGTTGCTTCCTCGCATCTAGTCTCATGTCTAGCCTCTATTATAGTACTCCCTCCGGTCCGTTTTCCTCTGCGTCTAAGCAGCAACACGCATACCAAGTAGGAGTATCAACAAGTGCACTAATCTCATCTATAGCCTCTGTGCTAGCTAAAAGTGATAGAACATCTACTAAATTGTGCTCTATCAATATATGGATGTACTCTTCTTCCCAATACAAAAATTTGCATCCATTCTACTCCCTCCATTGCACAATACATGCCTTCTATTTGTCAATATATATATGTATCTAGACATGTTTTAGTATATAGGTACATCCATTTTTGGACAAATGGAAGTCAAGTATTTTGGAATGGAGGGAGTACACAATAAAAATTTTAAGTTAGCACAACTAGTCTAATCCGAGAGCACAACCGAAGATTTGGTCGGGTTCTTCCTCCTTTTGCCGACACGTGGGACATCCAGCATCCAAGTCGTGTCATGAAAGAAAATAGAGTGGTAGTTGAAGCCACGAGATGTGCATCTTGGGTTAAACTGTAAATAGAATCTTACTACTCTTGAGTAACTCCAAAAGCGGCCACCGAAGATCTTTCTTGAATTTGTTTTTCATCACCAGCACGTCGAGGTGAAAGATGTGCAGGTTTAGTGGGCCCGCTTGCGTTTTCACTGACATGTGGGACCGCATGTGAGCAAACAGACGATGGGCTCCGCGCATCCGCTGGCTGGCTGAGAAGAGAGATAGAGGTGTGCTGAGCATGGACTGCAGGAAATTTGTTCTATGTACTGTACCTCGATATAGGCTCGATATATTGGGGTGGCATGGGCCATAACAAGCATTCACGTCTAGCAGTACGGCACACGCCACCCACACGAGTCCCATCCGACACCAATTTTCTTGGAGTCCATGCTACAACCATATCTTCTCCCTCCTGTTTTCTCAGCCATCATGCGGTGGGCGGGGTGGGGTTTGCCGATAGTCGGTTTGCTCTACTACGGTCCCACGTGTAAGTGAAAATGCAACACCGCACGCATTCCCGCTTGAGCGGCGTGCCGGACCAACCATGTGGGGGTGCGACGCGAACACGGCAGGCTTTTCCTTTTGAACTCGTAACTTGTAAAATTTGGCTCTACTCCATGGCGTGATCGATAGATAGAAAATAACGATTTTGCCTAGAGTAATGAGTAGTTTGGTTCTGGCGCCGTTCATGCATGGAGTACATACGAAAATTATGAAGTTAATGCGAAAGGTAAGATAATTACTATAGTATCATATACTACTACATGGATTTGACAGAAAGATAAAAATACATACGAATCCATCAACGGCATCCTCACGCCCTAGTGCGTCGGGTCACCAACCGATGTGTGAGGAGCAGCGGCGTTGGCGGCGAGGTCAACGTGCTTCTGAACAGTGCCGTCCAAGGTTGCCCTGCGGTCCAAGAAGGCCAACGTCCTATCGTCCTCCTCTTGCATGCGCGTGGACGTGGGTGATTATGTCGATGGTGTCTTGCTGTGCCAGGCGCTGCGCGGCGAGCGCGACCTCGAGGTCGACATTCTCCAGCACGACGGTGGGCAGTCGCAGGGCCAGCAGTGTGTCGAAGAGGTTGTCACCATAGTGGCCGTTGAGGGTGGCGGGCATCGCCGAGCCTGGGCGCGTCGGCTGGAGGCTTACGTCAAAGAGAGATAGAGGTGTGCCGAGCCTGGGCGAGCTTCTTGACAACGGTGGACTTGTCGAGGAAACCGACGAGGACCTCGTCGAACAAGGAGATGAAGCTGTCGTCCAAGCGGCCCCTCGCCCTGCGGGCCTCAAGCAATACTACCAGGAGACGTTCCTCGTTGCTAGGCCGCAGGCCAGCGTCGTGGACCATCTGGCACAGCCGACTGATGCTCGCGCTCATCGCCTCCATGGGTCTAGCTTAGCTTCTACTACCTCCGTCCTAGTTTATTGGTCCCTAATGTAATCCGTGTCAAATTTTGACCACAGATTTAACTAACAAAATGTTTACGCATGTTACTAAAAATGATATCACTGAAAACTATGTTCAAATACGAAACCAAAAATATAATTTTTGTTGACATGCATCAACATTTTGTTAGTTAAATCTTTGGTCAAAATTTAGCACAAATTACAAAGGAGACTAATAAACCAGGACGGAGGTAGTAGTCAACTGATCTTGCGATTCGAGTGATCACTCTTGCCCTTGGTTAGCGTGCGTAGGTGCGTAGGATTTCGTACTACTCCTCGGCCCTCTACTGCACCTGCCTTTGGCTGTATGATAGGTGGGCCAGCCACCCCCTGGGCCCATGTGTCATTCACCCAAAGGCAGTTGCCGTAAGTCAATGAAGCTGCCCCCCCCCCCCCGTGCCGGTGCAGTATAGTCATCTCACCGGACCTCTAGTTGGGGCCAAACGAGAGAAGTTTGATGTTTACTGGTTTATTGGTCCCCTTTGCATTTTGCAACAAGTTTTGACCTTTGATTTAACTAATAAAATGTTAATGCATGTAAACAAAAATGTTGTGTAAGTCACATTACGAAAACCAAATAATCCCAAAACACTTAGGCACGGTGCATTAACTCCCTCCTTGTTTCTTATTTTGTGACATATCAACCAATGAGAGATGTGGGCCGCGCATGCTTTCAATGGCTTGAGACTACCAAACATGACATGCAGTGTTTAGTTCATTGCATGTAATCCTATTAAGACTCTAGTTAGCAAAAAACATTAAGTTCTCTCGCCGATAGGAATAAAAGACCATGTATTTATTTACAGAGGGAGTAGTACATTTTTTGTGACATGCATTACTAGATATTGCTAGTCAAATACTAAAATCCAGATGGACGTGGTAGTACTCCTAAATCCAGATGGTGGTGCTACTAGTACTAGTAGTAGTACTACCAATGTAGTACTCCTAGGAGTACTAGCACTGTACTACCCGTTGGTCAAATTAGTACGTGCTGCTCCTCACAGTGAAGTGACAAGACCCTGCGTCGGGGATTACACCTGAGTATAGGCGCCGTGTTCGGCATACCATAGTCAGCCTCACTGTCTGCAGTCACTATCATCATGGCTGTAGAGCTAGCCTGCTTACAACTAGCCCTGTTCGACATAATTTCCCGTGCGTAGATGCCCGTGCATTGCGCAGAACACCAAGATTGGGGGTGGACGGCTCCGGCAGCGGCCATCGCGCCAGATTTTTCCACGGACTTCTAGATGTGGTGGGGAGGAGATAAGGCTGATTGCAAGAGACAAGGAGTTGTTTGTAAATAGGGAACAAGTGCGGGCATCTTTTTGCAAAAATGGAGAATCTTGGTTTGTATGCGTCAGATCTAGATCCGACGGCTATTGGTGAAAGATGGGAGGCACAACATCATCACAAACTCAGGACCTGTTTGATTCGCAGGATTTTGAAAACGCAGGAATAGGACACGGCAATATTACAAGTTTCAAACTGATATTACAAATTTAGGAGTAATGCTGCACCTAGGAAGAGGGAATTACTAGGAAGTTTACGTAAGAACTTTCGTTACTTCAGGTGGATGCAGCATTATCGTACAAACTAAAATCCACCGCCCTGACAAGTCACTAATGGGCAAATAAGTTTTCAAGTCTCTGGCCACTTGATGTTTCAAAAACAAATTCAGCTTCTGCGGAGACTTTGTCATTTAGGCTTAGACGCTTCAGGTGATCAGCACACCATTCATTATTGCGCCAGAGAATGCCAAACCTCATTACCTTGAGCACACTTGCCTCCAGAACAAAGAACTTGGCAAATTTAATCTCAGATGAGCTGCCTCGGTAGTCGATCAAATCAATTTCTGTAAGATGGAGATCAAGGCATTCGATGAGATTGTTATAGTGCAGCACATTTTTCACTTTCAGGTCTTTTTTATCTGCAAAAGAAGAGAACATATTAGAGCAGCTGGCTGCATAAGATTGTCGTGTCATCAAGAGGTACCAATATCATTCGCTCATACGATAGGTTGGCTGGCTAGTGATATTTTTTCACTCTCTCTCTCTCTCCCTCTCTCTCTCTTTCTGTTTCCTCTCATTTAACTAGGAGCATGTGAAGAGCTTGGGCATTTGTTGCCTTCCACTATGTGGCAGATGCCATATTTCGCAAAAGTATGCCACATAATACGCATCGATGTCAAATCAAAAGATTTTGGCACCGCTGTCGCGATGTGAGAGAGTTGGCACCGCTGTGCACACATACCCACATGTATAAACAAATCAATCAAACCAACTACACCAGCCTCTCACTCTCCCAAACAAGTGTTTTTTATTTCCTCAGTCCTCTCTCTCTCCCACGCAGTGTTTTTTCATTGCGTGAGTTAATTTGGCACAGGAGCAAAGTAGGCGATCCAGATTGGGGCACCAGGTGAGCAATGGAGGGGCATCGATGCCAAATGCATCACAAGTGAATTTGGCACATGTTTTGGCCTACATAGCCCACTTTTGTACTCCCTCCGTCCTAAAATTCGTGTCTTAAATTTGTCTAAATATGGATGTATCTAGTTACATTTTAGTGTTAGATACATCCGTATCTAAACAAATGTAAGACAAGAATTTTGGGACGGAGGGAATACTACCTCGTATTTAGTATAAAATTTTGACCATAGATTTACCTAAGAAAATGCCAATGCATGTCACTAAAAATTACACCATTTGAAATTATGTTCAAATACGAATCCAACGATATAGTTCTTAGTGACATGCATTAACATTTTGTCAGTTAAATCTATGGTCAAATTTTGGTACTACAAAATTGGAAGAGTAAACCAGGACGGACGTAGTACTTGCCCTTAGGGTAACCATAGAGTTACTGGAGTAGTCTAAGTTACTTTCCGCTATGACTAGCCTAGGCTACTATAGTAGTACAACATAAAAATGATGCACGTGATCACGTGAGAAAAAAATACTAAAAACATTTCTTTTGGTGCAGTGCGTAGATGTAGTTTTGAATAGTACACTTGTCATCGTAATTTGGGAAAATTACGAAAAAATTGAGCTACGTTGTGATTACCGTTTACTAATAGGAAAGAAGTTTCACCTCGATGAGTAGCTTCTCCGTGCATGGAAAGCATGTAAGGAATCCAACAACTTGATCCAGATTGGGGCCAATAGATTTTAGTGCTAAGATCTTCACTGTGCGCATGGACTGGGTCAAGCTTGTGGGAATCATTTTCTGGAAGACGGTCGTAAATACATCAAGAAGAAATTTAAAAATGTGAATTTCAAGAAGACGGAGAAGAAGATGAGTGCTATACCTGAACGATTATGGATCCAATAAAGAGTTCGGAGAATTTGGCAGATGAGTACACCAATGCTGTCAATTTCGGCGCGTCAATGACCCTGATTTTTGTTGGACCTTCTAGATCTGATACAAGCAATCTCTCAAGGAAAGGCGCGTTCTCAATGACCATAACGTGGGACAGCTGGAGTGATCTCTTCCCAATTGATGTCTTGTTGCGGGGCCAGCAAGACACATAAATCCATCGGAGATTCGTCGAGGCGATGTGGAGGCTAATGAACCCGTGGATCTGCTCAAGACGAAGGTACCCGAGCGCAGTACAGCTGCGGAGCAGGTGCTGCATAGCCTTCTTCGAGATGACAACGTCGAAGAGGTCGAGCTGCTTGAGTTGAGGGAGAAGAAGGGCGGCCGGCGCAGTGTTGGCGTGAGGCGGAGCACGGACGGCGGCAGAGAGCGACATCGTCCAGCTTCAAAGCTGAGCTCCTCGAGCTGATCGAGGGCGGGGGATAAGAACCACTCGTCAAACTTGGGTTGGACCTTGTAGTTGGTACTGAACATGCGGATTTCAAGGCGTCTGGCTGGCCTAGGGTGCGATGAAAGGATCTTGGAGACTGCGGCCATGCGTTTGCAATCCCCGTCGTAGAGGCAGCTATCAACGGTGAGGTTGAGGGGGACGCACTTCCATAGGGGGCGCCACCGCCGGGAGAGCAGGGCGGTCCGCACGGCAGATTTGGTGGGGAGGAGGCCGATGATGACGAGCAGCATGTCGTCGGGGAGGCTGCTGATGAAGTCCAGGCTTGCCGGATGCGGTTTTGGCTCGAGCGGCCGCTTGTTGGCTGCCTCGCGATCCATCTCAACCGGCGGCGAAGCCGGTGTACACGTGTGCTGGTGTGTGTTGTGTGCTGGGTGTGCGCGAGTGCGTCCTTCCGTGCATGCCGCCGCGCAGTGGTGAATTGTGCGCGAGTGCGTTCTTCGCACGCAAGAAGTTTGTCCTCAATGCGCCCTTAATTTACTAGCGTGCGGGGTGCTACCCCGAGTGGTTTCAACTTTGTTTCCTTCACCGCGTGTCAGATGGGCCTCTAGTTTACTTATTTTCGCCCACTGCCACATAGGCCAGCACACCAAGATACGGAACACGAGCTAACAACGCAGCCTGTGGATTGGTTGACCGGTCAACTAAACAATATACGGAGCTATACGTTGACACAGTGAGCGTATAATCCATCGGTATAGAGAGTTCAAGTGAGAGGGGAGGCCCGTGAGAGATAGCAGAGAGAGAGAATGAGCTACTCCCTCCGTTCGATAATGTAGTTACAACATTTTTTTAAGTCAAACTTTTGCAACTTTGACCAAGTTTATAAAGAAATTACTTATATCTGCAATACCAAAGATAAATGATAGTATGAAGTAAGTACATGTTGTGATGAATCTAATGATCGTTCCAGATGTAAATGTTTTTCTCCACATATACCTGGTCAAACTTTTCTGAGGTTTGACTTTTCAAAACATCCATATGCTTATGGACGTGATAGAGAGAGAGAGTAAAAAAGTGTGTGTGCGTGTATGCAAGAGACTTAGACAACACACGATAAAAGTGGAGAAAAAGCGTGTGTGTCTTATGCAAACATATCACACATGCATCTTCCACAACGGAGGCAAGGTGAGGAGATAGTGTGTGGTTGTTTGGAACCGAGAGAGGAAGACCCCTAGCACGTGGCCAAGAGGGGTCTGACAAACAAGGGAGAGAGGTCGAGAGAGACGTACGGAGAAAATGCAGACATGGGGAGGAGAGAGTGTATGTTTGTCATAGAGAGATCCCCTGGAGATCGTGATGGGACTACATGGGTGGGAGATCGAGTGACAAGGTGTGTGCGCGATAGAAGATGCCCCGAGAGATATCGAGATAGACGTATGGATGGAAGGAGACAATACGTGTGTTCCTGATGGCTAGTAAGAGATAATCGTACTTAGGAGGGGGGGGGGAGTGCTTGCGCCTATGGACCTATTTGGATACTCTAACTCAGTTAGAGGTTAGAGTTAGATTCTAACCATGAACTAACCCTGAACTAACTCTCAGTAAAGAGGTGTTTGGATGGTAGGGTTGGATGGAGCGCGGATACGGCGAGGCACCTTCACGGGCAGTGCGAGAGGGAGGGAGGGAGAGGACGAGAAGCTTCGAGGAAGTGGGGAGGGATCTGCTGCAGGGAGAGCGAGAGAAAAAAGTGTTTATTAGTGGTCCCGAGAAGAACTAACCCAAATAAGCACCTCTTCGATGGGTTATTTTTTTGGATGGGTTAGATGCATCTAACCTAAACTAACCCTCCTGTTTGGATCTTTTTGTGTTAGTTGACTCAAAACTAACCCAAACTAACTCTAACCCATGGATCCAAACAGAGCCTATGATGGAGTGAGGGATTATGGTACTTAGGGGGGTACGTGTCACATGGAGAGAGAACAAGGGCGGAGAGTGTTGGATGGGTCTATATGTATAGCGTGAGCGAGACATGTGTATGTGTTAACCAGGGAGATATAGGGCCAGTTTGGCTTGCGTCGTGAGCATCTTTTGCATGGCCTGGGATTGTGACTGGATTTCATGCACACTTGTTTGGTTGCTACCCTGTGAAAAAGAAAGCCCGCCTGGGCTGGGTTCCCCTGCACTTTAATTAGCCTGGCTGAACTCCAGACACTGCAAGTAGCCTGGCCCAAGCGACCGATTTTGAACGCCTGGTTGTGCCTGGTCGTGCGGCCAGGAGGCTAACAGCAACATCGATGGATATTAGCATTAAATAATTGATGCATGGATTGATTGATGGGACGTTGATGCTTTGCCTGGCCCAGGCATGAACCAAACGCTTTAGCACCACACAAGCCTGGCCAGGCAGAAATATTTTACATCTCACATCCACACCAGGCAGTACCGGCCATCAAGGCATGAGGGTCAGGTCATGAACCAAACTGACCAATAAAGTTTGAGAGAGATTGAGGAGCCCCGATAAGGCTGACTGGTGCATCAGATAGCTGAGAGGGGGAAAGAGATATTCCATCCGCTCGACAATGCAGTGCATGTAATTTTTTTAGAAGTCAAACTTTCGAAGCTTTGATCAGGTTTACGCAAATGTTATTTATATCTACAATACCAAAGATACATCATACAAAACTACATCTCATGGTGAATCTAATGGTATATGTTTGCTGTACTAGATGTAATTCTTTTTCTCCACGTACATGGTCAAACTTTGTGATGTTTGACTTTTCAATAAATCTATGTGCTATGGACGGAGGTGAGTGCCTCAGTCAAGACAGATCAAGTGCGTGTGAAGGAGAATGAGTAAGTGTGCAAAAAGAGTATGTGTGTGGAAGAGAAAGTGACAACAAACGATAAATTAGAGAGAGTGTGTGTTTTTTCGTTTCTTATGCGAACATATCACGCATGCATCTCCGAGATGGAAAAGCAAGGCGAGGAGATACACGAAGATAGCTAGTGTGTGATTGTTTGCAGCGGAGAGAGACACCCCTGTAGCACATGTCCAATAGAGGTGTGGCCAACAAGGAAAAAAGGTCGAGAGGGACACATGGATGGCATGGACACATGGGGAGGGAGAGAGGGTGTGTTTGTGATAGAGAGATCCCCTTGAGATCTTGAGGGGACTATATGGGTGGGAGATCGAGGGAGTGCGTGCGCGATAGAATGATACCCCTAGAGAAATCGAGATAGACCATGCACATGTTTGTGATGGAGACTAAGATTAGCTAGTCATATACATATAGGGGGGACTGCGTGTGCCTACAATTGAGTGAGAGACCATCATACTTGGCTAGCTGGGCATGAGATTGTGTGTGTGTGTGTGTGCGTGTGAAATGGAGAGAGAACGATGGAGAGAGATAGAGTTTTAGATGGGCCTATCGAGTGCGAGTGAGATATACATGTGTATGTGTGACCCAGGTGGATGGAGAGTTTGAGAGAGGGGGGGGAAGAGCTCCGAGACGACATAGTGGTGCGTGAGAGAGTTATGGGCAAAGAGCCAAGGAATTTGTGTGCGTACGATGAGTGCAACCAAGATATCTAGCTTGGACTAGCTAGAGTATCATACATAGTGTGCGAGAGAGACCTATAGATGGTGTATATATGAATGCGAACTAGAAAGACCCCCCCCCCACACGCACACACACACACAGAGAGAGAGAGAGAGAGAGAGAGAGAGAGAGGGAGGGAGAGGGACCAACAAGGTTTTTGTGTCGGATGCGTGCAACAGAATTGAAGATTGTTGGCGAGAGAGTGAGTGAGTGAGTGAGTGAGAGAGAGAGAGAGAGAACAGGAGTCCGGGAGAGGGGGAGGTCGCGTTTTATGCATCAAAGACTGATATAAACCATGTTTCGATATAAACTTGCATTCAAATATTTAAATTGGAGAACATGTTGTCTGCAATCCACACATGAACGGATATATGCGTATATCAGACAAGTTCATTAATTTGACTTTCAACATGTTCATGGAGTACTATAATACTGTACAACATGCTACTCGATTGAGGTGTTCAATTTTGGATTTAGTTCACTATTTTGACCTACTGAACAAGCTAGTTCATTGAATCGAGATATTTCATTTTGGGTTTAATTCGCGTTTTTGAGTGGGTCAACTATTTGTCATATAGTAAATCGCTAGCAACGAGCATGTAAAAACACATTACTCCCGAGCATCATCTCTCCATCTAAAAAAGAAGTGGCAAGCTAATATTTCAAAATTTGATTAGAATTGACTTGCTAAGGTAGACGTGGATGCTCGTTCTCCCAAAATTTGAACGAACCGTTAGACATCCTCTCTGCTCGGTGGAATTCACCCGAGCAAATAAATGGGAGACGCAAAATTACCGTCCTATGTGGGACACACATCAATTGGCCCGTTGTACATCGAGGGTAGGTTCGTAACTTCATCCAAGCGCGCCTTCTCATCGGCCCAAATCACATGTGCCGAATAATTCATAAACCATGGTCGGCAAAACACGCTCTCCTCGCCCGAAATAGCTCGCGCCCACTATTTCAAAACACGCTCTCCTCGCCCGAAATCGCTCGCACCCATTATAGTTCTAAACACGCCCGCCTCGCCCGAAATCGCTCCCACCCACTATTTGGGGGGAAGCAAAGTTACTCTACTATCCCTAACCCTCAGTACATAGACCAAAGCCGAGAAGCCTATAGGCAAGGGTAGAACTATAACTCCCCCTCACATTTCAGACAAATGTGTCTGTAAGACATGGTTCCACTCCCGTCCCAATTCCCGCCTGCCCGCCCCCATTCATACCTCGTGGGCGCCAAATCACCTTCTCCCCGGGAAGCTCCCTTCTCCGGAGCCGCGAAACCTCAGCCCCACCTCCATGGCGCCCCCACCCACCAATTCCACAGCCGCCCTCCTCCCTAATGCCGGAGACGCTATCCAATTGGTTTCGTGCACTGGGCCGTGTGCCTCTTACTCCGTGCTGCTGGTGCTGCCTCGACGACGGTCGTGTGTACCAGAGCCGATTCACCCCCGCTGTTGTTCATGGCGCCGGAGCGGCTCCAACTTCGGATCCGTCCAGAGTCCTGGCGCTGCTTCCGTGTAGCCGTCGACCGTGGTGACATCGCTCTTTCCCTGCCGCCAGTCGCCACCGCAACCGCGCCGGCCTCACCGACTCAGCAGCTGGACCTGCCTACTTCACCATGCCACCAGATAGGTCGCACCCTCATCTGAAATCACTTTATTTAGGCGGCAGTTGTCTGAATTTTTATTCTGGGCCAATCGATTCCCAATGGGAAGCAGCACCCCTCGAGGCGGCGGAGCTCCTAGGCTGCCGGTTGGCTGGTGTCTAACGTAAGGGTGCGGGGCCGCAAGTTCGCCGCGGAAACAGCGCTTAGATGGCTATCTTTTAGAGTTGCGTGGGTTGAAGGTACTGCCGCTGCTGGATCTGGATGACGGGGAGTCTTTGTGGATTGGCCCGGGGGAGGCGCAACCACGGCTGTGTGGTGGGGCGGGGAGCGGGGTTTTGGCCAGGGCCACGGACAACGGAGGCAGGCTGCTCTGCCATTGGTCGCTGGCTCTTCGGGGAAGATTCCGAATAGTGTCAGCCGGGAGGCACAAGACAGCCATCAAGCCATCTTGCGTAGATCGGACAGTACCAAAATAAAATAAAATCGTGTGACCCTAATTTAGTCTTCAGTCAACAGACGTGTGACCACTCTCGTACCTTGCTGTTGATCTCTTAGTGTATTTCTTCAGATCAAAGAGATATCTCATTCCTAACATTATGCGTTATCCGCATCTTTAGACACACCGTCTTCCGACTCACCGCAGCTACTCCAACAAGGGAAGCATACACCAGAAGGGAGCTACAGTCCCCACTCAACAGTTCCCTGCATCGAATGCGCGTTCCCGACATGGACAGCCACAACAACTGCAGGGCCATCGACAACTCAGCACATGATGCTCACTCCTATTGATGGAAGCCAGATAGGTTGTACCCTCATCTTACTTGTGTGCAACATTTATGGCTTTGTTATTCATCTAAGCACGGAAAATAGATCATCACATTTCACTGTGTTTTCATGCTGATCTCTTACGGGTCTTGTTCAGGAGTTCATGTTGTTCCATAGTTCAGCTAAGGTAACGTTGTTCCGTAGTTATCATCCATCAGTCAATGCTATCCCACAGGCTGGTGATTATAGTATTATACCACTTCTAGTATTACCTATGTTGTTCTTTAATACTTTTGTGTGCTATCTAGTTAATATCGAGTACAAACAATACATATTCTGTAGCTTTCATCTGTGTTCTCCCTTTAGTTTATGAGACCTGTTGCTGCTAGTTAACCCCAGTCCATCTATTTATGTCGTCTCCTACAGGCACTCATTTACATAAATCTAACTACTAGTTGTCTTCCATACATGTCAGATATAATTGCACACACTGATATATCCACAAGAACCTCACGGAGCAATGTAAAGGCCAATAAACTTGATGTCAGTGATACCCAATATGATGGAACATGTAAAGGCAGTTCTTCAAAAGACTTGCAGAAAGATGATGAATCCTCTTCACCCCACAAGGTCCTTGCTCTAACTTGGCCTGTGATATGGGTACAACATGCATATAATGTCCTGGAGTGTATCTACTCTGTTGCAATGCCATGTGCTTAGCATGCTGATCATGCATGTAAATATGTCATGTCTTCCTGTTTTTCAGTACCTATTCCATTCATGATAACATGTTTTCAAATTCAAGTACTATCATTCTACTCTATCGCAATGCCATCTGCTTAATTTGGGCATCATGCTTCTGAATATCTTATGCATTGTTATTCATGAGTATGTACTTCATCTGTCTGCCATACCATGTTTTTTTACATTGAAGTGTTGTTCTAGTGCTCTATTGCAATGCCATCTTATTTTCCCAATCATACACGTGTATGTTGCCTTAGTTATTTCTGTACGTATTCTGCTAGCATATAGTTTTACATTCAACTAGTTCTTTGTGCTGTGTTGTCCTGTCGTATCCCTAGCTCTTACACCATACTCCCTCCGTCCGGATTACATGTTACCGAAATACGCCTAGACCCATCCATTTTTTTCCGGATGGAGGGAATACATGTCAATATGTCATGCCTTTCTATTCTTCAGTACCTATTCCATCTCTCCGCTGTCGCATGTTTTATAATTAAAGCACCATTCTTCTATACAAGGCATGCAAGGGGAAGACGACTATGTTAGAATCTGAAGGGTTACAAACAAGGCCTTTGCAAAAGATCCAAACGCTAGGAGATAATAAACCAACTCCAGTTTTTATAGATACTGCTCCAGCACAGAGAACCCAACTCCTACAGATAATAAGCAGATTCCAGTGGCCAAAGAACTAGTCCACTCCAGTCCAGCAAAAATATGTCAACTCAATTCTAAGAAGCATGTGTGTATCCTCGCATCATGAAATTTTATAGCATGCTGATCATATTTTCTACATGTTTCTTACCCATCTCTCTTTTAGAAAATAAGCTTAACAGACAGAAGAATTTCTGCAATGGTATCGTTTATGAGGAAAGATTCTTGCAGGAATTCTCTGTGCTCCAATGTAGATGTAACTACCTGTTGTATATCACTATATTTTTACATCAGCATGTATTTTGTTAATCGGTGTGAATCCAACCTTTATCTGATCTAAATTTAGTTGTAGAAAAATGTATGATTAAAGGCCACAATGTTGATTTTTCTAAGGAAAACTGCCTGGTAGTTTTGCATCCTGAGCTACATGAGTGTACTATCTCATATCAGTGGGTTTGAATACTTTGGTTCTGCAGTGGGTTTTTCAGTGTTTTTTTACTGTGTTGTCCTGTCGTATCCCTAGCTCTTACATCATACTCCCTCCATCCGGATTAAATGCCGCAGAAATGGATAAAACTAGATGTATCTAGAACTGAAATATGCCTATACCCGTCCATTTATTTCCGGATGGAGGGAATACATGTCAATATGTCATGCCTTTCTATTCTTCAGTACCTATTCCATCGCTGTTGTAGCATGTTTTATAACTGAATCACCATTCTTCTATATAAGGCATGCAAGGGAAAGACGGCTATGTTAGAATCTAAAGGGTTACAAACCAGGTCTTTGCAAAAGATCCAAACGCCAGGAGATAATAAACCAACTCCATTTTTCATAGATACTGCTCCAGCACAGAGAAACCCAGCTCCCACTTATAATAAGCAGATTCTAGTGGCCAAAGAACTAGTCCGCTCCAGTCCAGCAAAAGAATGTTAACTCCATTCTAAGAAGTGTGTGCGTATCCTTGCATCATGAAATTTTATAGCATTCTGATCATATTTTCTACATGTTTCTTACCCATCTCTCTTTTAGAAAATAAGGTTAAACGATAGAAGACTTCCTCCATTGGGATCGTATTCGAGGAAAATATCTTGCGGGAATTCTCTATGCTCCAATGCTGATGTAAGAACCTGTTGTATATCACTATATTTTTACATCAACATGTATTTTATTAATCGGCGTGAATCTAACCTTTATCTGATCTAAAATTAGTTGTAGCAAAATGTTAAAGGCGCCAATGTTGATTTTTGTAAGGAAAACTGCCTGGTAGTTTTGCATACTGAGCTGCGTGAATGTACTATCTCATATCACGCACATTACTGAATTGTAGTGCTTCTATGGTTGCCCATTCATTCATTGTGTCAATGTTGCTTTCGTACTACCTTACCTGGTTGCTGATAGCTATGCCATATTGTGTTAATTTGGTGTAGGTTAGTTGCCCAAACGTTCATTGTGTCAATGTTGCTTTCCTATTATTTGACTTGGCCAATGATAGCAATGCTAGTGTGTTAATTTTCTGCAAGCTGCTGAAGATAAGAAGACAAACTTTGAAAACAGCAAGGCAATCCCATTGTTTCTTTCCAGTAAATCCAGGCCAGGTAATATGGCAATAACTCATGATTAATCTATTTGGTTCCCGTCCTAATTTATGTTATGATGTAGTGGTCGAGACACTCTACACTATCAATAATACAAGCCTGCCAAAATCGCCATCTGAATCTGTTCAGTATCCTCTGTCTTGAATGCAATGGAATAAATGTATGTTTGTGAACCAATTAATGGCTGAATCAATGATGGAAATGGTGGATGAATCAGAGGTGCAGAGTCGTGCGACACAACAACTGATCAATGTTTTCAAAGACAGTGTAGCAAAGCAGAAAGTACTTGCCCACATGCTTATGGGCGTCATCTGTGCTGAGGTTGCAGATTGTGACGTTGTAGATGGTTAGGTTCTGCTCATTTATTTGCACTGGTATCAATCTTTGATTGCCTAGTGGATGTAATTTCCTGTAATATATGCTGGATGTGCAACGTTATTCCCTATATGACGTACCTTTGCGTGATCGGTTTTGGTCATGTGCATAATTGCTCGTCGTAATGGGCTCAAATTATCTAATTTGGCCTAAAGACATGTACGAACTTTAGTGGGCCCATTAAGTTAATGGGCCGTTACTAGGCCGAAAGTTAATGGTAGGCCCTCTTACCTCCCGGGTCATTAACTGGCCGACATCAAAGCTGGCAACAGGTGGCCCCAGTTTATTTCACGGGCCGTTAACAGGTCGTTACTAAGTTTGGGCTACATACGGCCCAACTATACTGTAGGCCTTTAGAAGGCCGAAAGAGACAGAGGGCTTGTACTGGACCATGAAGACCATGGGCCGCTAAGAGGCCGAAAGTCAGGTCGTATTGTAAATGGCCCAACTGTGTTGTGGGACTTTAGTAGGCCGAAAGAGAAACCGGGCTAGTATTGGACCATGAAGGGCATGGGCCGTTAAAAGGCCAAAACTAAGGTCCGACTACAAATGGCCCAACTCATTTATGGTCCGTTAACAGGCCGAAAGGCACACAGGGTCGGGAATTGGCCCAACACTTAAATGGGTCGCTAAAAGGCCAAAACTCAGGTCCGACTACAAATGGCCCAACTGATTTATGGGCTATCAACAGGCTGAAAGTGACACCGGGCCAGAAAATTTGCCCAACACTTAAATGGGCCGCTAAAAGGCTGAAACTCAGGTCCGACAACAAATGGCCCATCAGATTTATGGGCCATCAACAGGCTGAAAGACACACCGGGCCGGAAACCAGCCCAACATTTAAATGGGCCGCTAAAAGGCCGAAAGATGTACATCCTGAAAATTGGCCCATCCATTAAATGGGCCGTTAACAGGACGAAATCTCATTGGGCCAATATTGAGCCAAAATATATAGCGGGCTATTAACGGGCTCGAACTGACGATGGGCTGCAATGGTGTCAAATCTTTAACAGGCCGTTGATGGGCCGAATTGGCACATCTCGTATGGTCGTGGGCTTAAATGGACCTGACACAAGTAGGCCTTATATGGGCTGGCCTGCTAATTTTTACTGGGCCGGCCTTTTCACAGGAATGGGCCTCTGTTGGGCCGTGCCACGTGTCGACGTATCACAGGCGCCTTCCGTCCAATGAGTGGATGACATCTGTCCCAACGATGAACCGACACGTGTTTCCTCCAGCCAATGATGATTTTACACGTGGAAAATCCCCATTGGTCGAGGCTGTTAACGGGTTATCGGATCCAAAACCTGACTCGATAGCTTAACGGCGTTCCGTTACGGTGGATGCCACGTGTCGGTCATCCTTGACGAAAGCACTTCTATGACGCGCGATTTATCGTCATGGAAGTGGACACTTCCGTGATGATAATTTTGGTAATGTCATGGAACACTTCTACGATAGCACAGGTATGACTATCTTGATTCTATCATAAATTTTTCATGGATGTACATGCATGACAAAAAAAGCGAGCTGCTGTGACAAACACGTATCATCACGGAAGTGTATTTTTTTGTAGTGTCATGTTGTTCTTGAGCCTGAAGTGTCTAATGAACAGACTGCTAATGAAGGATTTGATGCAAACATTTTACATGCTCCAGGTGATGAACATATAGTGTCTAATGAGGGATCTAATGCAGGCATTTTGCAAGCTCACATTGAAGGATTTAGTGTCTAATGATGATCTGCTATGTTGAGAGAGACATAGGGATTTGCGGGCATTGATGACAAGAAAATGATAGTGCATTTTCATGGCTTGAGGAAATGTCGAGGCCATCTACTAGAAACTCCCCGTATCATGACAACATAGCATAAATACTTTCCTAATCTGTTGTTTGAAACTATTAGCATACTTGTGCAGGATAGATATATTGATATGCAGTTTGTGCACTGGTTATAAGTGCAATTACACTTCGATATTTTCAGCCAGAGAACAAATAATTCAACCAGGTACAGACCATGTTTGTAGTCCTTGTACACCATGTTGCATTTTGTGTTTTTTGGTTCTTGCATCATTTAGTGTTTATAATATGAACTACTTTGGATCATTAGCTAGTTTTCAAAGTGCATGTTGCTTCACATTTCTCAAGTTATGTTGATTTCCAGAGTGCAAGTGCCTTTGTATTTTTTAAGTTAAATATTCGCCCCTAGTAAATTGAATTCGTGGATCCACCACTTCACACAAATCATACACGCATGCCAGTACGAATTAAATGAAATGCAGGGACTTATGCTAGTTCGTTGTACAGGCTCACTGAAGCTCTGCTTGCGCTTGGGATGTTCCATGTACAAGTCCATGTTACCACTTGCTTGGATGTGCAGGCCTTGTGCTCCTTGCATCCCCCTCTGCATTTTTGACACGGCGAATGGTTGATCAAATAAGAGGAATAAACTTTGTTGTTTTACCGGAGGACAGATACTTACAAGGTTATACGAGTGTGCAAGATGTTTACCAGATCCCGTAGCACCATCATGCTTCGCTAAAAAATGGTTTTGCTTGTTCCAGATGATATCTCTAGAAGAAATAAGAGTTAAAGTTAGAGTTGCATAGGCGTGTAAGCTAAGAGAGCAGTGAAAGGATATCCAAACATCGTCGGATCAGTCCAGAAGGGACTGATGTGTGGATACCTAGTTTGGGCCGGCCTTTGGGCATGCTCGCCTAGCTAGAGTGTAGGTCACTTCAGAGCCGTTAAGGGTGATGCGCTGGCGTTGGCTGGCCGCACATGGATGCAGATCTTGAGTGGCAGCGAAGCCCTACGATGCGGTGGACGAGACTGTTGGTGAAGCCCCAACGACCTCGGGGGCAGGGGTGCGATGATGTGCTCGGTGAAGTAGCCCCGGTGAGGTGGAAGACAACATCGGTGAAGCGCACCTGATACGGTAGAAGTCGGTGTCTGTGAGGCACATCGGTTGCGGCGACTGACGTTGTTGGTGGACCACCAAGTGCGGTGGACGAGAGAATAGATGAGGTAGCTCCGGTGCGGTGGTGAAGCGCGACCGACATCTTCGTCGTCATTGTCCGGTACAGAGGTCGGGAAAGAGACGAGATGAGGAGCGATTTGAACTTTGCTTGGGTTGGCGGCGAATTAGGGATTTGAGCAATCTGGGCGCGGAAGGGGACGGTGTAGAAGGGAGATTTTGTGGGGCTGGAATTGGGGCCACCAGATATTTGAATCCGAAACATGGAAGCGCGAACTTATTTTGTCGTCGTCCTTTTTTTGGGGGGAAGGGGGGAGGGAGGGGGTGGCTGGCTGGGTGCTAAGCGTCCATTCGACACATGCGACCACCCTGGTCTGCCTGGTGCGCCTACATTTGAGAATGCAAACGGATCTTCTTTCATTTGCAAACGAATATGTATGTATTACCATGCCTGTGTTTTCCTTGCAAATAATTTGTCATTCGAAACGAGATACTATAAATTAATTAATGAGGAGTTATTTGAAAAAAAATCAAAACAGTATCCATGCTAACGGGGATTAGAGTGTGTGTCACATAATTAGTTATTTGAATTAGAGTGTGTGTCACATAGCGATCTCCAATTCTAACGTGGATTTCGCATTTCACTGTATCCATGCTACTTTTTTAATACAAATTCATATGTATATGATGAACACCATGGTAGTGAGAAAACTTTTGGACAAATTCAAACATATGACCTACAAAATAGCACAACAAATTGAGTCAATGTCAACTTTTCGAAACCTAGTACGGCACGAATTTGAAATAATTACCCATATGCATGGTCCTCAGTTCAAATCTTATAATGTACACCGAATTGAAACATCGATATTAAGTCTCGTACTATCTACATTTAGATGTTGTTTTTAGCCCCACCCCCCCCCATCGGCACACACGCTACATACTTCTTGTATCGGTCAATCTTCTTCTCCTAACCACCTTAGGAAGCTATCGGTTCCTGACACACGTTCATTCTTTCTCTCCATGTTTTGATCTCTAACTCTCCCAACTACACAACCCCCTTTTTCCACTCTGCTACCAAATGTATTTACCGCACACACCCGCCATTGCACCCCATGTCGAGCTCTCTCTCTCTCCCTCCCTCCCACCCTCTCGCGCTAGATACATGCATTTCCTATCTAGCCCCCAACCTCTCGTGCGCACGGACACACGTTGTCTATCTAGGTCACTCCCTCGAGACTGCCTCACTCTTTATTCCGCACGGTGGGCCACACTCGCTCAATCTCACTCTATTTATCTGAGTCTCAATTAACCTCATTTTCTTTCACACACAAATGATATATCTCCCTGTTCGGGCCTCGATCGACACACTCTATACTCTCTCACGCAAATTGTTTATCTAGGTTAGTCCATCCAAGCCACCCCCACTCTTTCGACCTCATGGCGGGCCACGCTTGCTCAATCTCTCTCTCTCCCTCTCTCTCTCTCTATCTCTCTCTCTCTATCTCTCTCTCTCTATCTCTCTCTCTCCCTCTCTCTCTCTCTCTCTGTATGTCTCGATTGACCTCGCTTTTTCTCGGACATAAATGGTATATCTCCATGTTTGAGACCAATTCGACATATTCATATTGTATAGTCTCTCACGCACATTGTCTATCTAGGTCACTCTCTCCAACCCGTCTCACTCTTTCGATCGCACGACGACCCACACTCACTCAATCTCTCTCCCTTTATATATGTAATCGATTGACCTTGCTTCCTCCCATGCACAAAATATATCTACATGTCTATGACTGGATCATCTCTCAAGCTCTATCTTACAGCCCTCACCCTTGCCAAAAGCTCAATCGGACAATATCTCTCCAGAGCATATATATCTGTTCAATGAATGTCGGACCACACTCACTTTGTCTCTCTATCTATATGTCTCTCGATTGACCTCGCTTTCTCACGCTGTATCTTCCACACGTTGAAGCTACCTCTCCATCCCTCGCAAAGACGGAGCTATTTACATTGCGAGGGGGACTCCAACCTTGGATTAATTTGTGTAGGCATTTATTCCGGTGGGTTTGGATTATATTTTCATAGCATTCGACCCACAACTACTCCAAACACCATTGCAACCCCTGTACCTCCCCTAGTTGATTTCCCTCTGGCTTGGTCATCGCTCTCTTGCACGTCCTTTCTCGCCTTCAACGTCGCAACATGGTATTATTGCAAAAAACTCTGTTGTTCTCTTTAATTATTATAAATAAGCTACAAAACTACACACTGATAGTCCACTTGGAATCAAGCAAATTTCGACCCACAAACTAAAGTGCTACAAACTACACACCGAGGGGCCCACCTGTCATGAAACAAATTTGGACCCATATACAAATTAAAAAATAAAGGACGAGGATCGAACATGCGACCAAGGCCTACAAGACGCACGTCAATAGGCAACATACGTAGAATAGCAATGTTTGTTGTACCCCCCTTTGTTCATATAATTTTTTTATATTACCACAACATATTTAGTGGATAACATATAATATTATTTTTAGTACATTAGTGGGACCGGCTCGTTAGCACGTACTATTTGCCTTCACTTACTGGTGGGTTCCATGTGTGCTCTCTCTCTCCTCCCCTTCTACGTTTAGACGCATGGGCAAACACGAAGACCCGCGGGCGATGTTGTTGTTGACCATATCTGGACGCGTTCACAAGTTATGGCACCAGTTTCACGTAGTAGTAGCACTAGTCAATGTGTACGTGCAATGCACGTTAATTTGGAAGTATATTAAGTGCATGCGGATATTAAGTAGGATATTATTTGCGTGTTATTATGTGATTAGCACTATTTTTGGCATGAAATTAACTGCACGCTAAACGTGTTGAGCGCTCGACATTGAAGCAGTCTAGGTCGTTGGATGAGAAGGAATACATGTGGCTTGATGGCGTTTTATATTTAATTTGATACGGCTCTAGCAGAATATTTAATTGATCAAACCATAGATTTCATTCAGTCTGACTCTGACTTTACATTCATACGACGATCGATCTAAAATAAACGGAAATGATAAACGTTCGGATTTTAAGCATGGCAATCGAACGTTTTTCATGGCAAATTTAGATTACGCGGCGGCCGCGGGGGCGTCTTGCGGTGGGAAGCGGCTCCTCAACCGTGCTCTGTGTCGTCAGGCCACTGACTGACGGCAACGGCGGCATCTTGCGCCATTGTTGGCATACTCCTGGATGTTGGCCCTAGCTTCAAGGAAGGCCACAATATTCTGGACTTCGGTCTCTAGGAGTGTAACATCCAAAATTTTCAATTTGGGATGTTATACGTTAGATCATTATTGTATATCACATTTTATTCCATTTAGGCTTGATCCTAGAAATTCTACGCAATTCAAGGACCCACAGAGAGAGTTGGGGATTTTGTTATTTTCATATTTGAGTTTTTTTACAAATTTTGAAAAGAGGATCGTTTGATTTTAATTATTTTCTCTTCGAATTTTTTTTATAAAAATAAAAGAGATGGGATAAAATGACTTCCCCAAAATAAAGAAATATTGGAGATTTAATATTAAAATCAAATAAGTATTTTATTCGGAGTTTTATCGCTATTTTATTTGAATTAGAAAAAATATGCATTTTTCAAAATTGCATTAGAGGCCCAAATAAATGTCACTTTGTCCGCTATATTTTTAGAGGACGGGAAAATTTATTTCAGGATTTTGGAGTCCGTTTAGTATTTCTTTTATTTGTTTTTCTGCGTGCAGAATTATTTTTTAAAAAAAGGAACCGACTTAGCCCGGCCGTACCCGACCCGTACTCCTCCGGCCGGCCCTCTAAAAAAGGCCCGCCCGGGACACCCCAGCCCAACCGCCCTTCCCCGGAACCCTAGCCAACGCCACCGCGCCTCGCGCCGCCGCCGCACCATCCCGCCGCCCCTTGATGCCGCCAACCCCGCCGCCACCCGTCGCCGCCCCGCCGCCCGTCGCCGTCGCCGACCACCGCTGGAGTTACCGCCGCCCTCGCCGGACCTCGTCGAGGTAGCCGCCACCGCTGCCGCCGGTTTTCCTTAGAAAACCTTCCGGGTTTTTGAAGAACCCGCGGTTATTTTATTTTTAGATTTGTTTATTTTTCCCCCGATTTAGTTATTTAGCGAACACCCGTTCGTACGTTCGTTTTAACAAACGGTTTCCACCCGTTAACCGCAGACAGTGAACTTTCGTTCGTTTGCCTGTTCGTCATATTTTCTTTTTCCAGGGTTTTTCCGTGATTATTTTCGATCACGATTTCTGCCCTGATTTTCGTTTTAGTTTATCTTTTCGCTCGTTTATCAGAATCAGGCAATTCAAGCGCCTAGATCTTCGTCTCGAAGCCCTCTTTCTGTATAACCTACTTGAATAAGGTTTTGCTACTGTAGAATTTGACTTAAGTTCAGATTAGTAAACGGAGCTTGTGTTCTTTCGCAGTGTGAGTTTCGTTGCTTCGTTTGATTTGATTCTTTTTGCAAACCGGAGTTCTTAAGTTGAACTTTCTAGTTAGATCTCTTATTTGAGTTTTACCCGTGCTTCTAGCTGAGTGCTTATTGTATGCTTGTTTGTTTGCGATAGAGTACCCGGAGTTCAAAGCGTGCTTCTACGAGTCTCTAGGTTTCACGGATCATCGGCAAGGCAAGTAACACTTTGATCATTCCTCTTTACTACCCAGTTTTATTGCATTAGATCAATCCTCAAACAATTGCATGGTTAGGATCTGTTTAACATGTGGATTTTGGGAAGTAGATGAGGTAGTACCTATTGTCTTGTTTATTATCAAACCTTTGGGAGTTACTTCTACGTTGCTTATATTGCTATGTATGCTTGTAGACGTGGTTTGGTTTGAGTGATTCATGACAGATGTGAGTATTGTAAATTAATGGTTGAATTAAGCTGGCTACTTAAATACACATCTGGGTGGATTGCTTGAACGCACCCTAGAGTACCCAGTGTTGTCAGGGCACCTGGAGAATCCAGTGTTGTCCTAGGATATCCTGGAGTACCCGTGTGATCATCCTATGGTCCGCCACCCAGGCTCAAAGGGATCATAAGATTATTCATGCTAGAAACTTCCGTGTGCATCCACAAGCCAATATGGGCTCTGGCATAGTTGAATAAGTTGCGTGAAGCTCTTGAAGAGGTAGACTAGCAGATGTAGTGGGTTGTAGGTGGTACTGTCTATCTAGAGTAGAGAGTTAATGCTTCAGAAAGACTGTGTCTCGTTTCTTCGACCATGGATGTATTCGAGTCTTGTGGGGAAAAGTGTGAAAACCTCTGTAGAGTGTACAAACTAACCATGGTTAGCCGTGTCCCCTGTTATGGACGTTTTGATTATCTAGTTCTTGGATTATCATGTTGATCTCATCACTCTAAATTAATTTGATTGGGTTTAATGATGATGCTTAATTGGGATTGAGTTGGAGGAACCTTCTCAATGTGTAGCAACCACCATGATAGTTAAATAAAAGTTATTCCTTTGTTGTAGGGAAAAATTGGCTTTATGCAAACTGTAACCTTAGAGCTTTCCACCAGCCATATATGCATGTAGTGATAGCATTTATTCTATTCATTACTCTCTTGTGTTACATTGCCAGCATATTCCATGTGTTGACCCGTTTCAGGCTGCAACGTTGATGCTGCAGACTTTTCAGACGACGAGTAAGGTGCCATAGGTTGTTGTCTTTCACTCAGTGATGCCGTTGGAGTTAATGGACTCACTTTATCTTCCAAGCCTTCCGTTGTTATCAATTTTAGATGGCCTTAAGCCATATTTATTGTAATAAGTTCTCTTTTGAGATATTCGATGTAATAAGTGTGTGATTGCTACTCTGTTATAAATCCTCAAGTACTGTGCGTGTCAGCATTAGCGATCCAGGGATGACACTGATGCACAGAGATCAGACTGTTGAGGTCTGGTCGCCACAAGATGGTATTAGAGCACACGTTGAATGTAGGACGCAACCACTAAGCTAAAGCCCTAGATCACTACTCTCTCCTCATTTCTGACTCCTCTCCCTTTTCTACTCTTTAGGATGGCGGATGCAAGGAACAAGTTCACACAACCGGATGAAGATACACCTTTTGGACACCACTTTAAGGAAGTTACTAGGTACCTGAACATCAGAATACCAAGTTTCACCGGGACCTACATCGCCACTTTACCAGAAGAGGAGCGTTGGATGATTCGGGTTCAAGTTCCAGGAAGGACGTTCATGCCAGTCACTGAGCCCATAGAGTTTTCCTTTGATGCACCAACCTGGAGTCTAGGAAAGAGCATGGCAGCCCACATCACCATGGGATGTATTGGAGAAGTTTACCACAAGGATCTCAAGGATACTATCTACCAGATTTGTTGGCACCGAGATGAGCAATGGGAGATGATCAGCGGCAGGAAGGATAGATCCATTGCAGCTTTCATACAGGAGTTAAACCAACACATTCGTCGCAAGGAGAACCAGATGTGCGCAGGCATGACAGATTTGAAGAAGGCAATGACTACGATCACAGAGTTGGAGGAAGAAATCAAGACTACACGTGATGTATATGAGGAGGAAATGACGATACTCGTGGAGAAGAATGACGATCTGATCAAGAAGCTAGGCGTATTCATGGGAGACCCCGCTCCAGTTGGAGAAGACGATGATTCCACTTGCCCGGAGAACTACATCATCATCGATGACACCGACTCGGTCCCTGATGATAGCAATGATGACTATGTTGATGAAGCTGGAGCAGATATCATGGAGTCTTCCACCGATCAATTTTTCTAGTCGACCACCATATCAGTAGTAGTATTCCCCCATGTATATAGTATAGTCCGAGCACTTATGTAATGATAGTTAGACCGATTGTATGCCCTTGTTTGAATTGATTGAAGTGATATGATTGTGTTTGTCTCATGTGCATATGGGTAGTGTTTTCCCTCTAGACCTCATTCTATTCCATATTTCTCATCTTTTCTAAACCCTCAGATGCCTCCGAGACGCGACAATGGATTTGCTTTCCCACCGGAGCTCACTCAGTTGATCCAGCAGCAGGATGCATTGATGAAGATACTAGTCCAGAATCAGAACCAGGGGAACAACAACAACAACCCACCCCCACCACCACATGTAGATCACTTAGCCCGTTTCCTAAGGCTGAATCTGCCGGTGTTTTCCAGTAGCACCGAGCCGATAGTTGCAGATGATTGGCTCCGCAAGATTGGAAGGGAGTTGACCACTGCAGGATGCACAGATGCGGAGAGAGTGCATTTTGCCGCACATCAGCTTGATGGACCCGCAACATCATGGTGGGAGAATTTCGCAGCCACTTACACCATCGACACTATCACATGGGACCAGTTTCAGCAAGCTTTTCGTACTGCCCATGTTTCAGCAGGAGCTATGGCCATGAAGAAGCGTGAGTTTCGCAACCTGCACCAGGGAGGACAAACAGTGGGCCAGTATGTGGATGATTTTAGTAAGTTAGCACGTTATGCCCCAGATGACGTCGCTACAGATGCAGCTAAGCAGGAGAAGTTTCTGGAAGGACTGAATGATGAGCTGAGCATGCAGTTGATGGTGGCAACCTTCAACAACTACCAGGAGTTGGTAGATAGAGCTCTCATGATTGAAGGGAAGCAGTAGCAGATTGACAACTGCAAGAGGAAGTATGGACAAGGGATGTACAATTCTAGAGCTCAGTAGAGGCCCCGTTTTACCCCGAATTCGGGAGGACACCTTCAACATAACCATGGAGGTTGTTCGCACAGCCATAGTGGCCCCAAGAATGGGAATGGTAATGGAGGAAGTAATGGTCAGAACCGTTCCAACCCTACAACGTCCGACAAGAAGGATCTAAGTCACATTACTTGCGTCAAGTGCGGGAAGAATGGACATTATGCCATGGAGTGTTCTGAAGCAAAAAATGGAAATGGCAATGGAAGCTCTGGCAAGAAGCCCAACCCTTTCAATAGGGGACAAGTGAACCACGTTAACATGGAGGAGGTTGAAGCTCAACCCAATGCAGTAATATGTAAGTTTTTGGTTAAGTCATTTACTGCAATCATTCTTTTTGATACTGGTGCATCGCATTCATACATATCAAGGGTATTTGTGGATAAGTTTAAACTTCCAACCCAAGCCCTTTGGTCACCCATGTTAGTAACCTCGCTAGGAGCAGAATATATGACTAGTCCATGGTGTGATCAGTTACCATTAAGGATTGGTAACTATGTGTTTCCCTCAGACCTAATAGTATTGGAGTCGCAAGGACTAGATGTCATATTAGGCATGGATTGGTTATCGAAGTATGGAGGGAACATTGACTGCGCCAATAAGTCGATTTTGCTCACCACCCCAGAAGGAAGAAGGATTAAGTATGTATCTCGGCATGTGCCGAAGAGGACTCAAGTGAATTCCTTATCAGGAGTTGTACAGGAGGAAGTACCAATGGTGAAGGATTTCCCTAATGTATTTCCAGAAGAGGTGCCAGGCATGCATCGGACAGAGACATTGAGTTTTTGATTGAGCTTTTGCTAGGCACATGGCCAATATCTAAGAGACCGTACATGATGCCCACAAAGGATTTGGAGGAAATTAAGGAGCAGATTAAGGAGTTACTGGATAAAGGCTATATTCGCCCAAGTTCATCACCTTGGGAATCACCAGTGCTTCTAGTGGAGAAGAAGGATGGATCGTTGAGGATGGTTGTTAATTATCGGAGATTGAATGAGGTGACGATCAAGAACAAGTACCCACTACCGATGATCAATGATCTGTTTGACCAGTTGCAAGGAGCTAAAGTATTTTCCAAGCTTGATCTACGATCAGGATACCACCAGCTGAAGATTCGAGAGTAGGATATACCTAAGACAGCTTTTACCATGAGGTACGGGCTATATGAGTACACCGCTATTTCATTTGGCCTGACTAACGCAACTGCCTATTTCATGAACATGATGAACAAGGTGTTTATAGGGTTTTTGGATAATTTCATCGTGGTGTTCATTGATGATATATTGGTTTACTCAAAGAATGGGGAAGAGCATAGGGAGCATTTGCATTTGGTACTTGGGAAGCTCAGAGAACATCAGTTATATGCCAAGTTCAGCAAATGTGAGTTTTGGTTGAAGGAAGTTGGATTCCTCGGACATGTTATATCAGGAGAAGGAATAGCAGTAGACCCCACCAAGGTTGTCACTGTGACAAATTGGGAAGCACCCACGTCAGTTGGAGAGATCCGGAGTTTTCTTGGACTCGCAGGATACTACAGGAGGTTCATTGAGAATTTTTCAAAGATTGCAAAACCCATGACGGAGTTATTGAAGAAGGACACCAAGTTCAAATGGACTGAGGAATGTGAGGCCAGTTTTCAGAAGTTGAAGAAATGTTTGGTTACATCTCTAGTGTTGATTCTGCCAGATCAACGCATGGATTATCAAGTGTATTGCGACGCTTCTCGTCGAGGACTTGGAGCAGTGCTTATGCAGGAAGGAAAAGTTGTTTGATATGCCTTACGACATCTTAAACCCCATGAGTTGAATTATGCTACAAACGATTTGGAGTTAGCAGCCGTTGTGCATGTGTTGAAGACTTGGAGACATTTTCTCATCGGAAACCACTGTGAGGTGTACACGGATCTCAAGAGTTTGAAGTATATCTTCACGCAGAAGGAGTTAAACCTCAGGCAAAGGAGATGGTTGGAGCTCATTAAGGTTTATGGTATGAGATTGCATTATCATCCCGGAAAGGCTAACATAGTAGCTGATGCGTTGAGCTGCAAGAGCCATGTCAATACACTCATGACCGGAGAGATACCCAAGGAGTTAGCAGAGGATCTTCGTGAGCTATGTTTGGAAATAGTTCTGAGAGGCTATGTAGTAGCATAGGAGATTCAGTCTACCTTGATGGATAAGATTAGAGAAGCTCAGAAGACGTACAAGGAGAATGCCGAGATAAAGGAAAGGATGAGCAAAGGAAAGGCTAAAGGATTTCGTGAGGATGAACACGATACCTTATGGTTTGAGGACCGCATATATGTGCCCAATGACCCAGAGGTCAGGATGTTGGTTCTGTAAGAGGCCCATGATTCACCGTATTCGATTCACCCAGGAAATACCAAGATGTATCTGGATTTGAAGGACAGTTTCTGGTGGACCGGAATGAAGAAGGATATTGCGGAGTATGTAGCAGTTTGTGATGTACGTCAGAGAGTGAAGGCAGAGCATCAGAAGCCAGCAGGATTGCTACAGCCATTACCGATACCTGAATGGAAGTGGGATAAGCTAGGCATGGATTTTATCACGGGATTACCCAGGACTCGTTCAGGCTATGACTCAATATGGGTTGTAGTTGATCGTTTGACGAAGGTAGCTCATTTCATCCCAGTGAAGACCACTTATACCAGTGCTAAGTTGGCAAAGATATACATGACCAGGATCGTATGTCTGCATGGAGTTCCGAGGACCATTGTATCAGATAGAGGAACCCAGTTTACTTCAAAGTTCTGGAATCAGTTGCACGAAACTTTGGGTACCAGGCTAGACTTCAGTACAAATTGGAGTTACCTGAAGGATTGTCAGGAGTTCACGATGTGTTCCACATTTCCCAGTTGAAGAAGTGCCACGCAGGGATGGCCGATATTCCTCTGAGAGATATGGTGCCACTGGAAGTGATTCAGTTGGATAGCGATTTGACCTACGATGAAAACTAGTGAAGATTCCCGAGTTTGCCAGACGAGTCACATGCAGCAAGGTTATCAAGTTCTACAAATTTCAGTGGAGCCACATACCGAGGATGAAGCCACCTGGGATAGAGAGGAAGACCTACGGAAGGACCACCCTCACCTATTTTATAGCCAACCCTAATCTCGAGGGCGAGATTCATCTTAAGGGGGGTAGGTTTGTAACATCCCAAATTTTCAATTTGGAATGTTATACCTTAGATCATCATTGCATATCATATTTTATTGCATTTTGGCTTGATCCTAGAAATTCTATGGAACTCAAGGACCCACGGAGAGAGTTGGGGATTTTGTTATTTTCATATTTGAGTTTTTTTTTTCAAATTTTGAAAAGAGGATCGTTTGATTTTAATTATTTTCTCTTCGAATATTTCTTTTATAAAAATAAAAGAGAGGGGATAAAATGACTTCCCTAAAATAAAGAAATATTTGAGACTTAATATTAAAATCAAATAAGTATTTTATTCGGAGTTTTATCGCTATTTTATTTAAATTAGGAAAAATATGCGTTTTTCCAAAATTGCATTAGAGGCCCAAATAAATGTTCACTTTGTCCGCTATATTTTTAGAGGACGGGAAAATTTATTTCAGGATTTTTGGAGTCCAATTAGTATTTCATTTATTTGTTTTCCTACGCGCGGAATTATTTAAAAAAAAAGAGGAACCGACTTAGCTGGGCCGTACCCGACCCGGACTCCTCCGGCCGGCCCTCTTAAAAAGGCCCGCCCGGGACCCCCCACCCCAGCTGCCCACCTCCGAAACCCTAGCCGCCTCCGGATCCGCCGCCGCCGCCGCGCCGTCCTGCCGACCCCGCCGCTGCCTCGCCGCCCGTCGCCATCGCCGACCACCACCGGACTTGCCGCCGCCCTCGCCGGACCTTGTCGAGGTAGCCGCCGCCGCCGGTTTTCATTAGAAAACCGTTCGGTTTTTTTTATGAACCCATAGTTATTTTATTTTTAGATCGGTTTTTTTTCCCGGTTTAGTTATTTAGCGAACGCCTGTTCATACGTTCATTTTAACAAACAGTTTTCACCCGTTAACCGCAAACAGTGAACGTTCGTTCATTAGCCTGCTCGTTAGTTTTTTTTTTCCAGGGTTTTCCGCGATTATTTTCGATCGTGATTTTTGCCATGATTTTTGTTTTAGTTTATCTTTTCGCTCGTTTATCGGAATCAGTCGATTCAAGCGCCTAGATCTTCGTCTCGAAGCCCTCTTTCTGTTTAACTAACTTGAACAAGGTTTTGCCACTGTAAAATTTGACTTAAGTCCAGATTAGTAGACGGAGCTTGTTTCTTTCGTAGTTTTAGTTTCGTTGCTTCGTTTGATTTGATTCTTTTTGCAAACCGGAGTTCTTAAGTTGAACTTTCTGGTTAGATCTCTTATTTGAGTTTTACCCGTGCTTCTAGTTGAGTGCTTATTGTATGCTTGTTTGTTTGCGATAGAGTACCCGGAGTGCGAAGCATGCTACTACGAGTCTCTAGGTTTCACGGATCGTCAGCAAGGCAAGTAACACTTTGATCATACCTCTTTAATACCCAGTTTTACTGCATTAGATCAATCCTCAAACAATTGCATGGTTAGGATCTGTTTAACATGTGGGTTTTGGGAAGTAGATGAGGTAGTACCTATTGTCCTATTTATTATCAAACCTTTGGGGGTTACTTCTACGTTGCTTATATTCCTATGCTATGCTTGTAGACGTGGTTTGGTTCGAGTGTTTCATGACACATGTGAGTATTGTTAATTAATTGTTTAATTAAGGTGGATACTTAAATACACATCTGGGTGGATTGCTTGAAGGCACCCTGGAGTACTCAGTGTTGTCAGGGCACCTGGAGAATCCAGTGTTGTCCTAGGATATCCCGGAGTACCCGTGTGGTCATCCTACGGTCCGCCACCCAGGATCAAAGGGATCATAAGATATTCATGCTAGAAACTTCTGTGTGCAGCCACAAGCCAATATGGGCTTTGGTATCATTGAGTAAGTTGTGTGAAGCTCTTGAATAGGTAGACTAGCAGATGTAGTGGGTTGTAGGTGGTACTGTCTATCCAGAGTAGAGAGTTAATGCTTCAGAAAGACTGTGTCTCGTTTCTCTGACCATGGATGTATGCGAGTCTTGTGGGGAAAAGTGCCAAAACTCTGCAGAGTGTACAAACTAATCATGGTTAGCTGTGTGCCCGGTTATGGACGTTTTGAGTATCTAATTCTTGGATTATCATGTTGATCTCATCACTCTAAATTAATTTGATTGGGTTTAATGATGATGTTTAATTGGGATTGAGTTGGAGGAACGTTCTCAATGTTTAACAACCACCATGATAGTTAAATAAAATTTATTCCTTTGTTGTAGGGAAAAATTGGGTTTATGCAAAATTGTAACCTTAGAGCTTTCCACCAGCCATATATGCATGTAGTGATAGCTTTTATTCTGTTGATTACTCTCCTGTGTTACATTGCCGGCATATTGCATGTGCTGGCCCGTTTCGGGCTGCAACGTTCATGTGCAGACTTTTTAGATGACGAGTAAGGTGCCATAGGTCGTTGTCTTTCACTCAGTGATGCCGTTGGAGTTGATGGACTCACTTTATCTTCTAAGCCTTCCACTGTTATTGATTTTAGATGGCCTTAAGCCATATTTATTGTAATAAGTTCTCTTTTGAGACATTCGATGTAATAAGTGTGTGATGGCTACTCTATTATAAATCCTCAAGTACTATGTGTGTCAGCATTACCGATCCATGGATGACACTGATGCACAGAGATCAAACTGTTGAGGTCTGGTCGCTACAAGGAGCGAGTCAACTGGCGGGAGGAGGTGACTGGTGTTGGTGCAAGGAAGCAATCGACTACGGCCATCCATGCCCCTGAGGGGGCATTGGCACTCGCGTGGGGAGACATTCGTGTGCATGGGCACCAACACGGGCGGGCATGTCAGTGCACGTGCAGGCACATGCGCTGGCAGGTGTACGGGCACCGACACTGGTGTGCGCGTCTGTCCACGCACAGGCGCATGCGCTGGCAGGTGCACGAGCACGTGAAAGTCGGCGGGGACCTCGTGGAACCCCGTGGCATGAAGCTCGGCGACGATGTGTGGCTCCCAGCCCATCAATGCCATGGGGATGGGCGCTGGCGTAGTCGGGGTGACGGGAGCCGGAACGGGAGCGGGGAGGCGCGGCGTCTTTCTGCAAGGCCGGTTCAAGCTCGTCCCAAAGCGCCTTATGTTCTTTAGACTCCGGCTAGGTGTCTTCCTCAGGAAACTCGAAGACTAAGGGCAGACCATCGTGATGCAGCATGGCGTACGTTTAGGTCAGGCTGGTTGGAGGTACACGACAGGAGAATCGGAGAGGAAGAGAGAAGATTGTAGCGATACCGGGTAGTGCGGGGTTGATTTTAAACTGCGGCGCCGATGACATTAAAAATGGGAGAAGTTGGGACGAAGTTGGGCGGTGGAGCCTGGTCAAAGGGCTCGCCTCCCGGTGAGCCTGCGCAGCGGTCTGCTTGCACGCCTCCCTGCCAGTCGGCGCAGTGGTCTGCTCGCACGCCTCCCATCGACTCACATGCTTGCTCAGACGGCACCTACCGATGAGAAGCGGGACTTGTGGCGGCACGTAAACGCCCTCGGTTTCAATAGTGAAAGTGTTCGCCTTAACGTGACAGGTGTTTGTTCCAAAATACCTTGGCTCTTCATTTGTGCAACTTGTCATAAGCAGCTTGTCTCAAATTGAAGAAAAAATTACGAAGGAATATTTGTCCCATATCACGTGACCATGCTCAGTTTCATGAATTTCTGGTCACTTTTGGATTTTCTGAAATTTAAAATCCTGGATTCGAAACAATATCATAACCTGCATCATGCAATAAATTTTCAAGACATACATCTGTCATGTTGTATTTCTTAAGAAAGGATTTGGTCAAACATTTTGCTTAGTTAGACTTGAGACAAGTTATATATGCAGAGTAAAAGGATAATCCCTCCGTACCAGAGCATTTCCTGATATATTAACTCAAGTACTAGGCACGAACAAACATGCTCAATTCTGTGCTCATCCTGGTGTATAGTAGTGGTACTAGGCAATGCAGTTGACGGGTGACCTTGGGGAGCAGCGATCGAGGGAATTGAACCGTGCTCGGCACGGTAGGTAACATTGTCTAGTTACTAAAGCATCCCTCCATTGTTCATTGGTAGTCATTATGGACCGGGGACATGAGGGGAATTTCCTAGGGCTGGAATTCTGGCTGCCAGATATTTCGACTCGAAATGCGGAGGCTCGACTAGTTGGGGTTGCCTAATGTGCATACCACGCATGCCACCAAAAGGACACGAGCCCGGTTTTTTAGGATCAACACGAGCCAAGGTCTGGCTGGTACGCTGTTGGATCCTACCATTCGAGAATACGAAAGGAATCTTCTAAATTGCCGAATGAATCTATGTGTATTACAATGCCCGTATTTTCCTTGCAAATACTAATCTCAACGTGGTAATTTTTTTATGACGAGTTCTTGAATTAGAGTGAGTTTGTGATATAGTGATCTCAACGTGGATTTCACATTTCATGGTATCCCTAGTAAGTTTTTCATTGCAAATTCAAATTAAAAGATGAACAATATGGTGGTGAGAAAACTTTGTATGTATCAAGCATATGAGCACACACACGCGCATGCACACACACACACACACACACACACGAACGCAACAACAATCCAATAAGTATAGTGCATCTATTTTTCCAAACCAAGCATGTATGACATGAATTCAAAAATACTCCTTCTGTTCCTAAATATTAGTCTTTTAGATATTTCAACAAGTGACTACATACGGAGCAAAATGAGTGAATCGACACTCTAAAATATGTCTATATACATCCGTATGTGCCAGTCCATTTGAAATCTCTAAAAACACTAATATTTAGGAATGAAGGGAGTAAAATGTAAGACATGCATGGTCCTCAATTCAATATTTAAAATGAACAGGAAACTGAAACATGAATATTAATTCTAGTACTACAGTACATGCAAATGTTGTGTTTAGGCAGAGCTATGTAGATTGTCGGGGGTTAACCCCTCGACCTTAGATAAAATTGTGAAGCTCTGTTTAGGGTTGTTTAGATTATATATGTCCCCACCCTCCCAAACACCGATTGGTTGTGCACCCCCACCCCTCCTCTCCGGGAGAATATCATGTGCCCCCATACCTTAGATGCTATATGCCGATACGAGTTGCTTGGTGAGGGAGTCCGGGATTAAGGGGTCCTCGGATAGCCGGACTATATACTTTGGCCAGACTGTTGGACTATGAAGATACAAGATTGAAGACTTCGTCCTGTGTCCGGATGGGACTCTCCTTTGCGTGGAAGGCAAGCTTGGCAATTTGGATATATAGATCTCCTTCTTTGTAACCGACTCTGTGTAACCCTAGCCCCCTCCGGTGTCTATATAAACCGAAGGGTTTAGTCCGTAGGACAAGAACAATCATAATCATAGGCTAGCTTCTAGGGTTTAGCCTCTACGATCTCGTGGTAGATCAACTCTTGTAATACTCATATCATCAAGATCAATCAAGCAGCAAGTAGGGTATTACCTCCATCGAGAGGGCCCGAACCTGGGTAAACATCGTGTCCCCCGCCTCCTGTTACCATTAGCCTTAGACGCACAGTTCGGGACCCCCTACCCGAGATCCGCAGGTTTTGACACCGACATTGGTGCTTTCATTGAGAGTTCCTCTGTGTCGTCACGATAAGGCTTGATGGCTCCTTCAATCATCTTAACCGACACAGTCCAGGGGGAGGTTTTCCTCCCTGGACAGATCTTCGTATTCGGCGGCTTCATACTGCGGGCCAACTCGCTTGGCCATCTCGAGCAGATCGATAGCTACGCCCCTGGCCATCAGGTCAGGTTTGGAAGCCTGAACTATACTGCCGACATCCGTAGAGAGTTGATCTTTGACGGATTCGAGCCCATGTCGGATACGCCGAACAGCCACGACGAGCATGACTTAGATCTGCCATCGGATAGTGTGCGGGAGATCGCGCCTGCGGCCACCCCGGGAATCAATCCAGAGCAGAACGCGCCATCCAAGGATGAGTGTATGGACCCCGCCACGGAGGCCGCACACTCATTGGCGTTGGAGCCGAACACTGATCCCACCTCCTATGAGGATGGTGTCATCGGACCCTCGGACAAGTCTCTGGCTACAAGCTCCGAACCGCGTGCATCCGTACCTATCGAATCTGATTGGGCACCGATCATGGAGTTCACCTCCGCGGACATCTTTCAGCACTCATCCTTGGGTGACGTGCTAAACTCATTAAGGTCTCTCTCCTTGTCAGGAGACTCTTGGCCGAACTATGTCCAGCTCGAGTGGAAAGCGGACGACGAAGAAATTCGTTCCCCACCTGTCGGTGTCAAAACCGGCGGATCTCGGGTAGGGGGTCCCGATCTATGCGTCTAAGGCTAATGGTAACAGGAGGCAAGGGACACGATGTTTTACCCAGGTTCGGGCCCTCTTGATGGAGGTAAAACCCTACTTCCTGCTTGATTGATATTGATGATATGAGTATTACAAGAGTTGATCTACCACGAGATCGTAGAGGCTAAATCCTAGAAGCTATCCTATGATTATTATTATGTCTCTAAGGACTAAACCCTCCTGTTTATATAGACACCGGAGGGGGCTAGGGTTTACACAGAGTCGGTTACAAAGAAAGAAATCTATTATCCGGATCGCCAAGCTTGTCTTCCACGCAAAGGAGAGTCCCATCCGGACACGGGACGAAGTCTTGAGTCTTGTATCTTGACGGTCCAACATTCCAGCCAAAGTACATAGTCCGGCTGTCCGGATACCCCCTAATCCAGGACTCCCTCAATAGCCCCTGAACCAGGCTTCAATGACGATGAGTCTGGCGTGCAGTTTGTTTTCGGCATTGTAAGGCGGGTTCCATCTCCGAATACTCCAAAGTAATTATCGAACACTCAAAGCATGTCCGGACCTGCAAGATGATCTTCACATACCACCGTAGAGAGAATGATATTCCATAAATGTAATCTGCTGACAACTTTAGACAGCGTGACATGACACTATGGTCGGGTCATTATTCCAACCATTTTCCCACAACCAGCCACAGCGCATATTGCGAGGCAGTTTCCTCGGCATGTCTTGTCAAAGTAGAGATCATGTCCCCTTATCACGGGATTTCCATCAATACGGGTATGGGTAACCCAACCGCGCCATCAATCGTGGCGCTTGGGAAATAAGCAATCCTCAACGGGCTAGTGGGGAGGCGCACTGTTTTCGTCGCCTCTATAAAGGAATAAGGATTCCCCATTTTCACCCACGCGTTCTTCCTCCTTCGCTTATCCATTCTTGCCCGCTCGAGCTCCAGCGCCCTAGTTCACACCTCCTCCGCACAGCCAAACATGTCCGGAGCAGGAGGCAAGTGGGTGGCCTCCACCGTCAAGGAGGAGCACATCACGAAGCTCCGGGCGACAGGATACTTGGCCGCAGATATCGCGCACCGGCTGCCGGACGCAGGGCAGATCATTCCGACTCTGGGACCCCACGAGAGGGTCGTGTTCCTTGCCCACTTCGTCCATGGACTAGGATTTCCACTTCACCCCTTTGTCCGCGGGCTCATGTTTTACTATGAGCTAGACTTCCACGATCTAGCCCCAAACTTCGTCCTCAACATCTCGGCGTTTATCGTCGTGTGCGAGGCCTTCCTCCGTATCAAACCTCACTTCGGCTTGTGGCTACGAATCTTCTGCGTGAAGCTGAAGATCGTGAGCGGCTAGCAAGCAGAGTGCGGAGGTGCCATGGTGGGCAGGATGCCCAACGTTACCTAGCTCGATGGCTCCTTCGCGGAGACCATAAAGGGGTGGCAATCGGGGTGGTTCTACATCACCGAGCCATGCGACGCCAACTGGGTGGCGGCCCCCGAATTCCGATCTGGAATTCCCATGCGGCTCACCTCCTGGGAAAAGAAGGGCCTGGCCTGGGGCGAACCTGAGGAGCTGATAGGACTTCAAAACTGCATCAGGAGTATGATGGACAAGAAAATCAAGCTTGTCAACATGGTCCAGGTCATGCTTGTCCGCCGCATTCTTCCGTGCCAAAGACGGGCATTTACTCTATGGGAATTTGTTCCAGCCGAAGATCGGACACTTCAAGAGCTCTACGGCATGACACACAAGGACGCATGGAAGGTGCTGTTCAAGGCCTCCGAAATACCTCGTCCCACATCCGAGGACCGTGGACTTCATGCCACGCGGCTCCCAAGTCCGGTGAGTTTCCTGACCATCACCAGATGTAGTTTTCACAGCGTACTCATGGGAGGATTTTAAGTCATCGTGTGTGTTTAATCAGGAGTACGTGGTGACGGCAGAGCAGATCAACTGTCCGACTCCACTTCCAGAAGGTCCAGCAGACGCTCTCCTGATGGAGATGCTAGTCCCGGCGCCCTACAAGGTGCCAGAAAAGAAGGCCGAAAAGAAGGCCCCGGAGACCAGGAAGGGTCTCCGGTGTAAGGTCGTACCGGACGCCTCGTCCGGAGACGACGAGGCACACTCCTCCGCCGAAGGGGAGGAGGAAAGGGAAGGGCCCGCCCCACCTGAGGAGGCCGAAGGGCCCAAGAGGGTGAACCAGGGGACCAGGAAGGGTCCCCGGCGCAAGGCCGTCATAAGCTCATCGTCCGAAGACGACGAGGCGGATTCCTCCCGCAGAGGCGGGGGGAAACACGAGGAAACTCCGCCTCCCCGCACTGGGGGGAGAAGAAAAGGAAAGCCGCCCTAGAGGGGGAGGCTAGGACGCCCAAGAAGGGAAAGGCGTCCCTTCTGGATTACTCCACCACGGCCGCCTACAGCGAGGAGGAGTGGCTGCCCAGGGGGAAGCCCCTAGTAAGATCGTAAGTATCCGCACTCTATTGTAGTTTAGTGCAATTTCACTTCATAGTCTGTTGTAACGCCGAACACGTATATGCAGTCCGGCCAGGGTCCATCCCGAGGTATCCACTTCGGATGGATCCTTGAGCGATTCGGCGATGAACTCGCTCCCAACGGCCACTTCCCCTCGGCATGCGGATGACACGGAGGTGTTGTCCCAAAGGCTCCCAGAGCAGGGGGAGGTGACTCTGGAGACGCCCCAAGGCGAAATTCCAGACGCCGGGCATACGGGGCATAAGATCCCCGTGGATCGTGCCGACGGGAGCCACAGCACGCCGGTCTCCTAGCCGGACACTATACCGGAACCTGGAAAGGTTCCGGATTTGGGTAGGCAGGCCCTCGCCAAGTAGGGCGAGCCGTCTGTGCCGATAACTTCCGTTATGCCAGAGGCGTCGGATGGTCTGCTGGAAGCGCTTCGTGGCGCTTCCGTGGATGAAGAGCACCGTACTCTTATTCGTGCGGTGATTCAAAGGGTTCGGTCCGCCAAAAGCGGATTGACCGAAGCCTGCACCAGCCTCCTAATAGGCTTTGAGGTAAGTAATTAAAAGTTTGGGAAATTATCACCCGATAGACAGCAGCCCCTGATACTCTATTTGGTGTTTGGAAAGAAAAGCCAAACGGAGGGTCAACTAAAATCTGCAGGAGTCTAATACTAGGTGTCTATGTGAATAAGCAGGCGGTGCTTCTTGCCGTTGCTGCCCGCACAGCGGAGGTCTCCGGACTCAAATGGGACAAGGAGGAGGCCCAGGGAGAGCTCAACCTCACGAAGAGGCAGCTCGAAGAGAACAAAGGTGAGTAATGCCCTGTTCACATATCATAAAGAATAGACAAAATTGGTGATGCTAATGACAAAGCGTCGTGATTTTGTAATAGGGGCCACGACCAATGTGGCGTCCCTGAAGAAAGCGCTATCCGAGGCCGAAGACAAGGCGGCCATGGAGCGCGAGTGCGAAAAGCAAAATGCTAGGGTGGGTGAGGTACTGCAAGAACTCCAGGAGCTCGGCAAAAAGTTCAAGTCCTTGGAGCGTGACCTCAAGACAAAGGAGTTGTTGGGTTCTACGGTAGGGTGCGTCGACTACAAATTAAAATTTCCTACGTGCAGAACAACCAAGAACATGCTACGGGAGATGGATCACAGTTCGTTACCACTAGACGCGTAGTGCCGTGCAGCGGAAGAAGAGTTGGGGCAGCGCGTCCGCGTGGATCGTCTCCTCCTCGTCCGATCTCCCTCGAACAGCCGATCGTCCGATCCCACGTACAAGTTTGCCAGAGCGGCGCAAGTGCACCGCCTCTAACGGTATCCGCGCGTGCAGGACAAACACCTTCGACGGACTGCTAGGTCCGATCACACAATCGGCGACGAGTGGAGGAGGCTATTCGCAACACATGCAAACCCTAGTGACAGCGACGAAGCGATCAACCACATGAGTGTGCCGCACCTCCACTTTATATAGGCGTCCGTCGCAGGCTCAACACTTGGGCCTTGCACGGACCCTAAAGCCCAAAGTCTACTCGGTCACGTTCCTAGTCCAGTTCGGATCACATCCGACCAATGTCCTATGAACCGACCTCGTAGGTTCATTCCCTTAAGCGCGCCACCCCTTAGGTTCAAGTCGGCTTGGTCGAAGTTCAGATCACCTCTGACCTGGACGGTTGGTAGCGGCCTCTATCAAGGCATGCCGACCACCAAGCAGACTATGAAGCTGGTTAGGCGAACCTGTACAACGTGTCACACTTCTAATCCCTTTGCCACACGATATATGTTGTCGGGCTCAAGGCGAGACTTTCATCCTTGTGCTAGCCTGACCTCTTTCTCGTTCCAGTGATACCGACCACAAACTGGATTATCTCATAATCCCTGTCGCATGGCCATGCTTATCCTGGTCGGATCACATGAGGGGCCCAGAGTATATCTCTCCTGATCGGAGGGGCAAATCCCATCTTGCTCGACCATGTCTCGCAGCATGGGACTGGACAAACCCAAAACCTACCTTTGTAACTAACCAGTCACGGAGTAGCGTTTGGTCGGCCCAAAGCAAGTCTGTCACCATCCCGAGTACATGCGTCAGCTCAGGTATTAGGACATAGAACGTATGTTGTACTCGAGACTCACAGATGACATATCGCTGCGTCTCATAGTTGGGTCTGTCCGACTTGGACCTTATCTCGACTCGGATCCGACTACGTCGAATCCGACCAGACCTTTCCAAGTCCATATTATCCGGTTAGCATCCAATGCTCCATGGCTAGTGAGACCAAGCCATCGACCGTGTCATATGCTAGTCTAGTCAGTTGCGCATCCACATAGCCCTTTCGACTAGGGACCTTTTAGGACAGCCACCATACAATGCATAGTCCCACAAACAAGTCACATACTTGCCGATACACATCATTGATAATGTCCAAGGACTATATTTATTCATAAACACATAGGAAATATCATCATACATGATTGCCTCTAGGGCATATCTCCAACAGTCTCCCACTTGCACTAGAGTCAATCAAATAGATATCGAATGCCCATATCTCTAACGTGCCCCTCATGCTTGGGTTGTGGAAGCGGCTTAGTCAACGGATCTGCAACATTTGCATCCGTGTGAATCTTGCATAACTCTACATCACCATTCTTTACGATCTTTCGTATCAGGTGATATTTCCGGTCTATGTGCCTATCCTTGTGGTGATTCCTCGGCTCCTTGGCTTGTGCGATGGCACCAGAATTATCACAATAAAGGTCCAACGGTTTCACCGAGGCTGGAAAAATACCAAGATCATCCAGAAAATGCCGGATCCAAACACCTTCCTTTGCAGCTTCACAAGCCGCAATGTATTTGGCTTCTGTGGTAGAATCGGCCACCTTATCCTACTTGGAACTCATCCAGTGCACTGCTCCTCCGTTCAGGACGTACACGAATCCGGATTGTGATCGACAATCATCTCTGTCAGTTTGGAAACTAGCATCGGCGTAACCCCTTATGACGAGCTCTTCCTCACCTCCATAAACTAGGAACATCTCTTTAGTCATTTTCAGGTACTTCAAAATAGTCTTTACCGCTGCCCAGTGACTCTCACCTGGGTTGGCCTGATATCTGCTTGTTAGGCTTATTGCAAAAGCAACATCAGGCCTTGTACATATCATGGCATACATGATGGATCCGATTGCAGAGGCATACGGAATCCTACTCATCCTGCTTCGCTCATCAGATGTCGAAGGACTCTGAGTCTTGCTTAGCCTTATACCATTTGAGAGTGGCAAGAACCCTTTCTTCGCCTACACATGTTGAACCGCTTCAACACTTTATCTATGAACGTGCTCTGGCTCAAGCCGAGCAGCCTCCTCGATTTATCTCTATAGATCTTAATGCCTAAAATATAGACTGCCTCACCAAGGTCTTTCATCGAAAACTTGCCATTCAATGACTCATTGACCGAGTTTAGCATCGAAACATTATTTCCGATCAGTAGTATGTCATCCACATACAAGATCAAAAACACTATCGAGCTCCCACTTAACTTCTTGTATAAACAAGAGTCCTCTTTGCTTTTGATGAAACCGAGACCAGTGACGACCTCATCAAAACGAATGTTCCAACTCCGAGATGCTTGCTTCAACCCATAAATGGATCTCTTAAGCTTGCATACCTTACTAGTGCTAGTCGGATTGACAAAACCCTCGGACTCTATCATATACACGTCCTCGGTTAAATTTCCGTGAAGGAAAGCCATTTTGACATCCATCTGCCATATCTCGTAATCAAAATATGCAGCTATAGCTAGTATGATCCTCACCGATTTCAGCATCGCTACCAGCGAGTAAGTCTCGTCGTAGTCAATTCCTTCAACTTGTCCATAACCTTTAGCGACAAGCCGAGCTTTATGGATCTGAACATTTCCATCCACATCGGTTTTCTTCTTAAAGACCCATTTGCAAGCAATGGCCGTTATGCTAGGCGGCGGATCAACCAAGTCCCAGACTTGATTCTCATCCATGGACTTTAACTCGGATCTCATGGCCTCCAGCCATGCGTTAGAATCTGGGCTCACCTTCGCTTCCGCATACGTGGTCGGCTCGTCGCTTTCTAGCAACAATACATCACGCACTCTGCGCAATCTTTCCGACCTCCATGGTTCCGGTGCCGCTTCCACTACAGGTTCCCTGACTGACTCCGGTATGATCTCATCACTAGCTGAGCCGTCCCCGAGTGGTCCTCGAATTTCTTCGAGTCGAACCGTCCTCCCACTGGCCTCCCGACTGAGAAACTCTTTCTCAAGGAAAACCCCGTTCCGAGAAACAAACACTTTGTTATCTTCCCGGTTGTAGAAGCTATATCCCAAGGTTTCCCTCGGATATCCCACGAATATGCATTTATCCGACTTGGGTGTAAGATTGTCTGACATAAGTCGCTTGACAAATGGTTCACAACCCCAAATCTTTAGAAAAGACAAACTGGGACTCTTCTCGGTCTACATCTCATGTGGTGTCTTGTCTACGGATTTTGATGGTACCCTATTAAGTGTGAAAGCTGTAGTTTCTAGAGCATATCCCCAGAATGACAAGGGTAAATCTGATTTGCTCATCATAGACCGGACCATGTCCAACAAGGTCCTATTCCTCCGTTCCGACACGCCGTTTCTCTGTGGCGTACCTGGGTGTGAGCTGAGGTACTATACCTCGGCCTTTCAGATGATCATCAAACTCCTGGCTCATGTACTCACCTCCATGATCAGATCACAGAAGCTTTATAGTCTTGCCGCAACCTCATTCTGAAACTCCTTGAACTTTTCAAAAGTTTCCGACTTGTGCCTCATCAAATAGATATATCCATATCTACTCAAGTCGTCGGTAAAAGTCACAAAGTACTGATAGCCGCCTCTGGCAGTTGTGCTCATTGGACCACACACATCACTATGTATAAGTTCCAACAGCTCGGACGCCCTCTCGCAACTCTTTGCGAAAGGAGACTCAGTCATCTTGCCGAGCAAGCATGATTCACATGTCTCGAACGACCCGGAGTCGGACGAAGTTAGGAGCCCATCATCATGGAGCTTCTTCATGCGTTTCAGACTAATGTGTCCAAGCCGGCAATGCCAGAAGTATGTCGGATTTATCTCATTAGGCTTATGCCTCTTGACATTCACGTTATAGACTGGTTCCTGTTCTAGATTCAATATAAATAGCCCATCAACATTGGGTGCATAGCCGTGGAACATACCATTCAAAAATATCAAATAACCATTGTCCTTTAAATTGAATTCATAACCTTGACTCATCAAACATGAGGCAGAAATAATGTTCCGACTAAGTGCAGGAATGTAATAACAATTATTCAATTCCATAATGAATCTGGAAGGAAGCTGGAGCTGCATCGTGCCGACCTCCAACGCAGCAACTATTGCTTTGTTGCCGACCCTGATGTCGATCTCCCCTTGTGCCACACGCCTAGTTCTTACCAGCCCCTGCATCGAGTTGCAAATATGAACAACCGATCCGATATCAAATACCCAAGAGCTACTAGGTATGTCAGCAAGGTAAATGTCTATAACATATGCAACAAGTGTACCTTTGCCTGAAGAAGCATTTTCGGCCTTCTTGCCATGCTCTGCAAGCCACTTGCTACAGTTCCTCTTCCAGTGACCGGTCTCCTTGCAGTGAAAGCAAAGGGTCTTCGAGTCCGGTCCAGACTTCGGCGCAGCGGCAGAGGTTACCGTCTCCGTGCCCTTTGCCTTAGCCTTTTTCTTGGACCAACTCTTCTTGAACTTAGCCGATTTCTGCACCATCAACACTTCAGGCGTGCCTTTTTTAATATCCTGCTCTGCCACTTTGAGCATCCCATGCAATTCAGTGAGCTTCTTATCCATGCCATGCATATGATATTTCGAGATGAACGTCCCATAGCTGGGCGGAAGAGAACCCAGAATAGCATCAGTAGCCAGCTCATCCAAGAGCGGGAAGCCCAAATGATCCAAAGCTTGCACATATCCGATCATCTTGATCACATGTGGGCTCAGTGGATCACCTTCCTTCAGCATGCAATCCATCAAGGATCGCCAGACGTTGAACCTTTCGGTCCTAGCCTGTGTCTAAAACTGCTCTTGAGACTCTCGATCATATCGTAAGCCTCAACATTTTCGAAATGCTGTTGCAAATCGGGCTCCATACAAGCCATCATCAGACAGCTGATCTCTGTTGATTCATCAACGAGTTTCTGGTAGGCATTCTTAGTTGTGGCATTAGCATTATCGGCAGGTTCCTCTGGAAGTGGATCCTCTAGAACATGTTCCTTTTTATCGTGCTTCAGAACAATTCTCAGATTTCTATACTAGGTGATAAAGTTTGTTCCATTCAGTTTATCCTTTTCCAGAATGGATTTCAATGCAAAGTTGGGTTGAGCAGGTGGTGCCATTGATCTACAATAGAAAATATGCAATCAGTAAGCAATGTGTTTACGTAGAGTAATTCTAGCCTAAACAGAAATACTCCCACTAAAGTCAGCATCCCTCCGCAAACTCTCAGTGATTCAGGATCCGACTAGCGCATGTGACTAGTGAGCTTTAGCATCACTGCTAGCCAACATACCTATCCGGTAAGCAACTTCTTGCTAATCGTATCTCTATACAACTCCTGTCGGTCGGGAAGGTATCTCATACCCCAGCTCCCAACCTTCTTTGCCACAACGCCCAAAACTGTTTTCATAGCCTTATCAAGTTAACCTGATGCAGTGCATGTCCGTGTCCGACACGAACCCTTCAGTTCAAGGACACCCAGCAGCACCCCAATTTTATGAGCCCACTACTAGACGTACTTAACGTGCGAAGGTGCAACATCGGGGATGGCAATTCGCTTGATATTCATGAGGGATCTTTCTACCATTCTAACATGCATAGAAACAAAGAAGCATAACAATCACAAATATAACACATATTGTGAAATAGTATGGCTCCTTCATGGACGTTCTTCCAGGTCGGCTCCAACTCCGATGACCATCTACGAACTCCATCTTGTTTGTCATGCCGGGACGCCAAGCCACGAACCTGATCTCTATTATCCAACTACTACAACTAGTAACGAATTTACATAGAGTCACAAGTCGACACGTAGGTCGTTATACAATATAATGGCAGCACTTTGGCTCCTGCCGGCTGACAAACATGACACACAGGCCACGTATAAATTACACACATGCATCACATACACATGAGCCATAGTATTCATATCAAACCTGCAAAACAAAGTTATGCATAGAATCGCATTCTACCGGTTTGTGTGTCGGGTACGAAATACATGGCGCTACGCACACGGCGGTCCCGATTCGGAAATCATAGATCGCATCTGAACTCTGTTCACGCTGATTCGGATTTACGTTTCACTGTTAACCCCGATGGCGGATGACCGACCGGTAGGGGTAGATCGTGTCACGGCCTCATCGATCCCAATTGACAGAAAACATAGCCTCAACGATCCCCATGTGTAGTTGATCACATCAACCATGCACATAACCGATCTTATCAATGACAACAGATCTTATCTGCCGCCTCCACATATCTAATATGCATACGATCTGAATCCAAATCCTATAGCAGAGGCTCTGATACCACTGTTGGGTTCTAAGGTAGGGTGCATCAACTGCAAATTAAAATTTCCTACGTACAGAACAACCAAGAACATGGTACAGGAGATGGATCACAGTTCGATACCACTAGACGCACAGTGCCGTGCAGTGGAAGAAGAGTTGGGGCAGCGCGTCCGCGTGGATCGTCTCCTCCGCGTCCGATCTCCCTCGAACAGTCGATCGTCCAAACCCACGTACAAGTTCACCGGAGCGGCGCAAGTGCAACGCCTCTAACGGTATCCGCGCGTGCAGGAGGAACACCGCGCGGCGGACTGCTAGGTCCGATCACACAGTCGGCAACGAGTGGAGGAGGCTATTCGCAACACATGCAAACCCTAGTGACAGCGCCGACGCGATCAACCGCATGAGTGTGCTGCACCTCCACTTTATATAGGCGTCCGTCGCAGGCTCAACACTTGGGCCTCGCACAGACCCTAAAGCCCAAAGTCTACTCGGTCACGTTCCTAGTCCAGTTCGGATCACATCCGACCAGTGTCCTATGAACCGACATCGTAGGTTCCTTCCCTTAAGTGCGCGACCCCTTAGGTTCAAGTCGGCTTGGTCGCAGTTCGGATCACCTCCGAACTGCACGGTTGGTAGCGGCCTCTAGCAAGGCATGCCGACCACCAAGCAGACTATGAAGCTGGTTAGGCGAACTTGTACAACGTGTCACACTTCTGTTCCCTTTGCCACACGATATATGTTGTCGAGCTCAAGGCGAGACTGTCATCCTTGTGCTAGCCTGACCTCTTTCTTGTTCCAGTAATACCGACGACAAACTAGATTATCTCATAATCCCTTTCGCATGGCCATGATTATCCTGGTCGGATCACACGAGGGGCCCAGAGTATATCTCTCCTGATCGGAGGGGCAAATCCCATCTTGCTCGACCATGTCTCGCAGCATGGGACTGGACAAACCCGAAACCTACCTTTGTAACTACCCAGTCACGGAGTAGCGTTTGGTCGGCCCAAAGCAAGTCTGTCACCATCCCGAGTACATGCGTCAGCTCAGGTCTTAGGACATCAAACGTATGTTGTACTAGAGACTCACAGATGACATATCGTTGCGTCTCATAGTTGGGTCTGTCTGACTTGGACCTTATCTCGACTCGGATCCGACTACGTCAAATCCGACCAGACCTTTCCAAGTCCATATTATCCGGTTAGCATCCAATGCTCCATGGCTAGTGAGACCAAACCATCGACCGTGTCATATGCTAGTCTAGTCGGTTGCGCGTCCACACAGCCCTTTCGACTAGGGACCTTTTAGGACAGTCACCATACAATGCATAGTCCGACAAACAAGTCACATACTTGCTAATACACATCATTGATAATGTCCAAGGACTATCTTTATTCATAAACACATAGGAAATATCATCATACATGATTGCCTCTAGGGCATATCTCCAACAGGAGTCTGAGCTTGCGAAGGCCCTTTTGAGCATGAAAGACGCCAAGGCTGAAATAGAAGAGGCCCAGCAGGAAATTATGGCAGCCAAGAAGATAGCGGCGAGTAAGACATTCTTTATGCAAAGCAAGCATGTGGAGGAGACGTTTCTTTTACTTACCCGAATTCGGAGCTCAACAGGGGCATTCGCAGATCTGCCACGCAGCATATCAGATGCTGCGGACTTCTACCGTGCCAAGGAGGGGAGCTCAATGGAGAAGCTGTTCTGGTCCCAGTCTGCTGGAGCCGAACACCCGATGCCTCTGAGGGACCAATTGAAGCAATTGGTTGAACTCCACAGGGCGGACGAAGTGGCTATGAAGGATTTCATAGTCCGAATGTGGCCTGGTGAGTCCCTGCCCGCCAGCTGCTTCGGCCTGATAAAGTGGATGGTAAACGCCTGTCCGCAGCTTGAAGTGATCAAGCGATCCGTTTGCATTGAGGGTGCCTGCCGAGCCTTTGCCCGTGCAAAGGTGCATTGGGGCAAGCTGGATGCGGAGAAGCTGGTGAAGGATGGACCGCCGGAGGGCAAGGCGCATCGCTGTCCCAAAAAATATTATGATGGCGTTATGAAAGGTGCTCGTCTCGTGGCCGATGAATGTACCAAGGACACGATTTTTGAGTGAATGTACTTCTGTTGTTTTGTAATATAAAGTCGAAGTTATTTGCACTATATAGTGCTTTGTTTTGATTTAAAATATTACCTTCTGTGCGGCTGTTTATAAAATTCTGAAAGTAGGCCAGTCGTCGGCTTCCGCCCCCACATAACTAGTACTGGGGTGTTCTTTGAAAAAACCCAAACACTCTTTGTCCAAATTTTTGGTCCCTGAAGGAGGTGTTTGGTGCAACGAACAAGGCACTCGGACTATGCGGCTTTATAACTTTCACTGAGCCATAGAAGTCTACAATTTTAAATTTCGGCGAAGCCCCTAGAATTTGGAAAGCCGAATTGGGGCGCTATATACGCCTAAATTGGAAGAGGCCAATTCCTCGCCTTAAAGCGGAAAAAATCTTTAAGGATTTTAAGACCTCTCAAACAGCGACCAGCTCTTGCCGCATCATGCCGGTCAGTTTTCGGCTTTCTCTACTGAGGTGCTCGTCCGGAAGAACCGGGACACAATCGCAGTAGTTCTCCCTGTGCTACCTTAGCCGATATAACGGAACGTAAGGTACCAAAACAAGGGAGCCGGCCAAACCCAAATATTGACCCAAGACATGATTCAGAGCTTATGCAAATAATGCTATAAGTTCGGGGTGCTGCACTGTTGAAAGTGTTCGGACTTGTCTTGCCGTATTATGGGGTGCCATAAGAAGCCCCTGGCAAACTGGACGTACCAAGGTGTACGGATGCAATATTAAATAAATATTTATAGAAAAAATGTGCAAATAGGGATAATAAGCTGACGCTATATATTATTTCCCATTGATGGATAATATATCTAAGCGTATGTTTACAATGAATGTGTTAAGCAGAAGTAAATAGGACTATTTAACATGTCCTATCCAAGGGCGGGCCGCATGTAGGTATATAAAACAGGTATAACGATCGTGAACAGATTCCACCTGGGTATTCCCTTTGTGCGCAAAGCCTTTTGCCTCCTTGGTTATCTATCCTGTGCCAGTCCGACAATCCGGCTCTTCTGAAGAGGCTGCCCGAAAGCGGTGTCCTGAAAGATAAAGGGGGGTTATTAAAGTATGTTGCGGCTGTACCGCACTGTTGACTGAGTCACTATTGCGCCTCCGCATATACCCATGGTATTTTGAGTGCGTAATTGTGTATGCGCGGCACAAATGCTGCCGTGATGGGGCTGGAGCAGAGGCCGGACTGCTAGTCGCACTCTTGGCGTGCTTGGCGATCCTGTTCTGAGGTACTCCGGACTCGCTTGACGGTGTTCGGGGTTGTTGTCGCCGGATTGGTGGTTTGCCGGAGAAGGCTGCACTGTACTTCTGCCGCGAGGGCTGCAGTATGCTCTTCTGTACGGAGAGAGTGGTCCATGTTTCTGTTGACTGTTATGACCCCGCGATGTCCTGGCATCTTGAGCTTGAGGTATGCATAGTGTGGTACCACATTGAATCAAGCGAATGCGGTTCGTCCAAGCAGTGCGTGATAACCACTACGAAAAAGGACGATATCGAAAATTAACTCCTCGTTTCAGAAGTTATCCAGACATCCGAAGACCACTTCCAGTGTTATGGAGCCCGTGCAACGGGCCTCGACTCCAGGAATTACACATTTGAAGGTGGTTTTGGTGGGGTTGATCCTCAACGGGTCGATGCCCATTTTGCGCACTGTGTCCTGATAGAGCAGTTCAGGCTGCTGCCGCCATCCATAAGGACTAGCGTGAGGTGGAATCCGTCGATGATTGGGTCTAGGACCAATGCGGCTGAACCGCCATGACGGATACTGGTAGGATGATCCCTACGATCAAAGGTGATCGGACAGGCTGACTGTCAGTGTCAAAATCGGCGGATCTCGGGTAGGGGGTCCCGAACTGTGCGTCTAGGTGGATGGTAACAGGAGACGAGGGACACGATGTTTTACCAAGTTCGGGCCCTCTTGATGGAGGTAAAACCCTACGTCCTGCTTGATTAATATTGATGATGTGTATTACAAGAGTGGATCTACCACGAGATCGAGGCAAAACCCTAAAAGCTAGCCTATGGTATGATTGTTGTAATGGATGTTGTGTCCTACGGACTAAAGCCCTCCGGTTTATATAGACACCGGAGAGGGCTAGGGTTACATAGAGTCGGTTACAATGGTAGGGGATCTACATATCCGTATTTCCAAGCTTGCCTTCCACGCCAAGGAAACTCCCATCCGGACACGGGACGAAGTCTTCAATCTTGTATCTTCATAGTCTTGGAGTCCAGCGGACGATGATAGTCCGGCTGTCCGGACACCCCCTAGTCCAAGACTCCCACAGTAGCCCCTGAACCTAGCTTCAATGACGATGAGTCCAGCGCGCATAATGTTCAGCATTGCAAGGCGGGTTCCTCCTCCGAATAATCAATGGAAGATTGTGAACACCTGGATAGTGTCCGGCTCTGCAAAATAAATTCCACATTCCACCGTAGAGAGAATAATATGTGCACAAGTTCAATCTGCTGACATATTCTGTGGCATGACGTCACGCCACTACCAAGCGTTTACTTGAATCTTTTTTATTATACCACCTCAGCGCGTTTAGCGAAGCGGTTTCCTTGGCACGTCTTGTCGAAGCAGAGATCGTGTTCCCCTTATTCCGGGATTCTCATCAATACGAACGTGGGTAACCCAACCGCGCCATTGATGGTGGTGCTTGGGAGATAAGAGAGTTTTACCAGGCCAGTGGGGACGTATAGTCTTTGTCTACCTATATATAAGGGATAAGGATTCACCTTTTCACCTACGCCTTCTTCCTCCTTTGCTTATCCATCTCCACGCACTCGAGCTCCAGCGCCCAAGTTCGCGCATCTCGCCTCGACCTTCTCCGACCATGTCCGGAGCGGGAGGTAAATGGTTGGCCTCCACCGTTAAGGAGGAGCACATCGCCAAACTGCGCAGCGCCGGATACCTCTCCGGCGACATCGCGCACCGGCTGCCCGACCGGGGGCAGCTCATCCCCACCCCCAGGCACCATGAGAGGGTCGTATTTCTCCCCCACTTCCTCCGCGGACTGGGCTTTCCACTTCACCCCTTTGTGCGGGGGCTCATGTTCTACTACGGCCTGGATTTCCACGATCTGGCGCCGAACTTTATCCTCAACATCTCGGCGTTTATCGTCGTGTGTGAGGCCTTCCTCTGCATCCAGCCCCACTTCGGCTTGTGGATCAAGACCTTCAATGTCAAGCCGAAGGTAGTGAAGGGCACGCAGGCGGAGTCTGGAGGCGCCATGTTGGGCAAGATGCCAACGTCCTTTGGTTCGAAGGGGCATTCATGGAGTCCGTCAAGGTGTGGCAGTCGGGGTGGTTCTACATCACCGAGTCGCGCGACCCTACGTGGGCGGCGGCCCCCGAGTTCAGATCTGGTATCCCTGTGCAGCTCACCTCCTGGAAAGAGAAGGGCTTGCTACGGGGTAGTCCGAAGGAGCTGACGGGACTCCAAGCCTGTATCCAGAAGCTGGTGAACAAGAAGCTCAGGCTTGTTAACGTGGTCCAAGTCATGCTCGTCCGCCGGATTCTCCCATGCCAAGAACGGGCATTCAATCTGTGGGAGTTCAATCCGGAACAGCACTAGGCGTTGAGCGGGCTCTTCGACACAACGTACGAAGGCGCCTGGAGGTGTCGGTGTACTAAAGTAGGGGTACCTTAGTACCCTAACTTGTGCACGGGCAGTCGCAGCGTCCCGCGGCAAGGCTTGTCGGGCGTCCGCCAAGACCCTTCACTATTCATATTGCTGCCATTCAAGAACAAAGTGTTAACCAAGAAGACAAGGCCCCGGCAAGAGAAGCTTTCCGGGAAGGACAAGACCCCGGCAAGAGGAGCTTGCCGGGAAGGCCAACCAAGGCACTTCAGAAAACTTGCCGCGACGCACCGCGCGTCCCGGCAAGACCCGGCGAGCGGCAAGCTTGCGGGTGCGACAAGATAACGACCACGGCAATGTGCTTGCCGCGGCGAAGCCACCACTCTGCGCCCACGCTCCAGCGCATCCGACGATGTGTCGCCGCAGGATCGCTCCTGGTGCACGTGGTGGGTAGCTGCGCAGCCAAGCGGTGCGAGGTGGCAAGAGAAGATGACAAGGAGGCCATCGTGGCGATCGGTGGCGCCCCTAACGGTCACTTCCTGCACTGTTTGGATGACCGGACGGGCATTAAATGCCCTTGTCCCCTGCCGTGAGAGTTAGGTAGGGGCACTGTTGATAGTGGTTGTACCAACCCGCGTTTTTACATTTTTACCCCTCTCTCTGCGTTGCCACCTGTCGGTGACCCCTTTAGACTATAAAAAGGAGGCCCATGCGCACGTAGAAGGGGTTCGACTCATTCGAAACCACAGCATACCCACACTTTGGAGCAAGAACAGAATAGAAACACAAAGCAGCAGTAGGAGTTTTATCTCTCCGGAGAGCTCCGAAGCTGGGTAAAATCCCTCGCGTGCTCGACCTCGATCTGCTCTTCGTGCGCCCTCCGCTCCCTGCCGGACCGAAAAGGGGCCCCTGCCCCATAGGTGCTCGTTTCCCCACGACATCTTTGGCGCGCCAGGTAGGGGGCGTCGAGGTTGTGCGACCTTATCCGGTCTCCGCGCGCGCTACATCAACATCTTCATCGACATGCCACCGAAGAAGAAGACTTCGGAGGTGGCTGCTCCGTCTACGTCGATTCCACCGCCGCCGGAGCAAACGGGCGGTGGGGTAGATGCCGGCGGAGGAGCGGGCGCCGACGGTGGGACTCACATCGTCACCAGGTCCAAGGACAAGGCCCCGCAAGCTTCTGCGTCTGTGCATATGCCGCACCCTTCTCAGGGAGTGCAAGATCGACAACGCCATGGTGCTCCTAGCACCGTACTCACGTTGGAGCAAGGCCAAGCTGGTGGATCTCGGGGCGTCCAAGACCAGCGTGCACGCCAGCATGCTGGCACAAGTGAGGTGCGGTCGCCTGGACGGGGTACTGCTCCTTCCAACCCAGTTGGGAGTCCGAGCATATCCCGCTCCTCGCGCCGCTCGCTGCCGCCGCCGAAGACCCCAGAGGAAGCACTGGCCCGAGCCCAGCTGCTTCTAGATTACCCTCCAGCGCCAAACAAGATCGACGACTGGAGGATGACCATTCAGAGCCTCATCGGCTTCGCCAACGGCGACAAGCCCCGGCAACCGAGCGCATCGAAGCCCCGGCAAGACGCCCAGGCGCAAGCCGACGCAGACAAGACCGCTGGGGGTGCCACCACCATGCACTCCCCGCCCCGAAGGCCAAGTTCGCCGACTCGTCGGGCCAACCTCGACACCGACTCCACTGCATCGTCAGACCTGCGAGCTCGCCGCGATCAACGCCAAGTTCTTCAAGAACAACGACATGAAGACGCTCGCACTCGCATCGAGCGTCGGAGAGAAGCGCGACGTCAGTCTGACCAACGCGCTGGGCCCACTGTTGATATGCATGCGCCAGGGGAACCAGGTGACTTGCCGTACGCGGTAGGTTGCCCTGCGTTCACTCGTGAGCTATGGCAGGTCCAGTGGCCCAGCACCAAGAACTTCAAGCCAGACGTACCCGAGAAGTACGATGGCCGGATACATCCGTCAGAGTTCCTCGGCGTCTACACCATCGCGGTGCAGGCTGCCGGAGGGCGCGACGAGAAGATCCTCGCCAACTACTTCCCGCTAGTGCTCAAGCCCAACGTCAGATCTTGGCTCATGCACTTGCCGGACAACTCCATTTCTTCGTGGGCGGACCTGTGCCATCAGTTTGTCAGCGCCTTCACAGGCGGCCACAAGCCCCATGGCCAGGAAAGCGATCTTCATTTGCTTGCCCAGAAGGAAGGAGAACTCCTGCGCAAGTACATACAGAGATTCAGCCAGGTGCAGCGCAACATCCCCGACGTCCACCCTGCCGCGGTTATTAGCGCGTTCCATCAGAACGTGCGTAACCGCAGGATGAGGGAGGAGATGGCGATGTGCAAAATCAGAGATGTCAGCGAGTTATATGCTCTGGCCGACAAGTGCGCACGGGCTGAAGAGGGGAGGAAACTCCCCGGAGAGAATGTAGGAGCAGAAGGGTCTGACAGTGAGGATGCCCCTTCGGCAAAGAAGAACCGGAGGCGGAATAACAGAAAGAGGAAAGCTAAGGATGTGCTAGTCGTCGAGCAGTCCGGCAACAGAGGCGACACCGAGAAGGCCAAAGCTGGTGACTCCGGCGAGGCTGTGGTGGCCGCCGACAAGCAGGACGGCTCCGGCAAGCAGTACTGCAAGATCAATCGCACCAAGGGCCATGACCTCCAAGCATGCAAGATGGTTGAGTAGATGGCAGAGCTACAAAAAGCTGAATATGAGCGTCGCGACAAGGAGAAAGCCCAGGAAGGTGGCGGAGGATCCGGCAAGAAGCGTCCCGTCCGGGGAGGGCGCCGCGGCAAGGCCAAGCAGCGGCAAGGAGACAGACCTCCCCGTGGCCGCGACAAGGACAAAGACGAAGATGAGGATGATGAGATGGACGAGGATGAGACCGACGAGCAAGAGTTTCAGAAGGCAACGGAGGTTTTCTGCATTGACGGCGGTGCTTCTCTGCACACCTCGCACCGTCAACTCAAACAGTGGGTGCGGGAGGTGAATGCAGCAGAACCATCTGTCGAGTCGCGCAAACCCCTGAAGTGGTCCAGCACGCCCATCGTCTTTGATGTTGAGGATCACCCTGATCGCATCACTGCGGTCGGGTGTTTGCCGATGTTGGTTTCGCCAACTATCCGCAACCTCAAGGTCACAAAGATGTTGGTTGACAGCGGGGCCGGCCTAAATCTGATCTCTTCTGCGGTGCTCAACAAGCTCCAGATCCCCGACAGCGAGCTCGAAGAAACTGGTACCTTTCAAGGAATCAACCCGGGAAGGAGCAAGCCCAAGGGGAAGATTACACTGCCAGTGACGTTTGGCAGCGAGCTGAATTTCAGGACAGAGAGAGTCACATTTGATGTCGCTGATTTCCCATTGCCCTACAACGGGATACTAGGTCGTCCAGCACTTGCCAAGTTCATGGCAGCCTCTCACTTCGCCTACAATGTGCTCAAGATGCCCGGTCCAATAAGCGTCATTTCTGTCCAAGGCGACAAGAAGGATGCACTTATCTGTACCGACAAGATCTACCGGGAAGCAGCAGCCGCCGCAGAGCGCAAACCACTTGCCGCTGAAGCTCCCGGGGGGAAGAAGAAGAAGACCAAGTCCGGCAAGAGTAGCTCTGATGCCCACTCCGGCAAGCACACCTCTTCGGAGTGCTGCGCTACCGTCGAGGACGCACCATCGAGCTCCACCGGCAAGTGCAAAAAGGCGAGGACAGCTGCACCAGAGACCAAGAAAGTGGCCACAAAGGAGGACGGCACTGGTGGTACCTTCACCATCAGTGCCACGCTTGACCCTAAATAGGAAAGCGCGCTTGTTGCTTTCCAGCGGGCGAATGTCGATGTGTTTGCATGGCAACCATCTGACATCCCCGGTGCTCCCAGGAAAGTAATTGAGCACCACCTTGCCGTATGTCCTCACGCGCGGCCCGTCAAGCAGAGAGTCAGGAAGCAAGCGATGGAACGCCAAGAGTTCATTGCAGAAGAGACCAAGAAGTTGGAAGCAGCAGGCCTCGTCCGAGGAGTACTCCATCCAACGTGGTTAGCCAATCCAGTAGTCGTGCGCAAGGCGAACGGGAAGTGGAGGCTTTGTATTGACTTCACGGATGTTAATAAAGCTTGTCCCAAAGATCCATTTCCCTTATCGCGCATTGACCAGATTGTCGACTCCACGGCAGGATGTGATCTGCTTTCATTTCTTGATGCATACTCAGGATACCACCAGATCTTCATGGCAGAAGAGGATGAAGAGAAAACCGCATTCATTACTCCATGTGGCACGTACTGCTTTGTACGGATGCCTTTCGGACTAAAGAATGCTGGTTCAACGTTTGCAAGAGTAGTCAGTCATGCTTTTGAGCCACAGCTGCACAGGAATGTAAAAGCATACATGGATGACATAGTGGTCAAAAGCAAGGATAGAGATACTTTGGTTCAAGATCTGGAAGAGACTTTTGCAAATCTGCGCAAGGTCAACCTCAAGTTGAACCCCGAGAAGTGCGTGTTTGGAGTTCCTTCCGGCAAGCTTCTCGGGTTCTTTGTGTCCCAGAGGGGGATTGAAGCCAACCCCGACAAGATCAAGGCCATCGAGCAAATCAAAGCCCCGAAGTGCGTCAAGGATGTGCGAAGGCTTGCCGGCTGTGTTGCTACTCTCAGTAGGTTCATTTCTAAGTCTGCCGAGCGCGCCCTGCCATTTTTCAAAATTTTGAAAAAGGCAGGTCCAATGAAATGGACTCCGGAAGCGGAAGCTGCGCTACAGGACTTGAAGAGATATCTATCCTCCACTCCAGTACTTGTCACACCTAAACCACAAGAGAAGTTGCTGCTGTATCTAGCGGCAACCAATCAAGTGGTTAGTGCTGCGTTAGTAGCGGAGAGGGAGGCAGATGACGAGCCAGCAGCCACAGCAAGCGAGTCCAGCGACAAGCAGGGGGCTTCCCCGACAAGCTCTGGTCCCGGCAAGGATGGATCTTTGCAGTTGCTGGAAGAGAAACAGAAGAAAATGGCGCATCGCCCAGTTTACTTTGTCAGTTCGCTTCTGCAGGGGGCTAGGTCAAGGTACTCTGGTGTCCAGAAGTTGCTCTTCGGCCTTCTCATGGCCTCGAGGAAGCTGCGCCATTATTTTCAAGCACATGAGATCACAGTTGTCACTCGCTTTCCGTAGAAGAGGATATTGCAAAATCCAGAAGCAACAGGCAGGCTTGTCGAGTGGGCACTGGAACTGTCAAGCTTTGGCCTCAAGTTTGAAAGTACTTCAACTATCCAGAGCCGAGCATTGGCAGAATTCGTAGCGGAATGGACACCAACACCTGATGAAGAAACTCCAGAGACGAGGATCCCCGTCAAGGAAGCAAGTAAAGAATTGATCATGTACTTTGATGGTGCCTTCTCGCTGCAAGGTGCTGGTGTGGGTGTGTTGCTTGTCGCACCCACCGGAGAACACCTCAAGTACGTGATCCAGATGCACTTTCCCAAGGAGCGGGCGACCAACAATACTGCAGAGTATGAGGGACTGCTTGCCGGACTCGGGATCGCGGCAGACCTTGGGATCAAGAAGCTTATTGTCAGGGGTGACTCGCAGCTTGTCGTCCGTCAAGTAAACAAAGATTATCAGAGTCCGCTGATGGAAGCATACATTGATGAAGTGAGAAAGCTGGAAGAGCATTTTGACGGCATGCAGATGGAACATGTTCCAAGAGCTCGGAACGACATTGCAGATGGCCTGTCAAAATGCGCCCACTTAAGTTGCCTATGGAACCAGGGATTTTTGTGCTTAAGCTAACTCAACCATCTGTGACATCATCAACTGGACAGAGCAAGAAGAGAAAGTTGGTTACTGGCGACTACTTTCCGGCAGAGCTCCCTGGAGCCGCCGCCAAGAAGGTCTCCAGGATCAACACAGAAAGTGCTGAGGAGCAGTTTGCTCCGACAAGCCCTAGGGTATGTTTCGTTGAAGCAGACGCTCCCGACAAGTTTCGCTCCGGCGAGCTTGCCGGGGAGCATCACGCTCCGGCAGGATCCCAGATTCTTGCTGTAGAAGCAGATGCTCCCGCAGCAGCATTTGCGCCTTTAGTCCTTGTTGTCGAGCCACAAGCTCCGACATGGGCACAGCAGATAGTCCATTTCCTTCAAACAGGAGAACTTCCCAAAGAGCAAGAAGAAGCAGAGAAAGTAGCCCGGCAATCAAGTATGTACCAGTTTGTCGATGACATAGTGTACAGAAGAAGATTCAACGGAGTGAAATTGAAGTGCATTTCCCGGGAAGAAGGACAAGAGCTGTTGGCGGAGATACACGGAGGCATATGTGGTCACCACATTGGCGCAAGAGCACTTGCCGGCAAAGCTTTCCGGCAAGGTTTCTTTTGGTCGACAGCCCTCCAGGATGCAACTGCACAAGTAACCAAGTGTGAAGCGTGCCAGTTCCACTCCAAACAGATTCATCAACCAGCTCAAGCTCTCCAAACAATCCCTTTATCCTGGCCATTTTCGGTCTGGGGGCTCGACATTCTCGGCCCCTAGTTCTCCCCACATGACTCGTATACGGATTGCCTCGAGTGCTCGCTTATGATGAAGCTAGAGCAAGGGCAGCTGCGGCAAGATGTCGCGCTGCTCCTCTAGGAAGATCGTCTTCAGGCTGCGGTACGAGCTGCTCGCTACCAGCAAGCTTTGCGCCGCTACCATAGCCGCAAAGTTAACGCCAGAAGCTTCGAGAAGGAGAAGATAATGAAGTGGATATGGCGTCATTCAAAGAAGTACAGCCTTGCCGGGACACAGACGACAGAAAAGCTAAGTTGCCAAAGTTTGAGCACAGTCAGTATTTAAATTTTTAAGTTATACTCCTTGAACGACCGTGCCTTGTATGGAAAACCTGTGCCGGAGGAATTGACTTGTGGCTAAGTTGCGCCCTTAATTTGTTTCGAGTCCGCTCAACAATGAAAGTGTGCTGCAACTAAGCCCTGACAAGGTTTCTTGCCGGAGGCAACACCGCCGGCGGGCTGCTGATGTTCCGCACTCAGCGCTCGCGGCAAGCGTGTACGCACCGGCAAGTTCCCTAAAAGCGTAGGGTAAAAACATACAAGGGATGGAATTGAGTAAAGGATATAACATAGCAAGCATCCCCTTTTCATTAAAAAACATCCCACTCAGGTACAGTCCATAGAGGATTACAAGTTTTAGATACGGCTAAGGCCCGAAGGCTTACAAATTAAAAAGATAAGATGCCCGTAATCCCTTTCCTGTCCCTCTCTTCAGGAGGTAGGTCAAGGAGGCGAAAAGGGCAAAAGGGGCGCCTAGGCGAGCTACAGGTGCCAGAAGACACCAAGAGAACATCCCTGGGGCCGTCCGGAGGCTGGACGGTGATGGCGGCGCCGGAAGCGGGGCTCGAAGACGGGGCGGCAGGACGTTAGCATGCTGTCGAGGGCACTACGCCCTCGTACTCCGACTTGACGGCCTTGTCGCCAGCCCTCTTCCTCTTCCGTAGCCTCCCTACACCAGCCGCCCAAGGAGACGACCCCGGGGAGTTCAAGGAGCCGGCGACACGGATGATGGGGTCGTCGGTGACGCACGAAGCGGCGCCTGACACCTAGTCGGGCCCGCCATCCCGCCGCCCGCTACCCTCATCATCGTTGTCGCTCTCCTCCTCGTCACTCTCGCTCGAGGAGGAGCCTTCGCTATCGGAGGAGCTGTCCACGCAGCACTTCGCCCGAGTGCCGAAGCACCCGAAGACCTTGACGGAGAGGAGATCGCCCTCCATTAACTTAAAATGGAGGGTAAACCCCTCCATCAGGCTGTGGATACGGGCGAACGTCTTCCACCCACGATCAAGATACATCACATTAGGGGCTGGGAATACAACGCGGACTCGTGTGCCACTGATCCCACAGCCCCTCATGTGCAATCTCAGCGTCTTGGGCGGGTCCAACTCCATCGCGCTCGCAAACGGAGCTGGAAGCCGGAGGCGACGACGAGGCGCCCGGCGCAGCCTGACGAAGAACTCGCAAGGGTTGTCCCCTGTATGGACCGCCGTGGGGAGAGGAACCGCCGGCGGAGGCGGAGTTGGCGCGCCGCCCCGTCCACCTCTTCCCTGAGCGCCTCAACCTCGTCCTCGACCTCGTCCACGACCTCGCCCCCTCCCTCTTCCCCTTATGGCTGGCTCTGCCACCACGGGCGCGGGATAGGGAGGGGTGCGCTGTCTGGCGGCGACCCTCGCCGCCACCGATGAAGGGCCAGGGTTCCCTTTCTCCATGGAGAATGAGAGAAAGGGGAGCAGAAGCTGAAGAAAGGAGAAGATGAGAGAGTGCGGGCTTCTGCGCTCCCCTCCCGCTCTTCTTAAAGGAGAGGGGTGGGGGCTCGGCCGCCCCGCTTAGCGAATCAGGGCACAGGGAGAGCGGGGAGTCGGGGCTGACCTGCTGCCTCTGCTCGCAATGGCCCAGTCTCCCACTCCCACCGTCCGCGACCCCAAGCGCATGGGAGCCGTGTGGCGGGGATGCAGAACCGAGGCGAACGTTACGCATTTCCTGGATTTAAGTATTGCCCACGATCTCTCCCATGACGCCGCGATTGACGCGTGCCGTTACGGAAGGACGCGGTGGATACGGAGTGGATTTGGTTTGGACCCAGGCCGCGCGTGCCCGTGCCCTGCTTTGGGCCTGGCCCAACAGCGCTCGGCACCGTGTATGGCCCAGGCCCGGGGGCTCCTGTCGGTGTACTAAAGTAGGGGTACCTTAGTACCCCGAACTTGTGCACGGGCAGTCGCAGCGTCCCGCGGCAAGGCTTGCCGGGCGTCCGCCAAGACCCTTCACTATTCATATTGTTGCCATTCAAGAACAAAGTGTTAACCAAGAAGACAAGGCCCCGGCAAGAGAAGCTTGCCGGGAAGGACAAGACCCTGGCAAGAGGAGCTTGCCGGGAAGGCCAACCAAGGCACTTCAGAAAACTTGTCGCAACGCACCGCGCATCCCGGCAAGACCCGGCGAGCGGCAAGCTTGCGGGTGCGACAAGATAACGACCGCGGCAATGTGCTTGCCGCGGCGAAGCCACCACTCTGCGCCCACGCTCCAGCGCATCCGACGATGTGTCGCCGCAGGATTGCTCCTGGTGCACGTGGCGGGTAGCTGCGCAGCCAAGCGGTGCGAGGTGGCAAGAGAAGATGACAAGGAGGCCATCGTGGCGATCGGTGGCGCCCCTAATGGTCGCTTCCTGCACTGTTTGGACGACCGGACGGGCATTAAATGCCCTTGTCCCATGCCGTCAGAGTTAGGTAGGGGCACTGTTGATAGTGGTTGTACCAACCCGCGTTTTTACATTTTTACCCCTCTCTCTGTGTTGCCACCTGTCGGTGACCCCTTTAGACTATAAAAAGGAGGCCCATGCGCACGTAGAAGAGGTTCGACTCATTCGAAACCACAGCATACCCACACTTTGGAGCAAGAACAGAATAGAAACACAAAGCAGCAGTAGGAGTTTTATCTCTCCGGAGAGCTCCGAAGCTGGGTAAAATCCCTCGCATGCTCGACCTCGATCTGCTCTTCGCGCGCCCTCCGCTCCCTGCCGGACCGAAAAGGGGCCCTGCCCCATAGGTGCTCGTTTCCCCACGACAGGAGGGTGCTGTTTAAGGGCGCCGAAGCCCCCACATCCGCGACAGAAGATCGCGGATTTCACTCGTAGCGTCCAGCTAACGAGGTAAGTGATTCTACCCCTTTACGGGACACTTATTGTTAATAGTTCGACCCTAAGCGGGTTTCAATCTCCCTTTTCCTTTGACAGGACTGGATGAAGAAGGCCGAGCAACTCATCAGCCTGGCTCCCATGCCAGAAAACCCAGTAGACGCCCGTCTAGCGGGGCTGCTGGTTCCGGCACTGCATGTGGTGCCGGAGAAGAAGGTCAAGAAGGTGGCCACGGGGACTCGAAAGAGTTCCCGTTTTCAGGTCTCCGACGACTCCGAGGCGGACTCCTCCCCCGAAGATGAGGAGGAGGAAGAAGACTCTCTCCCAGAGGAGGGAGAGAGGAAGAGGAAGGCTTCCCCAATAGGGGAGGCCGAAGGGTCCAAGACGGGAAGAACCATTCCCCCGGACAGCTCTGCCAACACCAACTGTCGGTGTCAAAACCGGCGGATCTCGGGTAGGGGGTCCCGAACTGTGCGTCTAGCCGGATGGTAACAGGAGACAAGGGACATGATATTTTACCCAGGTTCGGGCCCTCTTGATGGAGGTAAAACACTACGTCCTGCTTGATTAATATTGATGATGTGTATTACAAGAGTGGATCTACCACGAGATCAAGGAGGCTAAACCCTAGAAGCTAGCCTATGATATGATTGTTGTAATGGATGTTATGTCCTACGGACTAAAGCCCTCCGGTTTATATAGACACTGGAGAGGGCTAGGGTTACATAGAGTCGGTTACAATGGTAGGAGATCTACATATCCGTATTGCCAAGCTTGCCTTCCACGCCAAGGAAAGTCCCATCCCGACACGGGATGAAGTATCCAATCTTGTATCTTCATAGTCTTGGAGTCCGGTGGACGATGATAGTCCGGCTGTCTGGACACTCCCTAGTCCAGGACTCCCTCACCAATGTTGGCGGCGAAGAGTGGCCTTCAAGGGCCAGGCCTCCGGCGAGATCGTAAGTATCCGGATTCCTGAATGATTTATAATTTCTCTTTTGTGTCACATAGTGTCCTTCTAATGCCGCATACTGCCTGCAGTCCGGCCGATGATGATCTCCCCGCTTCATCGAGCGGGTCGTTGGCTCCGTCGGATGTAGATTCCATCCCGACTGCCTCCACCCCTCGCGCCACTGAGGAGGCCGAGGTGGGATCCCGGGAAGGGACCCATCAGGAGGAGGCTCCGGAGGCGCCGCAAGGCAGCCTCCCGGACTTTGCACCGGACTCTACGCCGGAACCTGCAGTGGTTCCAGAGTCTGGCAGGCGGCCCCTTCGCAAGAAGAGCAAGACCGTGACACCGGCGGCCCCCGTCCAACCGGAGGCGCCGGACAACTTGTTGGAGGCGCTCAAAGGCGCTTCCATCAAGGAAGAACACAGCACTATTATGAGTGCGGTGATTCAGAAGGTTCAGCTCGCCAAGAGCGGGCTGACCGAAGCCTGCAGTAGCCTTCTAACAGGCTTTGAGGTAAGAAGTTAAAATTATGTAATGTAATACCGCATAGACAGTAGCCCCTGATGCTCAGTTCGGTGTTCTGAAAGAAAAGCCGGACTTAGGATCTAAAAAGATATACGCAGGGTTGCTAAAAAGTATGTCAATATGGGTTTGCAGGCTGCGCTGCTGACCTATGCCACACTGACTGCGGAGGTCAGTGCATTGAAGCAGGATCTCGAGCGGTCCGAGCAAGAGCTCGGCCGTGCCAAGAAGCAGCTCGAGGACAAAGAAGGTGAGTAACACCACTTTGAATAGTTACCTTACAGAAAAGGATTTAGGTTGCAATAAGAGAATACCAAGGATAACATGGGTACTGTAGGGGCCACGAACGAGGTGGCAACCCTGAAGGAGGTTGTGTCCGCATCCGAACGCAATGCGGCCGTGGAATGGGCAGAGCGAGAGAAGCAGGAGGCGCGGGTGGCGGAGGTGCGGCAAGAGCTCCAGCCTCTCATGGAGAAGCATGAGAGTTTGGAGCGCGATTCAAAGACTCGAGAGTCCGAGCTCGCCTCTGCTCTCGAAAGTGCCAAGTCCGCCAAGGCCGAGGCCCGTAAGGCCCTTCAGGAGGTTGAGGATATGAAGAAAATAGCAGCGGGTAAGGAATTTTTCATGCAAAGCAAGCACGTTAATGTAAACTACCTGACACTTACCCAAATTCGGAGCTCTCCAGGGGCGTTTGCAGATCTGCCTCGCAGTGTGTCCGATGCCGCCGCATTCTACCGTGGCGAGGAGGGGAGCTCAACGGAGAAGGTCTTCTAGTCTCAGTATGCTGAGGTCGGCCATCCGGTGCCCCCTAGTGACCAGCTGAAGCAGCTGGTCGAACTCCACAAGGTAGCTGAGGAGGCCATGAAGGGCCTCATAGTCCGGCTGTGGCCTGGACAGGCCATGCCTGGGAGCTACTTCGGCCTCGTGCGGCGCTGGTGGATGCGCGCCCCTGGGTGGAGGTCATCAAGCGCTCTGCCTGTATTGAAGGTGCTCGTCGGGCCCTTGCCCGCACAAAGGTGCACTGGGGCAAGCTGGATGCGGAGAGGCTCATCACTGACGCGCCGCCAGCGGGCAAGGAGTATCGTACGCCCGAGATGTACTATAAGACTGTCCTGTAGGGTGCCCGCAAGATTGCGGATGAGTGTCCCAAAGATGTAATTATTGAGTAAACTTGCTATGTATTATCCTGTGCGCTGAAAACTTTGTTCATATGCGCTAAGCAACGCTTGTTTAATTTAAAATATTACCTTCTGTGCGGCCATTTATAAAATCTGAGAGATGGCAAGTCGTCGGCTTCAGCCCCCAAGCCACGAGTGCTGGGGTGTTCGGGATAAACTTGAGCAGTCTTGTTCCCATTTTTGGGTCCATCTAGGGAGGCGCTCAACACAACGAACAAGGCAACCGGACTTATAATGCTTGAACACTCTCACTTAGCCATAGAATTCTATAATTTTAAATTTCGGCGAAGCCCCTAGTATTCGGAACACCAAATTCGGGGCGCTATCCACGCCTTCGTCGGACATTATACGGTACTTCGCTCGAAGCGGCATAAGTCTTTAGGGACCCAAAAAGACCTCTCGAACCGCGACCAGTCTCTCGCCTTATCATGCCAGTCAATTTTAGCTTTCTCGACCGAGGCGCTCGCCCAGCTCAACCGGGGCGCAATCGCAGTGGTTCTCCCAGTGCCACCTTAGCCGACAGAACGGAACGTAAGGCACCAAAACGTGGGAGCCGGGCAAACCCAACTATTGACCCAAGACATGATTCGGAGCCGATTCATATAATGCTATAAGTTCGGGGTGCTGCACTTGTGAAAGTGTTCGGACATATCATACCATAATGCGGGGAACATAAGCCCCTGGTGTATTCGGCCGTACCAAAATATACGGGTGCAAGATGTCATTAGTGAACATATATGTAAAGTAATGCAATTACAGGCAAAAAGTGCTGCATTATTTATTCAAGGAATTCTGCTATGAGTGCGGAAGGATACAAATAGTGCGGTAAGCAAGGGATTGGACTAAATAAACATGTCCCCCTCCAGGGGTGGGCTGCGGACTGATGTATATAATCGAATTTAATGCTCGTAATGGAGACCACCTGAGTGTTCGTCGCAGCCTTTTTCCCTTCCTGGCTGTTGCATCGTGAGTTCGGCGGGTTAACCGCCAGACAGGGCCTCTGGAAAACGGAATCCTGTATATGAAAGAAGGAAAATAAAACTAAGAAGAGTGACACACTTGGGAGCCCCTGGTGTGGTCGAGCCGCACTCTAGGTCTTTTGTGGTCGTGCCCCTCCCCCTATGCCCATGGTATCTCCAGAGCGTAATGATGTACGCGGAGGTTTGGTCTTGCAATCATGTGAGGGCTGGGGTTGGGGCCGCATTGCTACGCGTGCTCGGAACGTGCCAGGTGGTCTTGATTGATGTTGCTCCGGGCGCGTTTGGCCGTGTCCGGTCGTTTAACGGCCGGACTCAAAAATTGCCTTAGAAGGCTGCTCTGTACTTCTGCCGCGAGAGCCGCTGTATGTTCCTCCGTTCGGAGGGAGCGTTTGGTATTTCCATTGACCATAATGACTCCACGAGGGCCTGGCATCTTGAGCTTGAGGTATGCATAATGCGGCACCGCGTTGAACTTTGCAAATGCGGTTCGTCCGAGCAGAGCGTGATAGCCGCTGCGGAATGGGACTATGTCGAAGATTAACTCCTCGCTCCGGAAATTATCCGTGGATCCGAAGACCACTTCCAGCGTGACTAAGCATGTACAATTAGCTTCAACACCTGGTATGATGCCTTTGAAGGTCGTCTTTGTAGGTTTAATCCTTGAGGGGTCTATGCCCATCTTGTGCACTGTATCCTGATAAAGCAGGTTCAGGCTACTGCCGCCGTCCATCAGGACTCTCGTGAGGTGAAATCCATCGACAATTGGGTCTAAAACCAATGCGGCGAATCTGCCATGGCGGATGCTGGTCAGATGGTCTCTTCGATCGAAAGTGATCGGACAAGAGGACCATGGATTGAACTTCGGGGCGACTGGCTCCATCGCGTATACGTCCCTTAGTGCACGCTTCCGCTCCCTCTTGGGTATATGGGTTGCGTATATCATGTTTACCATCCGCACTTGTGGGGGGAAGCCCTTCTGTCCTCTACTGTTCGGCGGCCGGGTCTCTTCCTCGTCGTCGCTATGCAACCCCTTGTCATTGTTTTCGGCAATTAACTTGCCTGCCTGCTTGAACACCCAACACTCTCTGTTGGTGTGGTTAGCTGGCTTTTCGGGGGTGCCATGTATCTGACATGAGCGGTCGAGTATCCGGTCCAAATTGGACGGACCCGGAGTTGTTCTTTTAAATGGCTTCTTCCGTTGACCGGGTTTAGAGCCTCGGAATCCGCCGTTGACTGTCGTATCCTCCTTGTCGTCGCTGTTAACGCGGCGTTTATTTTTGCTTCGACGCGACCTGCCATTGTGGTCCTTGGTATCCGGACTGCCAGAACTTTTACTGAGGTTGTTGCTGCGAGCTAGCCAGCTGTCCTCTCCCGCACAGAAGCGGGTCATTAGGGATGTGAGGCCTGCCATGGATTTCGGCTTTTCCTGTCCTAGGTGCCGAGCTAGCCACTCGTCGTGGATGTTATGTTTGAAGGCTGCGAGGGCCTCTGCATCCGGACAGTCGACGATTTGATTTTTCTTTGTTAAGAACCGTGTCCAGAACTGTCTGGCCGATTCGTCTGGCTGATGAATTATGTGGCTTAGGTCATCAGCGTCTGGTGGTCGCACATATGTGCCCTGGAAGTTGTCGAGGAATGCGGCTTCCAGGTCTTCCCAACACCCAATTGACTCTGCGGGCAAGCTGTTAAGCCAATGCCGAGCTGGTCCTTTAAGCTTGAGTGGGAGATACTTGATGGCGTGGAGATCGTCGCCGCGGGCCATATGGATGTGAAGGAGATAATCTTCGATCCAAACCACAGGGTCTGTCGTGCCATCGTAGGATTCAATGTTTACAGGTTTAAACCGTTCAGGGATTTGATGATCCATTACTTCGTCAGTGAAGCATAGCGGGTGTGCGGCGCCTCTGTATTGAGCAATATCACGACGTAGCTCAAGGGAGAGTTGTCTGCTGTGTTCGGCCCGGCCGGGGTTGTTGTATCCGGCGCGATGGTATTCGTCGTGGGTCGTGGGGCGCCCACGTGATCCATAGATGGATCTGGATTGCCTTGCTTTGTCCTCCAATATATCTCGCAAGTCCAGCGCGTTCCCTCTTGGCTTCGTACTTTTGGAGCGATGCCGGGGTACGGTCTTGGTGGAGGGCCTGGATGCCTCTCTGTCGTGACCACGGGGTGGTCGGTCGGCCGTATTGTGCGCTGGTGATGAAGGTATGTATGCTTCTTCCTCTAATCGGGGGAGCAACTTGCGTTTTGGGTAACTCTTGGAGGGACGTTCGAGTTCATACTCTTCGGCTGCGAGGACCTCAGTCCATGTGTCGGCCAGCAGGTCTTGATCAGCTTGAAGCTACTGCTGCTTTTTCTTTAGGCTATTTGCCATGGCGATAAGCCTGCGTTTAAAACGCTCTTGTTCGACGGGATCCTCCGGCACGGCGAATTCGTTGTCGTTGAGGCTTGCCTCGTCTCCGGAGGGAGGTATGTAATTATCATCCTCGACGTCTTCGTCTGCCGCTCTCTCGTGAGGGCTTGCTTCGGCATCCTCCTGCGCTGAATCTTGCTGGAGGGGATTGTCTTCGGCACTTTCTGGGGTGTTATTATCTCCTGTGCCGGAATCTCCATCCTTGCTGTGGCGGGATTTAGAGCGGCGCCGCTGACGTCGGCGCTTGGGCTGTTTCTTTAAGGAATCTGCCTCCACTGCTTCTTTGCCGTCCCCATCTTTTGGGGTGTCCACCATGTATATGTCATATGACGAGGTGGTCTTCCAGTGCGCTGTAGGCGCTGGCTCTTGTTCGTCTCCGGCATCGTCGTCCATACCATCGATGTCATCGAAGTCATAGTCTAGCATGTCGGTTAGATCATCGACAGTGGCTACAAAGTGGGTGGTGGGTGGGTTTTGAATTTCTTCGTCGTCCGCATCCCCACCATCCTGGCCGTAATCCGGCCAGGGCTCTCCGGATAGCGAGAGATGCTTTAGCGAATTTAGGATGTTGCCAAAGGGTGAGTGTTGGAAGATGTCCACGGCGGTGAACTCCATGATCGGCGCCAAATCATATTTGATTGGCAGGGGCGCGGGAGGTTCGGAGTCCGGCAAGGAGTCTGACGCCTCGGAGTCACAAGCTTTATAAGGGACAAGATCAGTGTTCGGCTCCATCGCCGTGGAAATTGCAGCCCCCGAGGCGGTGTCCAGCCACCCGTCCTCGATCTGCGCAATCGGCTCCGGACCGTGGGTCGGAGCGGATTTGTGTACGGCCTCCAAGGTACTGTCCGGCGGCAGAGTTAGATCATGCCCATCGCGACAGCGCGGCACGCTCGGCTGCGGCTCAGATCCATCGAAGATCAAGTCTCCATGGATATCCGCCGTGAAGTTTAAGCTTCCAAATCTGACCTGACGGCCAGGGGCGTAGCTTTCGATCTGCTCCAGATGGCCAAGTGAATTGGCCCGCAGTGCGAAGCTGCCGAATACGAAGATCTATCTGAGGAGAAAAGTCTCACCCTGGACGGCGTTGTTATTGATTGGAGGAGCCATCAAGCCTATCGGTGACGACACAGAGGAACTCTCAATGAAAGCACCAATGTCAGTGTCAAAACCGGCGGATCTCGGGTAGGGGGTCCCGAACTGTGCGTCTGGGCGGATGGTAACAGGAGACAAGGGACACGATGTTTTACCCAGGTTCGGGCCCTCTTGATGGAAGTAAAACCCTACGTCCTGCATGATTAATATTGATGATGTGTATTACAAGAGTGGATCTACCACGAGATCAAGGAGGCTAAACCCTAGAAGCTAGCCTATGGTATGATTGTTGTAATGGATGTTATGTCCTACGGACTAAAGCCCTCCGGTTTATATAAACACCGGAGAGGGCTAGGGTTACATAGAGTTGGTTACAATGGTAGGAGATCTACATATCCGTATTGCCAAGCTTGCCTTCCACGCCAAGGAAAGTCCCATCCGGACACGGGACGAAGTCTTCAATCTTGTATCTTCATAGTCTTGGAGTCCGGCGGACGATGATAGTCCGGCTGTCCGGACACCCCTAGTCCAGGACTCCCTCACCAACGTTGGCGGCGAAGAGTAGCCTTCAAGGGCCAGGCCTCCGGCGAGATCGTAAGTATCCGGATTCCTGAATGATTTATAATTTCTCTTTTGTGTCACATAGTGTCTTTCTAATGTCGCATACTACCTGCAGTCCGGCCGATGATGATCTCCCCGCTTCGTCGAGTGGGTCGTTGGCTCCGTCGGATGTAGATTCCATCCCGACTGCCTCTACCCCTCGCACCACTGAGGACGCCGAGGTGGGATCCCGGGAAGGGACCCATCAGGAGGAGGCTCTGGAGGCTCCGCAAGGCAGCCTCCCGGACTTTGCGCCGGACTCTATGCAGGAACCTGCAGTGGTTCCAGAGTCCGGCAGGCGGCCCCTTCGCAAGAAGAACAAGACCGTGACACCGGCGGCTCCCGTCCAACCGGAGGCGCCGGACAACTTGTTGGAGGCGCTCAAAGGCGCTTCCATCGAGGAAGAACACCGCACTGTTATGAGTGCGGTGAATCAGAAGGTTCAGCTTGCCAAGAGCGGGCTGACCGAAGCCTGCAGTAGCCTTCTAACAGGCTTTGAGGTAAGTAGTTAAAATTATGTAATGTAATACCGCATAGACAGTAGCCCCTGATGCTCAGTTCGGTGTTCTGAAAGAAAAGCCGGACTGAGGATCTAAAAAGATATACGCAGGGTTGCTAAAAAGTATGTCAATATGGGTTTGCAGGCTGCGCTGCTGACCTCTGCCGCACTGACTGCGGAGGTCGGTGCGTTGAAGTAGGATCTCGAGCGGTCCGAGCAAGAGCTCGGCCGTGCCAAGAAGTAGCTCGAGGACAAAGAAGGTGAGTAACACCACTTTGAATAGTTACCTTACAGAAAAGGATTTAGGTTGCAATAAGAGAATAACAAGGATAACATGGGTACTGCAGGGGCCACGAACGAGGTGGCAACCCTGAAGGAGGCTGTGTTCGCGGCCGAACGCAATGCGGCCGTGGAACGGGCAGAGCGAGAGAAGCAGGAGGCGCGGGTGGCGCAGGTGCGGCAAGAGCTCCAGGCTCTCATGGAGAAGCATGAGAGTTTGGAGCGCGACTCAAAGACTCGAGAGTCCGAGCTCGCCTCGGCTCTCGAAAGTGCCAAGTCCGCCAAGGCCGAGGCCCGTAAGGCCCTTCAGGAGGTTGAGGATATGAAGAAAATAGCAGCGGGTAAGGCATTTTTCATGCAAAGCAAGCATGTTAATGTAAACTACCTGACACTTACCCGAATTCGGAGCTCTCCAGGGGCGTTTGCAGATCTGCCTCGCAGTGTGTCCGATGCCACCGCATTCTACCGTGGCGAGGAGGGGAGCTCAACGGAGAAGGTCTTCTGGTCTCAGTACGCTGAGGCCGGCCATCCGGTGCCCCCTAGCGACCAGCTGAAGCAGCTGGTCGAACTCCACAAGGTAGCTGAGGAGGCCATGAAGGGCCTCATAGTCCGGCTGTGGCCTGGACAGGCCATGCCTAGGAGCTACTTCGGCCTCGTGCGGCGGCTGGTGGATGCGTGCCCCTGGGTGGAGGTCATCAAGCGCTCCGCCTGTATTGAAGGTGCTCGTCGGGCCCTTGCCCGCGCAAAGGTGCACTGGGGCAAGCTGGATGCGGAGAGGCTCATCACTGACGCGCCGCCAGCGGGCAAGGAGTATCGTACGCCCGAGATGTACTATAAGACTGTCCTGAAGGATGCCCGCAAGATTGTGGATGAGTGCCCCAAAGATGTAATTATTGAGTAAACTTGCTATGTATTATCCTGGGCGCTGAAAAATTTGTTCATATGCGCTAAGCAACGCTTGTTTAATTTAAAATATTACCTTTTGTGCGGCCGTTTATAAAATCTGAGAGATGGCAAGTCGTCGGCTTCAGCCCCCAAGCCACGAGTGCTGGGGTGTTCGGGATAAACTTGAGCACTCTTGTTCCCATTTTTGGGTCCATCTAGGGAGGCGCTCAACACAACGAACAAGGCAACCGGACTTATAATGCTTGAACACTCTCACTTAGCCATAGAATTCTATAATTTTAAATTTCGGCGAAGCCCCTAGTATTCGGAAGACCGAATTCGGGACGCTATCCACGCCTTCGTCGGACATTATCCGGTACTTCGCTCGACGGGGCATAAGTCTTTAGGGACCCGAAAAGACTTCTCGAACAGCGACCAGTCTCTCGCCTTATCATGCCAGTCAGTTTTAGCTTTCTCCACTGAGGCGCTCGCCCAGCTCAACCGGGGCGCAATCGCAGTGGTTCTCCCAGTGCCACCTTAGCCGACAGGACGGAACGTAAGGCACCAAAACGTGGGAGCCGGGCAAACCCAACTATTGACCCAAGACATGATTCGGAGCCGATTCATATAATGCTATAAGTTCGGGGTGCCGCACTTGTGAAAGTGTTCGGACTTATCACACCATAATGCGGGGAACATAAGCCCCTGGTGTATTCGGTCGTACCAAAATATACGGGTGCAAGATGTCATTAGTGAACATATATGTAAAGTAATGCAATTACAGGCAAAAAGTGCTGCATTATTTATTCAAGGAATTCTGCTATGAGTGCGGAAGGATACAAATAGTGCGGTAAGCAAGGGATTGGGCTAAATAAACATGTCCCCCTCCAGGGGTGGGCTGCGGACTGGTGTATATAATCAAATTTAATGCTCGTAATGGAGACCACCTGAGTGTTCGTCGCAGCCGTTTTCCCTTCCTGGCTGTTGCATCGTGAGTTCGGCGGGTTAACCGCCGGAAAGGGCCTCTGGAAAACGGAGTCCTGTATATAAAAGAAGGAAAATAAAAATAAGAAGAGTGACACACTTGGGAGCCCCTGGTGTGGTCGAGCCGCACTCTGGGTATGTTGTGGTCGTGCCCCTCCCCCTATGCCCATGGTATCTCCAGAGCGTAATGATGTACGCGGAGGGTTGGTCTTGCAATCATATGAGGGCTGGGGTTGGGGCCGCATTGCTACGCGTGCTCGGAACGTGCCAGGTGGTCTTGATTGATGTTGCTCCGGGTGCGTTTGGCCGTGTCCGGTCGTTTAACGGCCGGACTCAAAAATTGCCTTAGAAGGTTGCTCTGTACTTCTGCCGCGAGAGCCGTTGTATGTTCCTCCGTTCGAAGGGAGCATTCCGTATTTCCATTCACCGTAATGACTCCACGAGGGCCTGGCATCTTGAGTTTGAGGTATGCATAATGCACAACCGCGTTGAACTTTGCAAACGCGGTTCGTCCGAGCAGAGCGTGATAGCCGCTGCGAAATGGGACTATGTCGAAGATTAACTCCTTGCTCCGGAAATTATCCGGTGATCCGAAGACCACTTCCAGTGTGACTGAGCCTGTACAATTAGCTTCAACACCTGGTATGATGCCTTTGAAGGTCGTCTTTGTAGGTTTAACCCTTGAGGGGTCTATGCCCATCTTGCGCACTGTATCCTGATAAAGCAGGTTCAGGCTACTGCCGCCGTCCATCAGGACTCTCGTGAGGTGAAATCCATCGACAATTGGGTCTAAAACCAATGCGGCGAATCCGCCATGGCGGATGCTGGTCGGATGGTCTCTTCGATCGAAAGTGATCGGACAAGAGGACCATGGATTGAACTTCGGGGCGACTGGCTCCATCGCGTATACGTCCCTTAGTGCACGCTTCCGCTCCCTCTTGGGTATATGGGTTGCGTATATCATGTTTACCGTCCGCACTTGTGGGGGTAAGCCCTTCTGTCCTCTACTGTTCGGTGGCCGGGTCTCTTCCTCGTCGTCGCTATGGAGCCCCTTGTCATTGTTTTCGGCAATTAACTTGCCTGCCTGCTTGAATACCCAACAATCTCTGTTGGTGTTGTTAGCTGGCTTTTCGGGGGTGCCATGTATCTGACATGAGCAGTCGAGTATACGGTCCAAATTGGACGGACCCGGAGTTGTTCTTTTAAATGGCTTCTTCCGTTGACCGGGTTTAGAGCCTCGGAATCCGGCGTTGACTGCCGTATCCTCCTTGTCGTCGCCGTTAATGCGGCGTTTATTTTTGCTTCGACGCGACTTGCCATTGTGGTCCTTGGTATCCGGACTGCCAGAATTTTTACTGAGGTTGTTGCTGCGAGCTAGCCAGCTGTCCTCTCCCGCACAGAAGCGGGTCATTAGGGATGTGAGGCCTGCCATGGATTTCGACTTTTCCTGTCCTAGGTGCCGGGCTAGCCACTTGTCGCGGATGTTATGTTTGAAGGCTGCGAGGGCCTCTGCATCCGGACAGTCGACGATTTGATTTTTCTTTGTTAAGAACCGTGTCCAGAACTGTGCCGATTTGTCTGGCTGCTGAATTATGTGGCTTAGGTCATCGACGTCTGGTGGTCGCACATATGTGCCCTGGAAGTTGTCGAGGAATGCGGCTTCCAGGTCTTCCCAACACCCAATTGACTCTGCGGGCAAGCTGTTAAGCCAATGCCGAGCTGGTCCTTTAAGCTTGAGTGGGAGATACTTGATGACGTGGAGATCGTCGCCGTGGGCCATATGGATGCGAATGAGATAATCTTTGATCCAAACCGCGGGGTCCGTCGTGCCATCATAGGATTCAATGTTTACGGGTTTAAACCCTTCAGGGATTTGATGATCCACTACTTTGTCAGTGAAGCATAGCGGGTGTTCGGCGCCTCTGTATTGAGCAATATCACGACGTAGCTCAAGGGAGTATTGTCTGCTGTGTTCGGCCCGGCCGGGGTTGTTGTATCCGGCGCGACGATATTCGTCGTGGGTCGTGGGGCGCCCACGTGATCCATAGATGGATCTGGATTGCCTTGCTTTGTCCTCCAATATATCTCGCAAGTCCGGCGCATTCCCTCTTGGCTTCGTACTTTTGGAGCGATGCCGGGGTACGGTCTTGGTGGAGGGCCTGGATGCCTCTCTGTCGCGACCACGGGGTGGTCGGTCGGCCGTATTGTGCGCTGGTGATGAAGGTATGTATGCTTCTTCCTCTAATCGGGGGAACAACTTGCGTTTTGGGTAACTCTTGGAGGGACGTTGGAGTTCATACTCTTCGGCCGCGAGGATCTCAGTCCATCTGTCGGCCAGCAGGTCTTGATCAGCTTGAAGCTGCTGCTGCTTTTTCTTTAGGCTATTTGCCGTGGCGATAAGCCTGCGTTTAAAACGCTCTTGTTCGATGGGATCCTCTGGCACGACGAATTCATCGTCGTTGAGGCTTGCCTCGTCTCCGGAGGGAGGTATGTAATTATCATCCTCGACCTCTTCGTCTGCCGCTCTCTTGTGAGGGCTTGCTTCTGCATCCTCCTGCGCTGAATCTTGCTGGAGGGGATTGTCTTCGGCACTTTCTGGGGTGTTATTATCTCCTGTGCCGGAATCTCCATTCTTGCTGTGGCGGGATTTAGAGCGACGCCGCTGACGTCGGCGTTTGGGCTGTTTCTTTAAGGAATCTGCCTCCGCTGCTTCTTCGCCGTCCCCATCTTTTGGGGTGTCCACCATGTATATGTCATATGACGAGGTGGTCTTCCAGTGCACTGTAGGCGCTGGCTCTTGTTTGTCTCCGGCATCGTCGTCCATACCGTCGATGTCATCGGAGTCATAGTCTAGCATGTCGGTTAGATCGTCGACAGTGGCTACAAAGTGGGTGGTGGGTGGGTTTTGAATTTCTTCGTCGTCCGCATCCCAACCATCCTGGCCGTAATCTGGCCAGGGCTCTCCGTATAGCGAGAGATGCTTTAGCGAATTTAGGATGTCGCCAAAGGGTGAGTGTTGGAAGATGTCCGCGGCGGTGAACTCCATGATCGGCGCCCAATCAGATTCGATTGGCAGGGGCGCGGGAGGTTCGAAGTCCGGCAGGGAGTCCGGCACCTCGGAGTCACGAGCTTTGCCAGGGACAAGGTTAGTGTTCGGCTCCATCGCCGTGGAAGTTGCACCCCCGAGGCGGTGTCCAGCCACCGGTCCTCGATCTGCGCGATCGGCTCCGGACTAAGGGTCGGAGCGGATTCATGTGCGGCCACCAAGGCACTGTCCGGCGGCAGAGCTAAATCATGCCCATCGTGGCAGCGCGGCATGCTCGGCTGCGGCTCGAGTCCGTCGAAGATCAAGTCCCTGCGGATGTCGGCCGTGAAGTTTAGGCTTCCGAACCTGACCTGATGGCCAGGGGCGTAGCTTTCGATCTGCTCCAGATGGCCAAGTGAATTGGCCCGCAGTGCGAAGCCGCCGAATACGAAGATCTGTCCGGGGAGAAAAGTCTCACCCTGGACGGCGTTGTTGTTGATTGGAGGAGCCATCAAGCCTATCAGTGACGACACAAAGGAACTCTCAATGAAAGCAGCAATGTCGGTGTCAAAACCGGCGGATCTCGGGTAGGGGGTCCCGAACTGTGCGTCTAGGCGGATGGTAACAGGAGATGAGGGACACGATGTTTTACCCAGGTTCGGGCCCTCTTGATGGAGGTAAAACCCTACGTCCTGCTTGATTAATATTGATGATGTGTATTACAAGAGTGGATCTACCACGAGATCAAGGAGGCTAAACCCTAAAAGCTAGCCTATGGTATGATTGTTGTAATGGATGTTGTGTCCTACGGACTAAAGCCCTCCGGTTTATATAGACACCTGAGAGGGCTAGGGTTACATAGAGTCGGTTACAATGGTAGGAGATCTACATATCCGTATTGCCAAGCTTGCCTTCCACGCCAAGGAAAGTCCCATCCGGACACGGGACGAAGTCTTCAATCTTGTATCTTCATAATCTTGGAGTCCGGTGGACGATGATAGTCCGGCTGTCTGGACACCCCCTAGTCCAGGACTCCCTCACTGACCATGGGTTAAATTTTGGGGCGACTGGCTCCATCACATAGACGTCCTGTAGTGCTCGCTTCCGTTCCCGTTTGGGAATGTGGGTGGTGCAGATCATATTGACTGTCTTCACCTGGGGAGGAAATTTCTTCTGTCCCCCTTTGTTTGGACGCTGGGGCTCCTCGTCATCATCGCTGTGCAGCCCCTTGTCCTTGTTTTCGGCGTTTATTTTACCAGCCTGTTTGAACACCCAACAGTCTCTATTAGTGTGGTTTGCTGGCTTATCCGGGGTGCCATGAATCTGGCACGAGCGATCAAGTATGCGGTCCAGACTGGACGATCCCTGATTGTTTCTTTTGAACGGCTTTTTCCGCTGCCCAGATTTCGAGCCACTGAATCCGGTGTTTACTGCCGTGTCTTCGGTGTTGTCGCCATTGTTCTGTCGCTTATGTTTGTTGCGTCGTGGCTTGCCGTTATTGTCGCGGACATCTGAGGTGCCGGAATTTATTGGCGTGGTGCTACCGCGAGCCAACCAGCTGTCCTCGCCCATGCAAAAGCGGGTCATGAGTGTCGTGAGGGCTGCCATGGACTTTGGTTTTTCCTGGCCGAGGTGTCGGGCGAGCCACTCATCACCGATATTATGCTTAAAGGCCGCCAAGGCTTCGGCGTCCGGACAGTCGACTATTTGGTTCTTTTTGGTTAGGAACCGACTCCAGAATTTCCTGGCTGACTCTCCGGGCTGTTGGGTAATGTGGCTCAAGTCATCGGCATCCGGTGGTCACACGTATGTGCCCTGGAAGTTGTCGAGGAATGCGTCCTCCAGGTTTTCCCAACTGCCAATGAAATTTGCCGGTAGGCTGTTTAGCCAATGTCGAGCCGGTCCTTTGAGCTTAAGGGAAAGGTACTTGATGGCGTGTAGATCATCTCCGCGGGCCATGTGAATGTGGAGAAGGAAATCTTCAATCCATACTGCGGGATCTGTTGTGCCATCGTATGATTTGATGTTTACGGGTTTAAACCCTTTTGGGAATTCATGATCCATCACTTCGTCAGTGAAGCAGAGGGGGTGTGCGGCGCCTCTATGCCGGGCTATGTGGCTACACAGTTCGAATGAGTCTGGTTGGCTATATTCGGCCCAGCCAGACTTGTTGATAGTGTATCCGACGTGACAATCATCGTCACGTGTTGGGGCGCGCCCCCGCGATCCGTAGATCGATCTTGGCTGTCCTGCCTTGTTTTTCAGTATATCTGGCAGGTCCCGCCTATTGCCTCGGGCCGTAGTGTATTGCTGTGGGCGTGCAGGCTGGTATTCAGGCTGATACGCCGTTTTATCCCGGCAACGAGGTGGCCGGTCAGCCGTGTGGCGCTCGAGTCCTTATTCCTCGGCTGCCAGGACTTCAGTCCATCTGTCTGTGAGCAGGTCTTGATCAGCTTGGAGCTGCTGCTGCTTCTTTTTCAGGCTCCTCGCAATGGCCATAAGCCAACGCTTGAAGTGCTCCTGCTCTACGGGGTCCTTAGGCACACCGAACTAGTCGTCGCCGAGGCTAATCTCGTCTTCGAAGGGGGCATGTAGTTGTCCTCCTCCGGGTATCCGTCCGTCGCTTGTTCGTCTGGGCTTACCTGCCCGTCTTCCTGTTCATCCTGCTCGAAGGCAGGCTGATCGGGGTTGTATTCATCTTCGGCACCATCCGGATTGTTTTCGTCTCCTGTGCCGATATTGCTGTGGCGGGGCATGGAGCGGCGCCGATGACGCCCATGCTTTGCTTTCTTCCTTGAGGGGTTATCCTCCATTGCCTCATCGCCATTGGTTTCTTTTGGAGTGTCCACCATATATATATATCATATGAGGAGGTGGCTGTCCACCGCCCCGTGGGTGGTGGTTCCTGTTCTTCTCCTACATCGTCGTCCATACCGTCGATGTCTTCAGAGTCGAAGTCAAGCACGTCGGTTAAATCATCGACCATGGCAATGAAGTGGGTGGTGGATGGGCAACGATTTCCTTCGTCGCCTGCTTCCCACTCAAGCCGGACATAGTTCGTCCAAGAGTCGCCTGACAAAGAGAGAGACTTTAACGAGTTCAGCATGTTGCCGAAGGGCGAGTGCTGGAAGATATCCGTAGCGGTAAACTCCATTACTGGAGCCCAACTAGATTCGGCGGGCTCGGAGGTGCGCGGACTGGAACCTACAGCCGGATACGAGTCCGAGGGTCTGGTGTCACAGCCTTCCTTGGGGGTGAAGTCTGTGTTCGGCTCTACCGCCGATGGGTGTGCGGCCTCCGGGGCGGGGTCCATCCACCCGTCCTCGGGCGACGCAATCTGCCTCGGATTTAGGTCCGGGGCTCCTGCAGGGGCGATATCCCAAGTATTGTTCGACAGCAGGTCTAAGCCGTGCTCATCGTGACTGTTCGGCGTTCCTGGCGCAGGCCTGAATCCGTTGAAGATCGAGTCTCCGCGGATATCGGCCGTGTAGTTCAAGTTTCCGACCCTGACCTGATGGCCAGGGGCATAGCTGTCGATTTGCTGCAGATGGCCAAGCGAATTGGCCCGCAGTGCGAAGCCGCCGAACACGAAGATCTGTCCGGGGATAAAAGTCTCACCCTGGACCGCGTTGTTGTTGATGATTGAAGGAGCCATCAAGCCTTGAAGCGGCAACACAGAGGAACTCTCAATGAAAGCACCAATCTCGGTGTCAAAACTGGCGGATCTCGGGTAGGGGGTCCCGATCTGTGCGTCTAAGGCTAATGGTAACAGGAGGCAAGGGACACGATGTTTTACCCAGGTTCGGGCCCTCTTGATGGAGGTAAAACTCTACTTGCTACTTGATTGATATTGATGATATGAGTATTACAAGAGTTGATCTACCACGAGATCGTAGAGGCTAAACCCTAGAAGCTAGCCTATGATGATTATGATTCTGTCTCTAAGGACTAAACCCTCTGGTTTATATAGACACCGGAGGGGGCTAGGGTTTACATAGAGTCGGTTACAAAGAAGGAAAGCTATTATCCGGATCGCCAAGCTTGTCTTCCACGCAAAGGAGAGTCCCATCCGGACACGGGACGAAGTCTCGAGTCTTGTATCTTCACGGTCCAACAGTCCGGCCAAAGTACATAGTCCGGCTGTCCGGATACCCCCTAATCCAGGACTCCCTCACCACCCACCACCCAATTAATAGCCACTATCGATGACTTAACTGACGTGCTTGACTTCAACTCCGAAGACATCGACGGTATGGACGACAATGCAGGAGAAGAGCAGGAACCACCGCCTATAGGGTGTTGGACAGCCACCTCATCATATGATATATATATATGGTGGATACCCCCAAAGAAAGCAATGGCGATGAGGCAACGGAAGATAATCCCTTGGAGAATCAATCTAGGCACCGGCGTCATAGGCGCCAGTCCAAGCCCCGCCATAGCAAAAATAGTGATATCGGCACAAGAGATGATAACAATCCGGATGGTGCCAAAGACGAAAATAATCCTGCCCAGCCAGGCTTCGAGCAGGCCGAGCAAGAAGACGGGCAAGCTAGCCCTAAGGAATAGGCAACAAATGGAGAATCAGAGGATGATAATTACATGCCTCTCTCCTAAGACGAAGTAAGCCTTGGTGACGAAGAATTCATCATGCCTGAGGATCCCGTCGAGCAGGAGCACTTCAAGCACCGGCTTATAGCCACTACAAAAAGCTTGAAGAAAAAGCAGCAACAGCTTCAAGCTGATAAAGATCTTCTAATTGATAGATGGACGGAGGTCCTGGCTGCCGAGGAATACGGACTCGAGCGCCCTACCAAAAGTTACCCAAAGCGCACGTTGAGGTAGTCCTGGATTAGGGGGTATCCAGACAGCCGAACTGTGTACAACGTCCGGGCTATTGAAGCATGAAGATACAAGACTCAAGACTTCGACCCATGTCCGGATGGGACTCTCCTTGGTGTGGAAGGCAAGCTTGGCGATCCGGACATTGTGTTTCCTTCCTTTAACCGACTCCATGTAAACCCTAGCCCTCTCCGGTGTCTATATAAACCAGAGAGGTTGGTCCTTAGAAGGCCGATCACATTTACAATCATACCATCATAGGCTAGCTCTTAGGGTTTAGCCTCTATGATCTCGTGGTAGATCTACTCTTGTACTACCCATATCTTCAATATTAATCAAGCGGGAAGTAGAGTTTTACCTTCATCGAGAGGGCCCGAACCCGGGTAAACATCTGTGTCCCTTGCTTCCTTTTACCATCAGCCTTGATGCACAGATCGGGAACCCCTACTCGAGATCCGCCGGTTTTGACACTGACATTGGTTCTTTCATTGAGAGTTCCTCTGTGTCATCGCCACAAGGCTCGATGGCTCCATCAATCATCAACAACATGGTCCAGGGTGAGTCTTTTCTCCCCGGACAGATCTTCATGTTCTGCGGTTTCGCCCTGCGGGTCAATTCACTTGGCCATCTGGAGTAGATCGGCAGCTACGCCCCTAGCCATCAGGTCAGCCTCGGAAACCTGAACTACACGACAGACTTCCGCGGAGACTTAATTGTCGGCGGATTCGAGCCCATGCCAAGATCACCGAACAGTCACGACGAGCATGGCTTAAACCTGCTGTTGGACAAAGCTCAGGATCTAAACCCGGAGCAAGTCGCGTTGCCTAAGGACGGAGGGGTGGACCTCGCCCTGCAGGCCGCACACTCATCGGCGATGGAGCCGAACACAGGTCTTACCTCTGTGGTGGCCTGTGACTCCGGACCCCTGGATTCGTATCCAGTTGTAGGTTCCAGTCCGCGCATTCCCGAGCCCGCTGAGCCTGGTTGGGCTCCGGTAGTGGAATTCACCGATGCAGATATCTTCCAGCACTCTCCCTTGGGCGACATGCTGAATTCGTTAAAAACTCTCTCTTTGACAGAAAATTCCGGGCTGAACTATGCCCGGCTCGAGTGGGAAGCAGGCGACGAAGAAATTCGTTACCCACCCACCACCCACTACATAGCCACGGTTGATGATTCAACCGACATGCTTGACTTTGACTCCGAAGGCATCGACGGTATGGACGATGATGCAGGAGAAGATTCAGAATCTATGGGGTACCGGACTTCCGCCTTGTCACATGACATATACATGGTGGATACGCCCAAGGAGGACGACAGTGACAATCCGGAAGATAAAACCCTAGGGCAAAAGCCAAAACGACGGCGCAGACGCCGTTCCAAATCCAGCAATAGTAAAAATATCAGCAAGAGCGCCAGAAGGATCGACACTCCGGTCAACCCCGAAGGCAACAACGACCATACGAAACCAGCGATGGAGCAGGACGAACCAGGTCAAGCCGAACACAGTTCGGAGCAGACGCCTGAGGACAATGATCCAGAGGGACGAGTTCACCAAACCGGCCCAGGACAAGAAGACAGTCCGGACGATGATGCATTCATCATTCTGGAAGAACGCGTGGAACAAGATAACCTCCACAGAAAGCTTATGGCCACAGCGAGAAGTCTGAAGAAGCAGAAGCAACGGCTTAAAGCCGCACAAGAAACGCTCAACTGCAGATGTAACAAAGTGCTAGACACTGAAGAAAGATATGGCGACGATCTCCATACAAAGAGCTACCCAAAACGCAAGCTACTACCAAAATTTGACGAGGAGGCCGTTCCACCCAAGAGTAACACGACCAGGAGGCCAGACGTACCACTTCATAACCACAACAAAGCAGCTACCAAAGACGCGCACGATCTACGTGAGCACCTGGATAGGAAAGCTGGCGCAGCTAGGTCCATCTACGGATCTAAAGGACACACCCCGGCGGGGGACTGTGGTCGTCAAAACGATTATGACAATCAAATACTAGTTTGGAATAAACACCGGACACAATAACAGCCGACAGCATGCCACAGCACATCCAGATACAGAGGGGCTGCTCACCCCCTGTGCTTCACCGAAGAGGTACTGGACCACGAATTCCCACAGGGCTTCAAACCTGTGAACATAGAGGCATACGACGCTATCCTACATATACATATGGCTCGCGGGGATGACCTCCATGCCATCAAATACCTTCCCCTCAAACTAAAGGGACCATCTAGACACTGGTTGAAAAGCCTCCTAGAAAATTCAATTGGGAGTTGGGAGGAACTTGAGGACGCTTTCGGGGTGAATTTTCAAGGGACTTATGTCCGGCCTCCAGATGCTGACGATTTAAGTGACATAATCCAACAGCCCGAACATGATGATCGACGGATACCGTCTCACCCGGGTCCTCATGGACGGTGGCAGTAGGCTCAATTTAATATACGAGGACACTGTCCGCAGGATGGGGATAAACCTATCCAGAATCAGCCAAATCAACACCACCTTTGAAGGGGTGATACCAGGCATCGAAGCCTACAGCAGGGGCTCCGTCATACTGGAGGTAACATTCGGCTCTCCAGGCAACTCCAGAAGCGAAGAACTACTCTTCATCATCGCACCCTTCCAAAGAGACTATCACGCAGTGCTCGGAAGAACGGCCTTCGCCTGCTTCAACGCATTGCCGCACTATGGCTACCTTACACTCAAGATGCCCGGTCCACGTGGCGTCATCATCTTTAGCGGAATAACGGAGCGCTCTTCATGCACAGAGGAACACGCGACGGCCCTAGTGGCCGGACTATAAGCGACCTCCAATATCAAAAACAAATATACGACTGGTCGTTAGGACCACGGACACGGTTAGACGAATCCGGTAGCCCAGATTGAACTAGGGCACCGTATATGTAATCCTATAGTGGATACCATGGGCTATAAATACTTAATAAAGCCTCACACTTGGCTCAACCTTATTGGCAGGCCAACATCTTACACTTTTACTATCCATCGCATACTTACGTTGTACTCTCCTATGAGTTTTCTTCTTCCACAGACAACGTTCGCGCGATACCCTTCCAGGATACGGCACAACGGAGAAAAAGGCACAGACGTGCAGCAGGGCCCCGTTCAATAGGTTTCTTTTTAGATTAAGCCCCTATATAAACCTTTTCTATTGCCTCTTGTTGTTTAACCATCCCATGGGTTCCATACCCACAGAGGATACTGCCGTTTTTGGCATTTCGCCACGACAGATTAAAGCACGTACCTGGAAACACAGGGTTTATAATGAATAGGAATTCTTGAGCCCATCATCTATTATAAAGTCCGAATACCTTCGGGGGTGTTTGGCGTCACGAGTTAGGCCTTATATGCATCAGCTCTGAATCATGTCTTTGGTCAAATGTTGGGTTTGCCCGGCTCCTGGGTTTGCCGCCTTACGTTCTGTTATTATTGGCTAAGGCGGCCAAAGGAGAACTAGTGAGATTGTGCCCTGGTTATTCCGGATGAGCACCTCAGTAGAAAAAGCCGAAAACTGACTGCCATGATGCAGCGAGAGACTGTTCAACCACTTGAGGACTCACCAGAATCTTTAGGATTCTTCCGCATTAACGAAGGGCCATTTCCCGGTCATGTACATGCGCGCCCGTATTCGGATGCACGCGAAAGTACCAGGGGCTACATAGTAGCCCCAATGTTAGTCTCCCATAGCTAAGTGAAAGTGTTATAGCTATATAGTCCGGTTGCCTAGTTCGATGTGCGATCACCTCCTTAATGGACCAAGACGTTGGATCAAGCGTGATTAAGAATATTTCTTCTCAAACACCCCCGCTTTGTATGGGTGGGGGCTGAAGCCAACGACTGCTAACTTTTGGATTACATATTTATATATACATATATATAAAAAGGCCGCACAGGGGACATAATCATATTTCAGGCAAATAGTGTAAATATAACCTCATAATCAAAATAAACATTGTTTTTACAATGATTTCGTTCATCATTCGAACAAGACATTCTTCGGGCACTGCGCCTCTACTAGACGGGCACCTTCCGTGACCTACGCCAAGTAGTGCTCGGCCGGATATTGGCCCCCCACCGGATCCTGGGCCACTATAATGGTGGCATCCATATCCGTCCGATAGGCTTTAACGCAGGCGAGAGCCATCCGTGCACCCTCTATACACGTTGACCTCCTCATGGCATCGATCCGAGGCACAGCCCCAAGGAACTGTTGCACCAAACCAAAGTAACTGTCCGGCTTAGGCCCCTTTGTCCAACGATGGTCTATTACAGACCGCATGGCAAGCCCGGACAGCCTTGAAGCTCCACTACAGCAGCCATCTTGTCACTTAACGGCAGTGGGCGAGTGGGAGCATGGAATTGCGACCAGAAAAGCTTCTCCACTTCGTTGTCACCTTGACCTTTGAAGAAGTCGGCAGCATTAGCCGTACACTTCGCCAAATCCGCATATGCGTCCGCAGGACTCCAGCGTCCATCCAAGGGAGCATACTTCGGATCGAAAAATTTCGTCCGCAGCAAATAGGAGCCCCCAGTCGCGATTTCACCAACCCGTCGAAGCTCCTCCCGCGCACCCCTGAGCTCGGTTCGGATTTCCTTGGTGGCTTTCAGTGCGTTGTTCAGTTCGGCCGAATTATCCTCATGTTCCTTTTTAAGGAGCTCATAACGGTCAGCAGCATCTTTTAACTCAATAGCCATTTCGGCTATCTTTTCCTTGCTTCGGCGATGAGCAGCTTGTTCGGCCCTCAATTCCTCGGCCGCCTTTAGGGCAGCCACATTGCTCACCCAAGCTTGTTCCTTGGCTTGAGCAAGTTCCTCCCTCAGGGCCTCCATGGCAGCATCACCATCTGCAGTCCAAACATATTACATCAATATCATGCCACCTTCATATTTTCTTATACAAGGGAAGACATGACACATACCTTGTGATTTCTCCAGACGCTCATTCACGAGCGTGATATCAGCATTAATCGATCCAATTTGCCTTGTTAGTTCAGCAACTTCAACGGCCTGGCCGGCGTCCAGACCCACAGGTACCTACACATATTTTATAGCACAATCATTGGTTCATGATCCCCCGTTTGCCGCCTAGGACGGGCAACCAGAGTCTCAGGGGCTACTATCTATATGGAGCACACCTAGCGAGTGCTTCACAGCCAAAGAAATAGTGTATTCTTCATTACATACCTCAAAGCCTCTGAGCAGGCTTGTGAATGCTTCATTCAAGCCGCTTGTAGCGGATGAAATCTTCTTGAGCACCGCACTCATTAACGAGCGGTGCTCCTCCAAGAGCGTAGTTCGCTCCAGTAAGCCCGTCAGTACGTTCGGCCGGACATTGAACTGCGCGGACCCTTCCCATCGCCCCCCGTGTGAGCCAAATGCTCTGGACTCAGGGAGGCTGACGTATTGGTTTCCGGCTTTAGCAGATCCGGACTCCTCCATGACGACACCTCGGTGCTGCCCGCTTCATGAGTCGGAGAGGCGGGTGGGGTCTCGCTCTCCATCATCTCCGGAGGACGGTCCCCCGAAGACGAACCCTGTTGAGAAGAGCCGCTGGCCGGACTGCAAAAAGTTGAATCCTGGTTATTGATCTAGGATAAACACAGTACCCTCGGATTGTGAATTGACTTACAGCTCGGTTGAGGGCTGGCCCGTTGGAGGGCATGATGCGGTGAGGGTGCTCGTCGGGACAAGGCATCTCTGCCTCCAAGTCTCTGCCTCCAAGTCTTCGCAGGCAGCCCTCTTCTTCCGGCGCAGGGAGGAGGCCTTAGCCTCCCTTTCCCAACTATCCTCCTTAGGGGAGGTAACAATTCCCCCGGTTCAGATGCGTAGCGTATGGGGTTCGGTTTCTTCATTCTTCCCCTTGTCTTTCCCTGAGGGCATCTTGCTGAGTACCCGGTCAAGCATCTTGGCCACGGTGGGACCAGGCGAACCTTCCGGAAGTGGCGCCGGACACCTGATTCTCTCCGCCTTGCTGAGCCATTCCTGGTAACGGAGGATTTTCAGAATAAACAACTATGACTAACTCAAAACAAGGTGTCCGGTGTCAAGATTACTTACTTGGGTATCTAGGCGATTGCACCTTAGGCCCGCATCCTCGGTGGTGTCCGGACACTCTACTTTCTGTCCAAAGAATAATTTGCACATCTCTTCGAGCTTAAAGCCGAAGAAGTGCTTGACAGTCCGCAGACCCTCAGGATTGAACTCCCACATCTGGAGAGGCCGGCATTGGCACGGCAACATCCGTCGGATTAGCATCACTTGCATTATGCTGACAAGGTTAATATTCCACTCAAGAAGCTACCGGATGCGATTCTGCAGTATTGGTACATCACCAGTGGGCCCCCAATTCTGCCCTACGTTGGTCCAAGACGCTAGCTATGACAGGGAGGGGGGGCGAGCGGAACTCGGGAGCGGCCACCCACTTCGTGCCTCTGGGAGCCGTGACATAAAACCACCTCCATTGCCATACATCGGATACTTCCGAGAAAGAGCCCTCTAGCCACGGGGCATCGGCGTTCCTGCTTATTACGGCGCCTCCGCACTCCGCCTGTCGCCCCTCGATCATCTTTGGCTTCATGTTGAAGGTCTTAAGCCATAAGCCGAAGTGTGGAGTGACATTGAGAAAAGCCTCGCACACGATGATGAACGACGAGATATGGAGGATGGCATCTGGAGCCAGATCATGAAAATCCAACCCATAATAGAATATGAGCTCCCTCACATAGGGGTCGACACTACTAGGGAAAAGGCTATACACAGAATCTTAGCAGCAGCGAGGGTTAAAAACCCTCGCTACTGCTACTTACTAGCAGCGCAGGTTTTTAAACCTCGCTACTAATAAGTTGATAGCAGCAGCGCGGGTTTGTAACCCTTGCTACTACTAAGCGGTCTCTACCGTGCCCCCCGGGATATGCCATAGTAGTAGCGAGGGTTTTTAACCCTCGCTGCTGCTAAGTTGATAGCAGTAGCGCGGGTTTTTAACCCTCGCTACTACTAACCCGCGCTACTGCTATCAACTTAGTAGGAGCGAGGGTTAAAAACCCGCGCTACTGCTAAACGTCTGTCATAGTAGTAGCGCGGGGGATGGCCTATTTGTCAAAGTCT
>NC_041393.1:426863030-426908669 GCF_002162155.2 Triticum dicoccoides | reverse complement strand
AAATGTCAAAAAAAATAAAAGAAAATAAGTTTCCCATGTGATATGTGGTCTAGTTGTTGGGAAAATTTACAAATATGAATTTCGACTTTATTTGCAAAATCTCTCTGAAAATTTGTAAAATGGCCATAACTTTTGCATACGAACTCGGATGAAAAAGTTTTTTATATGAAAAAGCATCTACTCGAAAAGTTACATCCGATTTACGGGGCTTTTAAAATCCTCAAAAGCCTAACAGAAAAAAAGTTACGGGGCTTTTAAGATCTGGAGGCAAAAAAATTGAAAAAAAATTCTGTTTTTTTTTTAAATCTGGTCAAACTATGGTCAAACTAATTATTCAAGAATATTAGTGTTACTAAATAATTATTTTAGTTTTTTTGAATTTTGATCAAATCTGGTCAAACTGTGGGCAAATCTGGTCAAACTATGGTCAAATTATGGTCAAACTAATTATTCAAGAAATATTAGTGTTACTAATTTTTTAGAGAACAATAGTTTCAAACTCAAACAGTGAAATGTGTGACTTCATGCTCAAGCTAAATTCCTGAGGTTAATAGGATTGACATCTTACTATTGTCAGGAAAACAACAAGTGCAGACTTGGAAACGAGGGAGAATAGAACCCACAAGTTAAGCGTGCTCAGGCTGGAGTAGTGAGAGGATGGGTGACCGTCCGGGAAGTTAGATGATTTGGAATGATGAGGGGTGATTAGCGATGAGGGAGGGGTGATTAGAGATTTGAGGTTAAAATAATTCAGAAATTTGAAAATTAGGGAAAAAAATTCAAAATTTTTTTTCGAAAAAATTCAAAAAAAAATTCCCGCGCTACAGATTAGTAGTAGCGCGGGTTTCTACCCACGCTACTACTATACGTTAGCTGTAGCGCGGGTTGCACCCGCGCTACTGCTATAAGTTAGCTGTAGCGCCTTATTAGTAGCGCGGGTACCCGCGCTACTAATAGGCCCAAAACCCGCGCTGCTGCTAGCCTTTTCCCTAGTAGTGTGAGGGTGAAGCCCATGCCGTGGAGGAAGTGTGGGACAAAAACGACCCACTCATTAGGCTCCGGTGTGGGGATGACTTGCCCTGGAGCAGGAAGCCTGTGTTGAATATCGGCGGTCAGGTATCCGACCTCCCTAAGCCTCGCAATGCCTTCCTTTTGAATCGAGGAGGCCACCCATCGGCCCTGAGGGGCGGATCCGGACATACTGGAGGATCTGGGGTGTCGAAGCTTGGGTTTCAGGTGTTAGAGCTTGAGGTATGAGAAGGCGCGAGGAAGGTGGAAAAGAGGCATAGGCCTCGACCCCTTTATAAAGAGGGTGAATATCAAGAGTCCTCGGTGTTACCATTTGAGGCTTATCTAAAAACACACGGAGTTATACCGACGGCCGTCGTGGGTTCACACACGCCCGTATTAATGGAAAATCCTGTAATAAGAGGAACATGATCTCTGCCTCGACGGGACGTGCCAATAAAACCGCCTCGTAACACGATTCGTTGTGGGGTAAGAAACGCCGGTTCGCGTTGGACCAGGCCACGATGCACGGGAACGACGCACGAAGATTGCCAGCAGATCAGATTTATGCAATGTGAAGATCATCTTGCAGATCCAGACACAATTCAAGTGTTCGATAATTACTTTGGAGTATTCAGAGAAGGAACCCGCCTTGCAATGCCGAAGACAATACTGCGCGCCGGACTGTGTACAGGGGCTACTGAGGGGCTATTGAGGGAGTCCTAGATTAGGGGGTATCCGGACAGCCGGACTGTGTACAACGTTTGGACTATTGAAGCGTGAAGATACAAGACTCAAGACTTGGACCCGTGTCCGGATGGGACTCTCCTTTGTGTTTCCTTCCTTGTAACCGACTCCATGTAAAACCTAGCCCTCTCCGGTGTCTATATAAACCGGAGAGGTTGGTCCTTAGAAGGCCGATCACATTTACAATCATACCATCATAGGCTAGCTCTTAAGGTTTAGCCTCTACGATCTCGTGGTAGATCTACTCTTGTACTACCCATATCTTCAATATTAATCAAGCAGGAAGTAGGGTTTTACCTCCATCGATGGGCCCGAACCTGGGTAAACATCTGTGTCCCTTGCTTCCGATTACCATCAGCCTTGATGCACAGATCGGGACCCCCTACCCGATATCCGCCGGTTTTGACACCAACACACGTTGCTACCTCAACTCGAGGAGGAGGCGTCCAAACCCACACTACCAGCGCACGATGCGGCTCACCAGCCACCCCGTGGCCGAGAGAAAGCGGCGTACCAGCCTGAAGTCCAGCCCGCACCCCGACGCCAAACAAGCAAAAACACGAAGGCCGGGGGCTCCACGGATGACCTGCGAGACAAATTGAAAAGCAAAGCACGACAGTAAGGATTGATCTACAGATCACGGGGGTGTGCCCCAACGCGTGACGATGACCGTCACGCTGGATACACCAACAAATCCTGCCGGACCGAATACAATGTAGCCCAGCACAGAGGCGCCGCACACCCCCAATGCTTCACGGATGAAGTAATGGATCATGAATTCCCAAAAGGGTTTAAACCCGTGAACATTGAATCATATGATGGTACTACAGACCCCGCAGTATGGATAGAAGATTTCTTCCTCCATATTCACATGGCCCGCGAAGATGATCTACACGCCATCAAGTACCGGCTCGGCATTGCTTGAATAGCTTGCCGGCAAACTCCATCGGTAGTTGGGAGAACCTGGCAGACGCATTCCTTGACAACTTCCAGGGCACTTATGTGCGACCACCGGATGCTGATGACCTAAGTCACATAACCCAACAGCCCGGAGAGTCAGCCAGGAAAGTTTGGACCCAGTTCCTAACTAAAAAGAACCAAATTGTCGACTGTCCGGATGCCGAAGCCCTAGCGGCCTTTAAGCATAACATCCCTGACGAGTGGCTTGCCCGACATCTCGGCCAAGAAAAGCCAAAGTCCATGGCATCCCTCACAACACTCATGACCCACTTTTGTGCAGGCAAGGATAGCTTGTTGGCTCATAGCAAACAACAAGCAATCCTGGCATATCAAAAGCCAGGGATATTGCATAAAACTTGCATATGTCATCCGCATCATGATAACAACAATTAAAATGTTTAAAACTTGTTGTTGCATCAAATTGCTAAATGCATATGGGGATTTAACGGAGTTGTTGTTTTTATACCCGGCCCCATTTAAATTGTTTAGATGGTATAGTTTTTGCTATGCTTCACCTCTTGCAATGTTTAACAACAGTTAATATTGTTGGGTAGCATAACCGAGAGAGAACTAAATAATTGATGTGGTGTTTCATCAATATGCAACTCATTGCATATTGGGCTCCATTTAATTTGTAAGTTTGTTTTGTGCACTTTGCCATGCCACGCCTCATTAAACCGGACATGCATCATACTTGTTTGCGCATCATGCCATGTTTATGTGATGGTTGTTTACTATGTTGTTTGTTTCTTTCCGGGTTGCTTCTCTCGTTAGCTTCGGTTTCGTTTCGGAGATGTCAGGATTTGTTCGACTTCGTCCGTTTGTCTTCTTCATGGACTCGTTCTTCTTCCTTGCGGGATTTTAGGCAAGATGATCATACCCTCGAAATCACTACTATCTTTGCTATGCTAGTTTGCTCGCTCTTTTGCTATGCCTATGCTACGATGCCTACCATTTGCTCGTCAGCCTCCCAAATTGCCATGAACCTCTAACCTTTGACACCATTCCTAGCAAACCGTTGATTGGCTATGTTACCGCTTTGCTCAGCCCCTCTTATAGCGTTGTTAGTTGCAGGTGAAGATGAAGTTTGTTCCTCGTTGGAACATGGAGATGTTGTTCCTTGTTGGAACATGTTTACTTGTTGGGATATCACAATACCTCTTATATTATTAATGCATCTATATATTTGGTAAAGGGTGGAAGGCTCGGCCTTATGCCTGGTGTTTTGTTCCACTCTTGCCGCCCTAGTTTCCGTCATACCGTTGTTATGTTCCCGGATTTTGCGTTCCTTACGCGGTCGGGTGATTTATGGGACCCCCCTGACAGTTCGCTTTGAATAAAACTTGTCCAGCAAGGCCCAACCTTGGTTTTACCATTTGCCTCACCTAGCCCTTTTTCCCTTGGGTTTCCGGAGCCCGAGGGTCATCTTTATTTTAGCCCCCCCCGGGCCAGTGCTCCTTCGAGTGTTGGTCCGAAACGGGCAGACTGCGGGGCCACCTCGGGGCAACTCGAGGGCTGGTTTTACTCGTAGGCTGACCTATCCGGTGTGCCCTGAGAACGAGGTACGTGCGACTCCTATCAGGATTTGTCGGCACATCGGGCGGCTTTGCTGGTCTTGTTTTACCATTGTCGAAATGTCTTGATGTACCGGGATACCGAGTCTGATCGGAGTGTCTTGGGTGAAGGTCTATTCCTTCGTTGATCGCGAGAGCTTGTCATGGGCTAAGTTGGGACACCCCTGCAGGGTTTAAACTTTCGAGAGCCGTGCCCGCGGTTATGTGGCAGATGGGAATTTGTTAATGTCCGGTTGTAGAAAACCTGAAGTTGACCTTAATTAAAATACATCAACCGTGTGTGTAACCGTGATGGTCTCTTTCCGGCGGAGTCCGGGAAGTGAACACGGTGTTGGAGTTATGCTTGACGCATGTTGCTATAGGATCACTTCTTGATCATACTTTTATCGACCGTGCTTTGCCTTCTCTTCTCGCTCTCATTTGTGTATGTTAGCCACCATTTATGCTAGTCGCTTGCTGCAGCTGCACCTCATGCCTTTACCTTACCCTTAAGCTTAAATAGTCTTGATCTCGCGGGTGCGAGATTGCTGAGTCCTCGTGACTCACCAGATACTTCCAAAACCAGTTTGCAGGTGCCTATGTTTCCGAGCAGGTGACGCAACCTAGCTCAAGGAGGAGCTCGATGAAGATCTTGCCCTTTGTGTTGTTTCGTTCTAGTTGATCAGTAGTGGAGCCCAGTTGGGGTCGATCGGTGACCTTTGTCGCATTTGGGGTTCTTCTTTTATTTTGGTTCCGTAGTCGGACCTTGAGTGTATCTGGATGATGTAATGCTTTATTCATGTAATTGTGTGAAGTGGCGATTGTAAGCCAACTATGTATCTCTTTCCCTTATGTATTACATGGGTTGTGTGAAGATTACCTCACTTGCGACATTGCTTTCAATGCGGTTATGCCTCTAAGTCGTGCTTCGACACGTGGGAGATATAGCCGCATCGAGGGCGTTACAAGTTGGTAATCAGAGCCTTCCCCGACCTTAGGAGCCCCCACTGCTTGATCGTTTTTAGCGGCCGAGTTGTGTCTAGAAAAATGTTTTGAGTCATTTAGGATTATATATATCGGAGAGTTAGGAATTCTTTTAACTCCTCAGTCCCTTCGACCTTCTGGTGAGGTCTCCTGACGTAGAGTTTTGACTCTTCTCTTCTCAAATTTCACTAAAAAAATTTTTTAGGATCACGCGGGTATCTTAGAATCGTTCCGATGGTTTTATGATGACAACATTGTCTTGGTTGCCTCCCGTCAGCAGGGTTTTTTTTTGCTGGAGGTGTCCCGGGGAGTTGAGCTCCGAGGTGTTGTCGTCATAATTTTATCGTTGCAGTTCTGGAATACCTGAGTTTAGTACGCCGACATCGAAAATCTCTTTTATGCAGTTGTTGGTGAGATAACCCCGCTAACCCAGTACTGAGGTGAGTACGGGAGTATTGCCATGACTCGTATAACGGATGCTTTTCGAAGTTTGAGGTACACGATTTCCGAAGGTTTCTTGGTTATGTGTTGACGGATGGATACAGCTTGGATGTAGGTATTGTTAGTTTGGGTGAGATATATTGCTTCCCCTGTATCCCAACACCAGATTGCATAACCAGAAAGTTTCGGGAGTTTTATAGGTGGGAATTCAAGTAGCTCCTAGAATATCTTTCCGACAGATGCATGATATCGGATTGGGTAAATCTCTATCATATGTTTGTTCCGGCTTATTCTGCAAGCCAAATCCTTTGTTTTGTTTTATTTGTGGTATTCGAGTTGCTTCCAAGTCAAGTGTTGATTCCATACCTTTCTGAAATGGTTTTCTCATACTCCGATGTGAATACCAATCCTTCTCGACAATCGAGATTGTCATGTCAATCCTTTTCAACCGGCGTGTTTCTCTTCAAGTGGATCCGATCACTTCAACATCAGCAAGTCCAATTATCATTTCTTCTCAACGGTGTTTGTTTCATCCGTCTCCAAGTTGCCTTTGTTTTTTCCCGCGCACCCACCCGTTTTCCTCAAGGACTAAGATTTCCTTACCAAGTATCCTTTTATTTTTTTTGTGAAGTTTCTCCATTCTTTTCCGTCAATGTTCTTACCCGGTGGTTCTCAAGAAGATGTTCTACTAGTTCGTCATTCCTCATTCCTTTCTCTTCTCCGGTGGATTCAAGTCAAGTTTTGTTGATCATACCTTTTTCCTCATTTCAATGTCTTCTCATACCGGTGCACCTCATTATCATTCTACTCCTCGCTATTTGTTATTCCGGAGTGCTCAAGATATCTCGAAGATTCGTGTTTCCACTCTGCATTCGTTCAAGCTATTTCGAGATTGTTATCTCATTCAAGCCATTTAATTCAACCGGTGCAACATCTCTTTTAAATCATTTCCAACGGTGTTCTTTTGAGTGGGCCCTAACCCACAGGTCTTTTCCCAGGATCTTACCTGACTCTTCTATTTTCCCAGAGCTATCCTAAATTCTTCTCCAAGTTTGACGTAAGAATGAGTTATCATCAGTCAAATGCTTTTCTCCAAGATCTTTCAAATTCTTTTCATAGTTGGCTCAACCTCTTCGCTTTTGATTTTTCCGGTGTGCCTCAATAATTCTTGGTGGTGTTTCTCGTTGTCATTCTCATCATTTGAAGACCGAAGAAGAGTTTCTCTTTAATCTTGCTCTATTCTCTTCTTCTTTCATGGTGCTAGCTTGTTGCCATCCTCTCATAATTGTTTTCGATTGTGAGAATCTTTTTCACCCATCCGGAGCATTTTAGGAGTCTTTTCAGTTTCATTCTTTGAAGCCCATCATCTCAGTATTATCCATTCAAGCTTTCAGCTCTCGTTCTCCAAATCATACCGGCGCATCATTCAAGTATTCTCTAATCAGCTAGTGATCTATTCGTTCATTTGTATTTAAATTCCCTCAAGTATCTTCATTCGTTTTCCAATTCTTCCCGGTGAATTGTGCCTTTGCTACTTTCATTTTCAATTCTTATGGTGGTTCGTTCAAGATTTCACTTCCTTCGTTATCATATCAAATATTCGTTGTTTCCAAATCCCACCGGTGGTTCCATCAATACCTTCTCAAGTTTACGCCATATCTCTTTTAATCCTTTCTACGAGAATAAGTAGTATGCCAAATCCGTTGCTTGTCATCAATTTAAATTGGTGAAGGATACGCATAACATAATTCTTATTCTGGTTTCATCCAAGTGATTAATCCTTTCCTTCAGAGTTTGTTCAGGAGTAATAAATTCTTGGCTTCTTGTTGTTCATCTTTCTTCCGGAGTTCTAAGTTTTCCGCATTATCTCGTCGCGAAGCTCCATCTAAATCATCGCAAGGCTTCACCTTGTATTTTCAACTTCTCCTTCTTTCCATCATCCTTTTATGACCGGAGTTCTTCATGGAGGCTCTACATGGTGCTACGTCTAGGATTCTTTTCATTCTTCAATTGTTCATCAAGATTTCTCTCGAAGTTAAGATCAGCCAAGCTATACTCAAAAAATAAACATGGTGCTCAACACATGTTTTGTTTTGAGGAGTTCAAGCATTCTTCATCTTGCATTCCGAAGTGCAATTCTTTCGACCTTATCTTTTCAGGTGGTGTTATGTCATTATGACAGTTTCATTCATGTTTCATGATTCACATGTTGTCAAGAATGAGGTATTTTAAATCCATCAATCTCTTCGTTGGATTTATCTTGTGTCATGTTTTCACCTAAAGCCTTCCCTAAGGAATGTTGCTATTTTGGTGCTTATTAATGACCCAATTTATCTCTTTTCCATCTTGATGGAACAAGCTTTCATCTCTTCGTTAATCTCAAGCATGCAATTGTTTCCGTTAGTGGCCGGTTGTCACCTCATAATGTTGAGATGTTTCCGTAAGCCCACTACAAACTTATTCTTTTCGCTGTTGGTCTACCAACAACTCTATTTAACCTTCTTGCAAGGATGTCTTCCAAATTCAATTGTGGTAGAAGTTGTCATTTTCTTCTCCATCCCTTTATTCCAATGATCTACTTCTATTCTTTCTTACGGAGGCATTGTGATGTTGCTCTTTTCACTCATCATCTCGATTGTGAGGATCGTGTTCTTTTCGTGCTTATCCATTTAACCGAAGTGTTGTGTTCTCATTCAAGTTCTTTCATCTTATCAAGTTTTGCCTCTCTTTTCAACCTGAGTGTTATCTGAAATCCTTCTTACCCATTGTGCCATTCTTTCAATAGTTCCGGAGGCAGTGTGTTGTTGATTTCATCAAGTATCATCCCATTTTCTTAAGTTAATGTTCAATTCCTTCCATGTTCAACCGGAGTGCTGCCCGAATTCTTCCCCTTTCATCTTGTTTTAACCGGAGTGGTTTCGAATTCTATCTTGTCCATTAAACTCTTGATTCATGTCTTTGCAACCTTCAAGTCCTCGTAATGTTCCTTGTTCCTCTTCGCTAACGGATTGTTTGCAATCTCGTTCATCTCTATTGTACTCTTTCTTTTAAATTGCTCAACCTCTCAAGGTTCGTGGTTTCACACGTTCGTCAAAGAAGCAACTTAGTTTTACCTCTTCTATTCCTCTTCCTTTTCCCTCCGGTGCCATCCTAGATCTCGGGACGAGATCCTCTCGTAGTGGTGGAGTGTTGTAACGCCCCGAGACCGACGCTCCAGAAGACTTCCAGCTATTCCGAGTTTTGTCGTGTGTTTTGTTTTGTTTGTGCATTCATCATGCCATCTCTTGTATTTCATCAGGTCATCATGCCATCATATCATTAATTTTAAAACTCATCTAAATAAATGGCATGGATCTTTGATCCATTTAAATCGAGGGAATTCACATGGTGATTCTCTTTAAAACATATCCTCTCGATATTAGGGAGCTATAATAAAATTATTCCATTTTTTTGGAATTAACCATAACCCACTTACAAAATATCCCATGCCGTTGTTATCTCAATTCTTGGTCTCCAACTCTGCCCATAATTTCTTTCATCATTTTCCGGAACTCCACCAAAAATCCGAACATTTTTGGACCTTCCCAAACCTCACTTCCTATTCAAATCATTTGAATTAAATTCAAATGAGTTTGAATCTAAATCTTTCATCATGGCCTTCTATTTTTCTTGGAACGAGCATATTTTTGCGAGTCCGGGAAAATTACCCGCATGCCCAAATTCTTCCTCTAAACCTTTTTCTTCTCTCTTTTCCTTTCTTCCAGTTCTCTGTTAATAAAAGAGTAGAGAGGAGAGAAGGAAGAAGCCAGCAGCCCCGCCGGCCACCTGGGCCCCCTGTAGCCGCAGCCCATTAGGCCTAGCCGGCCCCAGCTCCTTAACCCTAGCCCGAATCCCCCTGCTCGATCCCTTCCTCCCTCCCGTGTGCCGCCTCCTGCTCGACCCCGCTCGCCTCCATTCTCCTCGATCTCCTCCTCTCCCTCGTTCCCACACAGCGCCACCGCTCAGGAGAGGAGCTCCCTGCGCCCGACTCCAGCGCCGCCACCTCTCGTCTCTCCCAACCCCTCTCAGTCTCCTGCGCTCCTCCCATGGCGCCCGTGCCCGACGCTGCCCCGTCTCCTCGTGCCGGCCCCGCCACCAAGTCCCGTCGCCGACGAGCTCCACCAGGAGCCCGCGTCCCCTTTGCTCCGCCTGCACCTCCGCCGGCCTCGGCCTCCCGCGGCTGCCGCTGCCGAGCACTTCGCCTCCTCGCCAAGTTCCACCACAGCCACCCACGGGATCCGGCCGGCCTACGCCGCCCTTGCCCGTTCGCGGCCAGACCCCGCCGGCAGGGCCCCGTCCCCGCCGCTGTCGCCCCTCCTATTCGCTGGGCGTCGTCTGCTTCGCCTGCTCGTCGTCCTGGAACAACGCACGCAGCGCCAAGCCCCTGCGCTCGTTGACCCGTCGCCCCGCTCAGTGGGCCAGCGCCTCCCCGAGGCCGAGTGAGCCCCTGCTTGCTGCTCCTCTGCTTCATCCTCTACCGCCCGCCGCGCGCGTGACCGAGCTGCCCCTGCCTTGTTCGACCACCGGAACCGCACCGAGTCTTTTGCCTTGCTTATTTTTGGGTTGAAGGCCGAGACGAGACCGCCAAGATGCACCCTGGTTTCGACAAGTTCCTCACGGCGACCCCGAACATCTACGGGATGTGTACGACTTTGAACCGTGTACCACGACGAACATGTATGGCTACACGACGACCCGCAAGACCCTGAACAACTACCGCCGCCGCCGTGTACCACTACTTCCACTACCATCGCCACGTGTACAACTACCGTCGCCACGTGAACAACGACTTCCACTACGCCGTGTACGTCTACCTCCACGACGACCCGTGAACGTCTACGAGATGTACCACTACCGTCGACCCGTGAACGACTACTTCCTCTACGAAACGCGTTCAGCCCGAGATGCTCGCTTCAAAGGTATAACGAGATGACGACCGCCCGTGAACGAATGCATGCTTGGTTGTATGAGGTGCTCGAGTTTTGCACCGTGATCAAATTGTCCTTGCGTTGCCCCTCTTTTGCCATGCCACCGACATGTGGGACACCCGGTATCCGGGATCACCCCACCATCTTTTGCATGACTCGCTCACGCCCACTTCTCGTTTGCATCGGTATCTCCTCAAGCTACCGGAACCGATATGTTGCCGTGGCACCATTTCCTTTTCGCCGCCGTGGCACCCTTTTCGTTTCGCCGCCGTGGCACCCTTTTTGTTCCGCCATGGTGACCAAATGTTCCATACCTTGCTCATGTTAACATTTTCATAATATTACATAAAACTTGCATATGTCATCCGCATCATGATAACAACAATTAAAATGTTTAAAACTTGTTGTTGCATTAAATTGCTAAATGCATATGGGGATTTACCGGAGTTGTTGTTTTTATACCCGGCCCCATTTAAATTGTTTAGATGGTATAGTTTTTGCTATGCTTCACCTCTTGCAATGTTTAACAACAGTTAATATTGTTGGGTAGCATAACCGAGAGAGAACTAAATAATTGATGTGGTGTTTCGTCAATATGCAACTCGTTGCATATTGGGCTCCATTTAATTTGTAAGTTTGTTTTGTGCACTTTGCCATGCCACGCCTCATTAAACCGGACATGCATCATACTTGTTTGCGCATCATGCCATGTTTATGTGATGGTTGTTTACTATGTTGTTTGTTTCTTTCCGGGTTGCTTCTCTCGTTAGCTTCGGTTTCGTTCCGGAGATGTGACGATTTGTTCGACTTCGTCCGTTTGTCTTCTTCATGGACTCATTCTTCTTCCTTGCGGGATTTCAGGCAAGATGATCATACCCTCGAAATCACTACTATCTTTGCTATGCTAGTTTGCTCGCTCTTTTGCTATGCCTATGCTACGATGCCTACCATTTGCTCATCAGCCTCCCAAATTGCCATGAACCTCTAACCTTTGACACCATTCCTAGCAAACCGTTGATTGGCTATGTTACCGCTTTGCTCAGCCCCTCTTATAGCGTTGTTAGTTGCAGGTGAAGATGAAGTTTGTTCCTCGTTGGAACATGGAGATGTTGTTCCTTGTTGGAACATGTTTACTTGTTGGGATATCACAATACCTCTTATATTATTAATGCATCTATATATTTGGTAAAGGGTGGAAGGCTCGGCCTTATGCCTGGTGTTTTGTTCCACTCTTGCCGCCCTAGTTTCCGTCATACCGGTGTTATGTTCCCGGATTTTGCGTTCCTTACGCAGTCGGGTGATTTATGGGACCCCCCTGACAGTTCACTTTGAATAAAACTTGTCCAGCAAGGCCCAACCTTGGTTTTACCATTTGCCTCACCTAGCCCTTTTGCCCTTGGGTTTCCGGAGCCCGAGGGTCATCTTTATTTTAGCCCCCCCCCCCCCGGGCCAGTGCTCCTTCGAGTGTTGGTCCGAAACGGGCAGACTGCGGGGCCACCTCGGGGCAACTCGAGGGCTGGTTTTACTCGTAGGCTGACCTATCCGGTGTGCCCTGAGAACGAGGTACGTGCGACTCCTATCGGGATTTGCCGGCACATCGGGCGGCTTTGCTGGTCTTGTTTTACCATTGTCGAAATGTCTTGATGTACCGGGATACCGAGTCTGATCGGAGTGTCTTGGGTGAAGGTCTATTCCTTCGTTGATCGCGAGAGCTTGTCATGGGCTAAGTTGGGACACCCCTGCAGGGTTTAAACTTTCGAGAGCCGTGCCCGCGGTTATGTGGCAGATGGGAATTTGTTAATGTCCGGTTGTAGAAAACCCGAAGTTGACCTTAATTAAAATACATCAACCATGTGTGTAACCATGATGGTCTCTTTCCGGCGGAGTCCGGGAAGTGAACACGGTGTTGGAGTTATGCTTGACGCAGGTTGCTATAGGATCACTTCTTGATCATACTTTTATTGACCGTGCTTTGCCTTCTCTTCTCGCTCTCATTTGCGTATGTTAGCCACCATTTATGCTAGTCGCTTGCTGCAGCTGCACCTCATGCCTTTACCTTACCCTTAAGCTTAAATAGTCTTGATCTCGCGGGTGCGAGATTGCTGAGTCCTCGTGACTCACCAGATACTTCCAAAACCAGTTTGCAGGTGCCTATGTTTCCGAGCAGGTGACGCAACCTAGCTCAAGGAGGAGCTCGATGAAGATCTTGCCCTTTGTGTTGTTTCGTTCTAGTTGATCAGTAGTGGAGCCCAGTTGGGGTCGATCGGTGACCTTTGTCGCATTTGGGGTTCTTCTTTTATTTTGGTTCCGTAGTCGGACCTTGAGTGTATCTGGATGATGTAATGCTTTATTCATGTAATTGTGTGAAGTGGCGATTGTAAGCCAACTATGTATCTCTTTCCCTTATGTATTACATGGGTTGTGTGAAGATTACCTCACTTGCGACATTGCTTTCAATGCGGTTATGCCTCTAAGTCGTGCTTCGACACGTGGGAGATATAGCCGCATCGAGGGCGTTACAGAGAGCTGGTCAGCTGTTCGAGAGGTTGTAATATCTTTAAGGATTTCTTCCGCATAATGCCATAACTAATGCAGCGTGCGATGGATCGGTTTTTCTTCCGATCAGGCGCTTATAGAGCCCCTCGTGCAGTCTTCTGAACACCAGGGGCTGTGCCTACCTTCCTTTTAAAACTCCTATGGCTAAGTGAGAGTGATAAAGCCCTATATTCCGATTGCCTGGTTCGCTATGCTAAACACCTCCTTCAAGGACCCAAAAGTGGGATAAAGAGTGCTCAGGTTTATCCCGAACACCCCCGTACTTACTATGTGGGGGCAGAAGCCGACGACTTGCCAACTCTGAGGATTAGTATATAAAACGGCCGCACAGGTGAAAAAACTTTCAAACGACAAGCAATAACTAATAGAAATGACCTTGTTCAAACATTACAAAGGACAAACATGACCGTATTCATGGAAATGTAATGTCCTTCGTGCATTGCTCCGCTACAAGGCGGGCTCCTTTCAAGACACCTTCATAGTACAGTTTGGGCTTGCAATGCTCCTTCCCCTCGGGCGGTCCCTCGTTCATCAGCTTTTCCGCATCCATCTTCCCCCAATGCACCTTTGCACGGGCGAAGGCCATTCGCACACCCTCTATACAGACCGACCGCTTGATGACCTCGAGTCAACGGCAGGCACTCACAAGCCGCTTTACGAGCCCGAAGTAACTACTTGGAATCGGCTCGGCGGGCCACAGCCGGATAAATACATCCTTCATGGCTAGCTCGGCCACCTTATGCAGTTCGATCAGCTGCTTCAGTTGATCGGAGAAAGGCATCGGATAATTTGGCACCAGATACTGCATCCAGAAGAGCTTATCCGCAGTATTCCTTTCTTTGGCTCGGTAGAATTGGGCGGCATCGGATATGCTGCGCGGCAGCTCCGCAAATACCCCTAGAGAAATCAGAATTCAAACTATCAACTTGATTCTCTCCTTTCAAATACCCGCTTTGTGTAGAAAAAGCCTTACCAGTCACAATTTTCCTCGCCTCCTGGATTTCCTTCAGGGCACCTTGGGCTTCCCCCCGAGCATCACTTGCGGCTTGGCGAGCCTGGGAGAGTTTGGATTCTTTCCCTGATAAACTCTGCTCCGAGGTCTCGCATTTCTTCACGGCCTCTTGAAGCTCTCGCTCAGCCTCAATAACTCTGGCCTCGTGCCTCTCACAGAGGGCCTGCTCTGCGGCTGCCTTCTTCTCGGCTTCGGCCACAGCCTTTTTAAGAGCCTCAATTTCGGTCATCGCCCCTAGAGCACATCATAAAAATATTTTCATCATGCACACTTATTCATTTATGCTAAATAAACGAGGTTTCTGCATACCTTTGTTATCCTCCAGCTGCTTCTGTAGTCAGACAGGTTCTCCTTCGGCCTGCTCCAGACTATGCCTCAGTCCGGATACTTCCACAGCATGAGAGGCAGCAGACGCTACAGACACCTGCACATTAAAAAGAGATAGATGTCATCAAGTAAGTCTCCTGTGAACATAAATTTGATCCTCTGTTCGGTCCTTTGTTTCATCGAACAGTGTATCAGGGGCTGCTATGTATACCATGACACTCCTCCAAACCTCATAAAACATACCTCAAAGCCTCTCATGAGGTTGATACAGGATTCATTCAGTCCACTCTCAGTAGACTGAATCTTTTCAATCACCGCACCCATAAGGGCACGGCGTTCATCAAGAATGGAGGCACTCTTCAGCACCGCCAATAAAGCATCCGGCACCTCTGGTTGGACAGAGGTTGCCGGCAGAGCAGACACACCCCCTCCAGCCGACGGAGGCTGCCTGCCTAATTCTGGGGCATTATGGGTATCCGGAATCATGTCCGGCTGGGGGCCGGATTCAAGACGACCCCCGCCGTCGACATCCATGGGAGCCTTCTCTCCCGTGTGTCCGGACCCCGAGGTTTGGCCTCCTGGCGCCGCCTTTGCAATCTCCCCCCTCCCCCTCTGTGGCCTTGGTCCTCTTGGGGCGACACCTCGGTGTCAATCACATGTTTGGGTGAGGGGGCCTTCGGGGGTTTCCCACTCTCCATAGCATCCGAACCCAGCAACTCCTCCGACGAGGATTGTTCGGCGCGGGACCTCGCTGGACTCTAAAAAGTATGGCTCGGATTAAAATGTTATGCCACGACAAGTCTGGGCGCATAAGCATGTTTGGATTTTATACTCACGAATTCACCAGGGGCTGGGCCCTGGGATCCCACTCCGGGCTGCTATTGGTGGCGGCAGTGGACTCCTCGGGAAGGGGAGTTTTTCCATTTTTAGGCGACCCGGCCTCCAAGGACGTGGAGGCCGTCATTTTCTTTCTTACCCCCGCAGCGGATTCTTCTTCCTCCTCCTCGTCGTCCTCGTCAGAGGAAGATGGGCATTGGAGTCTTCGGATTTTGTGTGCGAAGCGCCACGGAAATGGAGGCAGCCCCTGGTCTTCTTGGCCTCCTTCTCGGCCTTCTTCTTCGGTGCCTTGTAAGGCGTCGGGACCAGCATCTTCATCAGAACAGGGCCGGCCGGTTCTTCTGGCAGCGGGCCGGACAGTAGATCTGCCCAGCTGTCGGGGGTTGGATGCGACATATGCCAACGGGTGGCTTATCATGGTGGGGGCGAGTAGAACGTCGCCGGTGCCTGGAAACGGGATGAGGCGAAGACATGCACGCCGGCGAATCTTACCCAGCTTCGGGGCTCTCCGAGGAGATAACACCCCAACTGCTGCTCTGCGGGGTCTCCGCATGATCACTATGGGGTGATAGTACAATGGTGCTCCTCGAGCTGTGTGGAGGCAGGAAGGAGCCAGGCTAGCTCTTTCCCTCTTGCTATATGTCTAAACCTATCCAGGGCCGAACCCTTTGCATGGGTGCCCCGGGGGGTTTATATAGGCCTACCCCCCGGGGGTACAATGGTAATCCGACTGGGCGTGGCCCCCAGCCGTCAGTCTCTCTCGCAACCATCATCCCTGCCGGCTTCTAGGGCCCGCCGACTGGCGGGCCTCGCGGACAGGCAGAACACTATGCAGCACTCCTGATGACGCAGGCTTGGTCATGGGGTCGTGGGAACAGTGCCGCCGCCTGTCAGGTGATCACTGCCGCCACTCCCCGTCCAATCTGGTTTATGGCTTGTGGGGCCCTGGCCAGGAGGCGGCCGACTCTGGGGAGGCCGACTCCCGTAGGGCCGTCTTCGGACTCTCCGGCCGAGTTCTTCTATCTCACTGACGGGGGGGCCCGGCGATCTCCGGGCCGTACGCGCCGCCGTTGTGGGCACAGTGCCTTGTGCACTGTGGCTGAGGTCAAGGGAGGCATGGCAACAGTGCCGTGCCTCACCGGAGATCTCCTGGTGACGCGGCTCACTGTAGCCATGCCTTCTTCCCGTGGGTCCGAGGGGACAGCCACGATGGGGCTGTACCCTGCATCGGTCTTCGTGAAAGGTCGCGGGCCGACTCTCAGAGTCGGCCCATTGAGAGGTCGCAAGCCCAGAGTCGGCTTGGTCCAGAGTCGTCGTCTGGGGACTCTGCTTCTTCGAAGGTCGCCAGCTGGGACTCGGCCTTCTCAAAGGTCGCCAGCTGGGGCTCGGCCTTCTCGAAGGTCGCTCCGCTGGGGCTCGGCCTTCTCGAAGGTCGCCCCGCCGGGACTCGGCTGAGGGGCGCGGCCCGCCCCGATGTCTTGAAAGATCTTGGGTCCTGGGTCAGCCTACCCAAGGCCCATTACTCCGACAGTAGTCCCCGAAGCTGGCGAAGCCCGGCGGGCGCCGCCTCGTGGGGCTTCGGCAGTTTCAGTCTCTGCGGCGCCGACTCTGAGATTCGGCTGCCGCGTCTTCGGGCCGCCTCGCAGGAGCCGGCCCGGCCCTGCTAGGGGCCGCCTCTCGCAAGTCATGGCGGGAAACCAGCGGCGTATCGGCTATGCTTCCCTGCCATCTACGAGATGCTCCTATCGTGCGACGCCACGTGGGGGCGATAGCCTGCGCGCCCACGCGCCTGACGGGACGGGCCGCCAGGTGGGGCCCGCCACTACCGCGCCTCGGCTCCCGAGCGGATCCGCTGCGGCCGAGGGCGGTTGGCATCCCCACGCGGTTACTGCGGGCAGTAACTTCGTGGGGTTTTTAATCGTGGGGCGTCGTGGGGTCGTGGGCGCAGTTAATCCCCACGTCGCCCCCTCGGCTTCTCAGCCCACGGGGATATAAATAGGCCTAGGGGGAGCGGCGGCACAGCACGCGCACTCCCTCCCCTGCCCTCTTGCCCTTCTTCTTGCTCCGTCGCTCCGTCGCTTTCTTCTTCCTCGCCGACGATGAGCTCCTCCTCCGCCGCGCCCCCCGCCTCGCGCTCCGGCGAGTGGGATGGCTCAGACGTGGACGCGGAGGACATCGAGTTCCTCCGCCGGACCCGCCGCCTCCCGAGCGCGGATTTGGTGCAGGCCCGCCCTGCGCCGGCGGGAGAAATCCGGCCCGCGCCTGCGGCGGGCGAGCGGGTCATCTTCCGCTCGCACCTCATGCGCGGGATGGGGCTCCCGGCGAGCGGGTTCCTCCGCTCGTTCCTCGAGCTGTACCACTTGCAGCCGCACCACCTCACCCCCAACGCGGTGGTGCTTCTCTCCGCCTTCGCCACCCTGTGCGAGGGCTACATCGGCGTTCTCCCCACCCTCGAGCCACGGGGGGAGTTCTTCTCTTCGAAGCTCGGCACGCAGGCTGCCGGCACGCCGGCGCAGTGCGGCACGTTCATCGCGTCACGGCGCACGACGGCCGACAACCCTTTTCCGCCCATCCCGCTGGTGAAGTCGGTGAAGATGTGGCAGAAGACATACTTCTACGTGAAGAACGTCGCCACCGACGGCGACTGGGTCAACTTGCCGCCCTTCGACCCCGAGCCGCTGACAGGCCGGCCGGCTAGCTGGTCCCATCGGTCGAAGACGCTTTCGGCCTCCGGAGTCGGCGCCGTGGCGCGCCTCTGAGTCATGACGCAGTTGGAGGGGCTCGTCGCCTCCGACCTCCTGGCCGCCTTCGTGGCGCGCTGGGTACTTCCGCTCCAAGGCCGGCCCAATCTCATCTGCCAGATGAGCGGCCGGCACGATCCAAGCCGGCTGTGCACCAAAGACATGCCGCGCGGAGAAGTGGCGAACATGGTGAACCTCATCGCCCACTGCAAGTTCACCGACGAGTGGCAGTTCGGCAAGGAGCCGTACTCGCGCGACAACCCTCCGCCAGTGGTAAGTTTTCTCCGTCTATGTTTCGATCTCGCTTGCATCCAACTTCGAGCTCTGATCTTGTTGGTATTCCGAGCAGAACCCTCTCACGGCGCCTGCTGCCGGCGCCACGAGAGAGCCGCGCGAGTACGTCCCTGACCGCGCGGTCAGCGACATCGACGACCCCGACTTGGGGGCCGCGGCGCTGGAGGCCGACATCGAAGGCGGCGGAGAGGAGGTAGACGGCGGCCTCAGACCGTCGGCGACCTTCGCTGACTGGCCCGAGGGCGACATCGACGCGGAAGTCGTCCCGCACCGCCAGCCAAGAGCCGGCCCTTCCACCCAGGCCGGCGCAAAGAGGCGTCACGCCGGGCCGAGTGCGCCCGGCGGCAGGTCGAAGAAGCCCAGGGGAACCGCCGCCGCGACCAAGCGGGAAGAGGCGGCCGCGAAGGCCAACCGCTTCCGGAAGGAAGTGAAAAGGCCGCCGCTTGTCTCTTCGTAAGTCCCTTTCTTTGTTTCTTTTCTGATTTTGCTTGAATTCTCTGACTTTCCCCCCTTTCTTCTCCAGCGCCCCCCTCTCCCTTGAGAGAGTCGCCGTGCCCTCCGTCATGGGGTCGGGGGCGACGTCCTCCAACACGCGGCGGGTCGACCCCGCCGCCGATCTCCGGGAGGCGACGGAGCGGAACGCGCGGGAGAAGCGCGCGGAGGAGGAGGCCGAGCGCCTAGAGAAGGCGCAGGCCGATAAGGCGGCCGCCAACGCCCAGCGGCATCTGGACGAGGCCGTGGTCGCGGCCGCGGCCGCGGCAAAACGGGATGCCGAAGCGGCCGTTCGTCGCCGCGCGGCAATGCTTGTCCCCCCGCTGTCGTCAGCGCCGCCGCCCCCTGAATTCACGGGGCAGACCGGGGAGGTCGGCACCGCCAACCCTCTCGCAGAGGAAGGTGGCGACGCTTCGGGCTCGGACACCCGCGCGCCGCCTCCGCCACCTCCGCCGCCTCCGTCTCCGAGGCCGCACGGCAAGCAGCCAGTGGACCCGCAGGATCCGCCGGCTGCGGACGACGCCGACGCGCAGCTGCTTCTCCAGGTCGCCGTGCCGACACGCCGCCGGGTCGAGAGGACGAGCTCCGCGCCGCGGGCTCGAGAGACCGACGCCGCCAGCATGGCGAACCTGGACGCCGAGGCCTCCAGTGCTGCGCCCACCGGCTGGGTGCGCGAAGGCGGGAACGGCCCGCTGAACCAGGCGCTTCTGGACGTTCAGTCCAAGTTGCGCAAGGAAGGCGAAGCCCTCCAACTCTACACCAGGACGCATCTGGCCATGCAGGCCTCCGTCCGGGTACGCTTTGTTTTTCCCTTTTTTGTTCTCTTGTCTTTTTCTGTGGGGGCGCGCCAGCGCACCCACTGGGTGTAGTCCCCGAGTTCGGAGTCGGCTGCTGAGCAGGCGGCTCGGAACTCCTTCTAGCGATCTCCGAAGGCTGACTTTGCTTTGCCGGCCTTGCAGGAGTATCACAACCTCCGCGCTACTGCCTTCAACCGCAACGTTGAAGAGCTGAGGAAGCGGACCGCCGATCTGGCGGAGAGTCGAGGTAAGCGGATTCTTCCTTCTTCGCGGGGGCGCGCTGGCGCACCCGCGGGCTGTAGTCCCCGAGATTCGGGCCGACTGCTGAGCAGTCGGGCCGGATCTCTCTGGCGACTTTTCCTTCTTTCTTCTCCGCGGGGGCGCGCTGGCGCGCCCGCGAGCTGTAGTCCCCGAGATTCGGGCCGACTGCTGAGCAGTCGGGCCGGATCTCCCTAGCGACCTTCCTTGTTGATGATGTTTATCTTTCTTTGGGCCTCAGACGCCAATGCTGCCCTTCAAGGGCAGCTGGATGAGGCCCATGCCGCCCGTCGCGCTAAGGAGGAGGAATGCGACAAGCTCGTCCAAGAGCGCGACCTTCTGGCGACGCAGCTGGCCGAGCAGAAGGACCTGCTTCGGAAGGCGCAGGAGGACGCCAAGTCGCGGGAGGAGGGCCTTCTAGCCGAGTTCGCGATGGAGCGGGCCGCCTGGACCGACCGTGAGGCGATGCTGACCTCCGGCTATCACGTTCTCGAGCACATCGTCGATGGTAACTCCTGGCTTCTCTTCTTTGGTCTTTCGTCTCTGTGTCGAAGTGTCTTCTGGTTTTTCTGACTGTTTCCTTTTCTTGTCCTTGGCAGACTTCTTCCCCGGCCACTCGCAGCCCGTCCCTCCGGCCATCGAGGCGGATCGGGAGGAGCGGAGGGCGCAGGGCGAAGTGATCGCCGCCAACGCGCCCGAACCGTCGACGAGCAGATCTTGAGCATCGGGGCTCGCCTTCGCCCTGCTCACCGTTTGATGCGTCGCCTTCAACGCGCCGGCGCCCAAGTCGTTACCGCCCTGTGGCCGGAGGTGCCGGCTCTTCGCACCGCCAGTCGGATGGCCGACTGGCTGGAGGTCGCCGTCGGTCGCTTCGAGGCTTGGAAGGGCTCCTCGGCCCACGCCGGAGCACGCCGGGCCCTGGAGTTCGTCAAGGGGTGGTACCCTGGGCTGGACCTGGACCGCCTGGCCGCGTTCCGGTCCGAGGCCCAGGCCGAGTTGGGGGCCGTGGAAGGCGCCCTCGTCGAGCGCGCGGCGGCCATCGCCGAGTACACGGACACCAGCGTCTTTGTGCCCGAGCGGACCACCGACAGCGAGGAGGCTCCGCCCGAGTGGTTCGGGATGCACCCAGAGTACGAGGAGGACTCGGCGGAGGTAATCGGCTCCAGCACCGAGGGGGAGGGCGAGTCGGAGGACGGAGGCGAGGAAGAGGAGGCGCCAGAACACGAAGCAGGCGGCCAGCCTCAGCCTGATGGCGCCTCCAGCAACGAGCCTCGAAAGAACCAGGCGACCGCCGCTGAAGGCGACCAAGCCGAGACCGCCCAGCCGACTGCCCCGACGTCGGACGCCGCCGCCGCCTCCGTCCGTCCGGCTCCGGAGGCCGCCCCCTAGAGTGCATCAGCTTTACCTGTCTCTTTGTACTTTGAAAAACTTGTTAGTTTCAAACAATTCCACCCGCGGGGTGTATTCGGCCAAGGGCCTTATGTACATATTTATCAAATTTCCGCCTTTCTTCGCTTTGGCTCCTTAGACTTTTTCCTTTGCCGCCTTCCTTCGGTTGCCGCCTTGCCGACTGGGCAGCCGATCTGCGGACTGCCGCTGGGTCAAGCGCTTAGCTACTTTAGGAGGCAAGTACTTAGTCGTTTAGAGTGTCGTAGCAAGTTTGGCTGGAAATCGGCCGGCCGACTCTCAAAGTCGGTCGTCCTTAATAAAGGTTGAAACTACGAGCTGACTGCCCGTGAGTCGGCTCAGTATGGGAAACTGGGAGCCGGCTTGGGCTATGCGTAGCTCTTAAGTCCTTAGCCGTTTTTTCATGTGTGCGCTCGCTCTTTCCATCTCCCCGTTTACCGACAGTCGCTCTGCGAGCTGCGGCTTTCCGTAGGAGACGGCTTTGAGCGCAACACATTACTTGTCCGACCTCAGGGAGCATTTCATAGCACAAGGCAGAAGGTCCCCGGGCCGACTAGTCGGACTGTATCAACTGTAAAACCTTCGAAGAAGGTTTGCGTTCCACGGGCGCTCTGTTTCTTTGCCGGAGTCGTCTCTCTTGCGTGCTCGAGGCTTCTGAGCGTCGATCAAGTAGTAGGCGTTGTTCCCCAGCACCTTGCTGATGATGAAGGGGCCCTCCCAAGGCGCCGACAACTTGTGCTGGCCGGCTGTTCTCTGAATCAGCCGGAGCACAAGGTCGCCCTCTTGGAATGATCTTGGCTTGACCTTGCGGTTGTAGTATCGCCGCAGACTCTGCTGGTAGATGCTGGACCGGCTGAGTGCCAACAGCCGGCCCTCTTCCAGCAGGTCGACGCCGTCTTGGCGTGCTTCTTCAGCCTCCTCTTCAGTGTACATGGAGACTCGCGGAGAGTCAAATTGTATATCCGTCGGGATGACGGCTTCGGCACCGTAGACGAGGAAGAACGGCGTGAAGCCGGTTGATCTGTTCGGTGTTGTGCGCAGACTCCAGAGGACGGCAGGCAGCTCTTCCACCCAACAGCCGGCCGAGCGCTCGAGTGGTTCGACCAATCGAGGCTTGATGCCGGACAGGATGAGGCCGTTGGCTCGTTCCACCTGGCCGTTTGACTGCGGATGGGCAACGGACGCTAAGTCCAGTCGGATGCTCTGCGTCGCGCAGAAACGAGCCAAGGCGCCCTTGGCGAAGTTGGTGCCGTTGTGTGTGATGATGCTATGCGGTATGCCGTACCGCACCGTGATGTCGGCAATGAAGGTCACTGCTGTGGGCCCATTTAATTTCTTGATGGGCTTTGCTTCTACCCACTTGGTGAACTTGTCCACTGCGACGAGTAAATGAGTCAGGCCGCCTCGGGCCGTCTTGAAAGGTCCCACCATGTCCAGGCCCCAAACTGCGAAAGGACAGGCGATGGGGATCGTCTTCAGTGCAGAAGCCGGCTGAAGGGGCTTGGAGCGGAACACCTGGCACCCCTTGCACTTCTTGACTAATTCTTTAGCTTCTTCCAGGGCAGTCGGCCAAAAGAAGCCGTGCCAAAAGGCTTTGGCCACGAGCGCCCTCGAGGCCGCATGGTGACCACACTCGCCCTGATGGATGTCTTTGAGGATCGTCTGGCCTTGCTCTGATTCCACGCAGCGCTGGTCGACACCAATGACGCTGCGTCTGACTAACTCTCTGTTGACTATGGTGTAGGCTGTCGCTCGGCGTTGTACTTGCCGAGCCAGAGTCTCATCTGCAAGCAACTCCTTGTTGACTAGGAACTTGAGGATGGGCTGTGCCCATGAAGGTGCTGCTATCTCTTCGATTGCCACCACAGCGACTTGGACAAGGGTGGCTGGGCTGGGAGGCGGCGGGTTGGACTCTGCTGCCGCTTGCTGAATTGAGGGAATCTCTGGGCCGACTGGCGCAGTCCCTGGGCCGACTGGCGCAGCCCCCAGGCTGACTGGCGCAGTCCCCGGGCCGACTGGCGCAGTCCCCGGGCCGACTGGCGCAGTCCCCGAGCCGACTGGCGCAGTCCCCGGGTCGACTGGCGCAGTCCCCGGGCCGACTGTGGCTTTCTTGAGGTCGCTTGCTTGGGTCTTGGAGTTGGATCCGACTATTTCTGGGGAAGCCGGCACGAAAATGGAGTCGGACTCCGGTGAAGGCTTGATAGACGGCTTGAGGAGGCGCTGAAGGGCGACGCCAGAAGGTATCGCCTGGCGAGTGGAGCCGACTCGCGCCAATGCGTCTGCTTGATCGTTGTCATTCCTAGGGACGTGGAGGAATTCACATCCTTCAAAATATCCGCTGAGCTGCTGCACCAGGAAGCGGTAGCTTGCCATGTTTGCGTCCTTGGCGTCCCAGTCGCCGGATGACTGCTGAACCACCAAATCGGAGTCGCCATAGCACAGGATCCGGCGAATGCCGAGTTCTTTGGCAAGCCGGAGCCCATGGATGAGCGCTTCATATTCGGCGACGTTGTTGGAGGCGGCGAAGTGGATTTGCAGCACGTATTTGAGCTTGTCGCCCTTGGGGGAGGTGAGGACGACGCCGGCTCTGAGGCCGAAGCGCATCTTGGAGCCGTCGAAGTGCAGTCGCCAATGAGTAGAGTCGGGCGCAGGCGGCAAGTACTGAGTCTCGGCCCAGTCGACGAGGAAGTCGGCTAGCGCCTGCGACTTGATGGCGGTGCGAGGTTGATAGTAGATCGTGTAGGGAGCTAGATCGATGGCCCACTTGGCCACTCGGCCGGAAGCATCTCGGCTTCCGATGATCTCGGCGAGTGGGGCAGTGCAAACCACAGTGATTGGATGCTCTTGAAAGTAGGGCTTCAGCTTCTTGGCGGCAAAATGCACGCCGTAGCACATCTTCTGGTAGTGAGGGTAGTTCTGCTTGGAGGTCGACAGTACCTCGCTCAGGTAATATACTGGTCTCTGGACCGGGAGCGCCTTGCCTTCCTCCTTGCGCTCGACTACAATAACTGTGCTGACTACCCGACTGGTGGCGGCGATGTACAAAAGCATGGGCTCTTTGGGAGTCGGAGCCGCCAACACAGGGGGAGTCGCCAGCATCTTCTTCAGTTGGAGAAATGCCTCATCTGCCTTGTGGTTCCACTCGAAAAAAGTGGCCTTCTTCATCAGTTGATACAATGGCAGAGCTTTCTCGCCCAGCCGACTGATGAATCGGCTTATGGAAGCCAAGCAGCCGGTGAACTTCTGCACATCCAACAGTCGGCTGGGTACCTCCATCCTCTCAATGGCCTTGATCTTCACAGGGTTGCACTCTATGCCGCGTTCGGAGACCAGAAAACCAAGGAGCTGGCCGGCTGGGACTCCGAACACGCATTTCTCTGGGTTGAGCTTGATCTGGAATCGGCGCAGATTCTCAAAGGTCTCTTTAAGGTCCTCTAGCAGCGTCCCACGCTTCTCCGTCTTCACTACCACATCATCCACATAAACATGGGCATTCCTGCCGAGTTGCTTGAGGAGACATTTCTGCATGCAACGCTGAAAGGTGGCGCCGGCATTCCTTAAGCCGAACGTCATCGTCAGGTAGCAGAAGGCTCCAAACGGCGTGATGAATGCGGTCTTCAGTCTATCCGCTGGATTCAGCTTGATCTGGTGATATCCTGAGTACGCATCCAAGAAGCTCAGCAGCTCGCATCCGGCTGTGGAGTCTATCACCTGATCAATCCTTGGCAGAGCAAATGGATCCTTCGGGCAGGCTTTGTTGAGGCTGGTGTAGTCGATGCACATCCGCCACTGCTTGTTCTTCTTCAACACTAGCACGGGGTTAGCCAACCACTCCGGAAAAAACACCTCCATGATGAAGCCAGCTGCCAGGAGCCGGGCTATCTCTTCTCCCACTACTCTTCTCTTCTCTTCTGACAGGCGGCGCAAGGGCTGCCTGACGGGCTTCACATCTGGCCTGACATGTAACTTGTGCTCGGCGAATTCCGTCGGTACACCTGGCATGTCCTTGGGGGACCATGCGAAGATGTCCCGATTCTCATGGAGGAAATCGACGAGCTCGCCTTCCTATTTGCTGTCAAGGCCAGTGCCCATGACAGCGTACCTCTCTGGGTGCTCCGGGTCCAAGGGTATCTTCTTGGTTTCTTTGGCCGGCTTGAATGATCCTTCTGCCTCCGACTCCTTGGGGTCTGGCGACATCTCCGGCTGCTTCCCAGCCATCGCCACGACACGATCAAGGAGCCGCTTCTCGGCCGCGATCACCAGAGACTCGGCCAGCCGACTGCTCTCGGCCGCACAGGCGGACGACTTCTTGTAGTCGCCGGCAACGGTCAGGATCCCCTTGGAGGTCGGCATCTTCATCTTGAGGTAGGCGTAGTGGGGAACCGCCATGAATTTGGCCAGAGCAGGCCGACCTAAGAGTGCGTGGTACGGGCTCTCCAAATCCACCACCTCGAACCAGATCGGCTCTCGGCGGAAGTGATCTTTGTCTCCGAAGAGGACGTCTATCAGGATCTTGCCAATCGGCGAACAGGAGAGGCCGGGTACAATCCCATGGAACACGGTGCGGCTGCTCTGTAGCTGCCTCCGCCTGATTCCGAGCTTCTCCATGGTATCCTTGTACAGGATGTTTATGCTGCTGCCTCCGTCTATCAGGACCCGCGAGAAGCGGGCGGCCCGTTTGTCAGTGGCCAAGGTTGCTCCGAGAACCAAGGCGTAAGAGCCCGGACTCGGCATCACCTCTGGGTGATCCACCCGGCTCCAGCTGATAGGCTTCTCGGACCAATGCATGAACTCAGGGGCTTCCGTTGCCACTGCGTTGACTTCTTGCTGCTGTTGGCGCCTGCTGCGCCGATCATCTGCTAGACTGGTGAACACTACGTATGCTCCGTGCTCCTCTGGGAACTCGTCTTGGACCGCGCCGACTGGCCGAGCCGCCGGCTGCGGAGGCGGCGGAGGCGGCGGCGGCCCTGCAGGCGGCGGAGGGGCGAGGCCGTCTCCCTTGGCGATCCTGACGAGCCAGTGGCACTTTCTGGTGGTATGGTTCGACGGCTTCGCGCCGCTGTGAAACTTGCAAGGACCATCCAGAGTCTGCTCGTAGGAGAAAGCCGGCAGCCAGTTGGACTTGCCGCCCTTCTGCCGCTTGGCCGGAGGCTGCCCTTCTGGCTGCTGGTCTTCTACTGCTGCGACCTGCCGACTGTTGGTAGTCGGCTGGGGGGCCTTGCGCTTGTTGTCGTTCTGTTGCTGCCGTCGGCCGGCGTCTCCAGCCGGCGTTCTGGGAGCCTGGGGAATCACCTTGCCAGCCGCGTTGACTTGGATCTCTGTCTTCATAGAGGAGTCGGCCGTGGCGTACTTGTCTGCTATGACTAGCAGTTCATCGAGGGTTTCGGGCTCGTCGCAGAGGAGCTTGTGCTTGAGGAGGGTGCCCTCTCGGCACCCGGCCGTAAAGTACTCGATGGCCTGCACCTCGTGCACGCCCTCGCAGGAGTTTCGGAGCTCGCCCCAGCGCGTGAGATAGTCGCGCGTCGATTCCTCGGGGCCTTGCACGCACAAGGAGAGCTGGCGCGGCTTGGGAGGTCGCTTGTACGTGCTGGTGAAGTTGCGAATGAAAGCTTCAGTGAAGTCGACCCAGCTGTTGATGCTGTGGGGCTTCAAGCTGTTCAGCCATGTCCGGGCCGTGCCCTGGAGCATCAGGGGAACATACTTGACGGCGACTCGCTTGTTGCCGTTGGCGATGCTGACAGCCGTAGAGTAGTCTATCAGCCAATCCTCCGGCTTCACGGAGCCGGTGTACTTGGGCGTATCTCGAGGGAGCGTGAACCCTTTGGGGAAGGGCTCGTCTCTGATGCGGGGCCCGAAGCAAGGCGGAATCAGCTCGTCTTCTTCTTCTAACGCCAGGGATCTGTGGAGTCGGTCGATCCGGTGGCGGGCGTCGTTCTCTCCGAATCCCTCTCGGCGGCCGAGGCGATCTCCGAGAGTCGGATGCTCGACAGGCGGCGGGGAGACTCGTCGTTCTCTCCAGGGCGGGGGAGGCAGATAATCATCTCGCCGCTCCACTGCTCTGGGGCGGCCATCTTGGTCACGCTCGATGGAGATGCGAGTCCGGCTGTGGCTCGCAGCCGGCTCCTTCTCTCTTCTCCCGCAGACTCCGCCAGTCGGCGTCCGGGAGGTCGCGCCTTGATCTCGGCGAGGGGGTAAGTCGTCATTCTTCTGTTGCTGCGCGTCAGCGCGGCCGCCTGCCGCGTTTTGCGCAGCAACCGCGTCGAGGAGCTGCTGGACTCGCTCCGTCATCACACGGCGCTCTTCACCGTCGAGGTTCCTCAGCTCCTCAGTCGCCGCTTGGGCGGCGCGGATGTTCTCCGCAGGGGTGGCGTACACGGGGCGCTTCGCCCCAAACAGATCGGCGATGGCCGCGCCGCACTCTCGGACCGCACCAAGACGGCTCGGCCCAGTCGGAGCCGGCGAGCCGCCCGCAGCACGGTCCATCTCGCGCTGATATGCTTCGGACAAGCGTCTCATGCTTGCCAACTTCTTGGCGCCTTCAATGAGCTGAAGGCGGCGTTCTTCCAGCATCTCTGCGTCCGCGTCCTCTGGGAGGGGCGCGGACAGGTCCAGCAGGGCCGCAGGCAGCGGGTCCTGGGCATTCTCACCGGAGTGCTCGCCGTGGCCGATGACGAGCACCTCCGTGACGGCGCTTCCGTCGCTCTCCTCGTACGGAAGCGGCTCGTCGTAAACCACCACGTTGGTGGGGAAGGTATCAAGCGATACAGCGTCGGAGTCGACCAGCATCGGGTCGGAGGAGCCTACGGACTCCAAGTCTATGGCAGGCTCGCCGGCGACTTGAAGTTGGTCGAGGAGGCCCGCGAGAAGGTTCTCGGGGCCACCCGCGCCTGTGCTCGGCGCAGGCTCGTCGGAGAGGCGCACCTCACCGATGAGTTCGGCGAGGCCGCTCGCTGCGCAGGCGGCTTCAGCGCCGCGCAGTGCGTCGATGCAGACTCCATCTGGCGAGCCGGGCTGGCTGCGCTCGCCAGGGAGGAAGAGGGTTCCCGTCCAGAACAGATCTCCGGACGACGGTGCACCTGGCCCCACGGTGGGTGCCAAATGTCGGGGGTTGGATGCGACATATGCCAACGGGTGGCTTATCATGGTGGGGGCGAGTAGAACGTCGCCGGTGCCTGGAAACGGGATGAGGCGAAGACATGCACGCCGGCGAATCTTACCCAGCTTCGGGGCTCTCCGAGGAGATAACACCCCTACTGCTGCTCTGCGGGGTCTCCGCATGATCACTATGGGGTGATAGTACAATGGTGCTCCTCGAGCTGTGTGGAGGCAGGAAGGAGCCAGGCTAGCTCTTTCCCTCTTGCTATATGTCTAAACCTATCCAGGGCCGAATCCTTTGCATGGGTGCCCCGGGGGGTTTATATAGGCCTACCCCCCGGGGGTACAATGGTAATCCGACTGGGCGTGGCCCCCAGCCGTCAGTCTCTCTCGCAACCGTCATCCCTGCCGGCTTCTGGGGCCCGCCGACTGGCGGGCCCCGCGGACAGGCAGAACACTGTGCAGCACTCCTGATGACGCAGGCTTGGTCATGGGGTCGTGGGAAGAGTGCCGCCGCCTGTTAGGTGATCACTGCCGCCACTCCCCGTCCAATCTGGTTTATGGCTTGTGGGGCCCTGGCCGGGAGGCGGCCGACTCTGGGGAGGCCGACTCCCGTAGGGCCGTCTTCGGACTCTCTGGCCGAGTTCTTCTATCTCACAGACGGGGGGGGCCCGGCGATCTCCGGGCCGTACGCGCCGCCGTCATGGGCACAGTGCCTTGTGCACTGTGGCTAAGGTCAAGGGAGGCATGGCAACAGTGTCGCGCCTCACCGGAGATCTCCTGGTGACGCGGCTCACTGTAGCCATGCCTTCTTCCCGTGGGTCCGAGGGGACAGCCACGATGGGGCTGTACCCTGCATCGGTCTTCGTGAAAGGTCGCGGGCTGACTCTCAGAGTCGACCCCTTGAGAGGTCGCAAGCCCAGAGTCAGCTTGGTCCAGAGTCGCCGTCTGGGGACTCTGCTTCTTCGAAGGTCGCCAGCTGGAACTCGGCCTTCTCGAAGGTCGCCAGCTGGGGCTCGGCCTTCTCGAAGGTCGCTCCGCTGGGGCTCGGCCTTCTCGAAGGTCGCCCCGCTGGGACTCGGCTGAGGGGCGCGGCCCGCCCCGATGTCTTGAATGATCTTGGGTCCTGGGTCAGCCTACCCAAGGCCCATTACTCCGACACCAGCCTTTTTCGCCCAGCCCTAGGAAAGAGGTGGGAAACACTTTAGGCATTTCCCTAAGGATACGAATTGTCAACGTACAGTTACTTACCGAACTTGCAGGGCGGGACAGTTGGTACCCGCCGTCCTCGGCGGAGTCCGGCCATGATTTGCCGGACTTGAAAAGCACCTTCCAGATCTCCTTGTGCGAGGAGTCAAAGAGCTCTAGCAGGGTCTGGTGCTTGGCTGGGTCGAACTCCCATAAATTGCAAGCCCGTTGTTAACAAGGTAGAATCCAGCGAACTAACATCGCCTGGACTACATTGATGAGCTTGATGTTCTTGTCTTCCATATCTTGGGCGCGCGTCTGGAGCACCGATAGTTCGTCAGACAAAGCCCAGTCCAGGCCCTTCTTGGGCCAAGACATGAGTCGCAGAGGGGCTCCGGATCTGAATTCTGGAGCAGCGGCCCATTCCTTGTCGCGCGGCTCAGTGATGTAAAACCACTGTTGCTGCCACTCCTTGACGGGATCATTGAAAGTAACTATTGGCCATGTAACGTTGGGCATCTTGCTCACCATGGCGCCTCCGCACTCGGCGTGCTCGCCGCTCACTACATTGGGCTTCACGTTAAAAACCTTCAGCCAAGCCAAAGTGTGGCAGGATGCGGAGACTGGCCTCACACATGACGATGAATGTTGAGATGTTGAGGAAGGAATTTGGGTATATATCATGAAAATCAATCCCATAATAATAAATGATACCGCGAACGAATGGGCGTTGGACAACCATCTCACCATATGATATATATATATGGTCGATACCCCCAAAGAAATTAATGGCGATGAGGCAACGGAAGATAATCCCTTGGAGAATCAATCTAGGCACCGACATCATAGGCGCCGGTCCAAGCCCCGCCATAGCAAAAATAGTGATACCAGCACAAGAGATGACAACAATCCAGATGGTGTCAAAGACGAAAACAATCCTGCCCAGCCAGGCTTCGAGCAAGTCGAGCGACAAGATGGGCAAGCTAGCCCTAAGGAACAGGCAACATATGGAGAATCAGAGGATGATAATTACATGCCTCTCTATGAAGACGAAGTGAGCCTTGGCGACGAAGAATTCATCATGCCTGAGGATCTCGTCGAGCAGGAGCACTTCAAGCACCGGCTTACAGTCACTGCAAAAAGCCTAAAGAAAAAGCAGCAACAACTTCAAGCTGATCAAGATCTGCTAACTGATAGATGGACGGAGGTCCTGGCGACCGAGGAATACGGACTCGAGCGCCCTACCAAAAGTTACCCAAATCGCACGTTGCTACCTCAACTCGAGGAGGAGGCATTCAAACCCACACTACCAGCGCACGATGCAGCTGACCGGCCACCCCGTGGCTGAGACAAAGCGGCGTACCAGCCCAAAGTCCAGCCCGCACCCCGATGCCAAACAAGCAAAAACACGAAGGCCGGGGGCTCCACGCATGACCTGCGAGACAAATTGAAAAGCAAAGCAGGACAGTAAGGATTGATCTACGGATCACGGGGGACGCGCCCCAATGCGTGACGATGACCGTCACACCGGATACACCAAGAAATCTGGCCAAACCGAATACAATGTCGCCCGGCGCAGAGGTGCCGCACACCCCCAATGCTTCACTAATGAAGTAATGGATCATGAATTCCCAGAAGGGTTTAAACCTGTGAACATTGAATCATATGATGGTACTACAGACCCCGCGGTATGGATAGAAGATTTCTTCCTCCATATTCACATGGCCCGCGAAGATGATCTACACGCCATCAAGTACCGGCTCGGCATTGGCTGAATAGCTTGCCGGCAAACTCCATCGGGAGTTGGGAGAACCTTGCAGACGCATTCCTTGACAACTTCCAGGGCACTTATGTGCGACCACCGTATGCTGATGACCTAAGTCACATAACCCAACAGCCCGGAGAGTCAGCCAGGAAATTTTGGACCCGGTTCCTAACTAAAAAGAACCAAATTTTCGACTGTCCGGATGCCGAAGCCCTAGCGGCCTTTAAGCATAACATCCGTGACGAGTGGCTTGCCCGACATCTCGGCCAAGAAAAGCCAAAGTCCATGGCAGCCCTCACAACACTCATGACCCGCTTTTGTGCGGGCAAGGATAGCTTGTTGGCTCGTAGCAACAACACAACAAGCAATCCTGGCACATCAAAAGCCAGGGATAGCAACGACAAACCACGGCGCAACAAACACAAGCGTCGCAAAAGCGGTGACAGCGCCAAAGACACGGCAGTCAATGCCGGATTCAGTGGCTTCAAGCCCGGTCAGCGGAAAAAGCCATTCAACAAAAATAATTCAGGCCCGTCTAGTTTGGACCGCATACTCGACCGTCCATGCCAAATTCATGGCACCCCAGGAACACCAGCCACTCATACCAATAGAGAATGCTGGTTCTTTAGACAAGCCGGCAAGTCAAATGCTGAAAACAAGGGGAAGGGGTCTCAAAGCGATGATGATGACGAGGAGCCCTGATCACCAAACACAGGAGGACAGAAGAAATTCCCTCCCCAGGTGAAAACGGTAAATATGATACACGCAACCCATATTCCCAAGCAGAAGCGTGAACTAAGGGACGTCTATGCAATGGAGCCAGTCGCCCCAAAGCTCAACCCATGGTCCTCTTGTCCGATCACTTTCGATCGCAGGGACCATCCTACCAGTATCCATCATGGCGGTTCGACCGCATTGGTCCTCGACCCCATCATCGACGGATTCCACCTCACATGAGTCCTCATGGACGGTGGCAGTTGCTTGAACCTGCTCTATCAGGATACAGTGCGAAAAATGGGCAACGACCCCTCAAGGATCAAGCCCACAAAAACCACCTTCAAAGGTGTCATACCATGTGTAGAGGCCTGTTGCACGGGCTCAATCACACTGGAAGTGATCTTTGGATCTCCGGATAGTTACCGTACCGAAGAGTTACTCTTCGACATCGTCCCCTTTTGCAGTGACTATCAGGCATTGCTCGGATGAACCGCATTCGCTCGGTTCAATGCGGTGCCACATTATGCCTACCATAAACTCAAGATCCCCGGTCCGCGCAGTGTCATCACGGTTAAAGGCAGGGCCAAACTCCCCCTCACTGCCGAAGAGTCTACCACCGCTTTAACAGGAGGAGGAACGGATGGCACCTCCCAATCGAACCTTGAGTCGACGGCCAAGCTCACGGACTCCGCCAAAGGAGTCCAAACTACTGCGCGGCAGGATAGCCCGACCCGTCCGGAGCTTAATTGAAAACACTCCATCAAAACTTAAGACAAGCAACATACTGCGGCTCAACCGCTCTATGGCGAAAAACCATTTCTTGCATTTTCTTTACAGGTTCACCTTTGCGTAGGCCAGGACGGATGGCGTGGAAACAGTGCAAGCACGTAAGGGAATCGCCAGATACTCCCCTCTATGATCATCGAACTACACTTCGGATCCACATACAACCTCCTCCCGCCTGGTCTCAGCAGGTTCCGCAGTCATATTTCTTTCTATCACATTACCTGTACTCATACGCATTGATGTATTATTCAAATACAACATGTGGATTTATATAATGCTCGTCTGCTCCTGTTTCTTATTAAAACTCTTTTATCAAAAGGCAGCTGCACATCACGATATGCCTTAATATGCCAGGGGCTTCATTATACCCATACTACGGCAAAAAAGTCCGAACACCTTCACGGCAGTTCGACACCCCGAACTTATAGCATTATATGCATCAACTCCGAATCATGTCTTGGGTCAATAGTTGGGTTTGCCCGGCTCCTATGTTTTGGTACCTTACGTTCCTCTTTATAGGCTAAGGTAGCACAGGGAGAACTACTGCGATTGTGTCCCGGTTCTTTCGGACGAGCACCTCAGTAGAAAAAGCCAAAAACTAACTGTCATGATACAGCGAGAGCTGGTCAGCTATTCGAGAGGTTGTAAAACTTTAAGGATTTCTTCCGCATAATGCCATAACTAATGCAGCGAGCGATGGATCGGTTTTTCTTCCGATCAGGCGCTTATAGAGTCTTCCGAACACCAGGGGCTGTGCCTACCTTCCTTTTAAAACTCCTATGGCTAAGTGAGAGTGATAAAGCCCTATAGTCTGATTGCCTGGTTCGCTGTGCTGAACACCTCCTTCAAGGACCCAGAACTGGGATAAAGAGTGCTCAGGTTTATCCCGAACACCCCCGTACTTACTAGGTGGGGGCAGAAGCTAACGACTTGCCAACTCTCAGGATTAGTATATAAAACGGCCGCACGGGAGGAAAAACTTGTCGTAATAACTAATAGAAATGACCTTGTTCAAACATTACAAAGGACAAACATGACCGTATTCATGGAAATATAATGTCCTTGGTGCATTGCTCCGCTGCAAGGCGGGCTCCTTTCAAGACACCTTCATAATACAGTTCGGGCTTGTTGTGCTCCTTCCCCTCTGGCGGTCCCTCGGTCATCAGCTTTTCCGCATCCATCTTCCCCCAATGCACCTTTGCACGGGCGAAGGCTATTCGCGCACCCTCTATAAAGACCGACCGCTTGATGACCTCGAGTCGAGGGCAGGCACTCACAAGCCGCTTCACGAGCCCGAAGTAACTACTCGGAATCGGCTCGGCAGGCCACAGCCGGATAATTACATCCTGCATGGCTAGCTCGGCCGCCTTATGCAGTTCGATCAACTGCTTCAGTTGGTCGGAGAAAAGCACCGGATAATTTGGCGCCAGATACTGCATCCAGAAGAGCTTATCCGCAGTATTCCTTTCTTTGGCTTGGTAGAATTGGGCGGCATCGGATATGCTGCGCGGCAGCTCTGCAAATACCCCTGGAGAAATCAGAATTCAAACTATCAACTGGATTTTCTCCTTTCAAATACCCGCTTTGTGTAGAAAAAGACTTACCAGTCGCAATCTTCCTCGCCTCCTGGATTTCCTTCAGGGCACCTTGGGCTTCCCCCCAGGCATCACTTGCGGCTTGGCAAGCTTGGGAGAGTTCAGATTCTTTCCCTGATAAACTCTGCTCCAAGGTCTCGCATTTCTTCACGGCCTCTTGAAGCTCTCGCTCAGCCACAATAACTCTGGCCTCGTGCTTCTCACGGAGAGTGTGCTTTGCGGCTGCCTTCTTCTCGGCTTCGGCCACAGCCTTTTTAAGAGCCTGACATTCGGCCGTCGCCCCTAGAGCACATCATAAAAATATTTTCATCATCCACACTTATTCATTTGTGCTAAATAAACAAGGTTTCTGCATACATTTGTTATCCTCCAGCTGCTTCTGCAGTCGGACAAGTTCTCCTTCGGCCCGCTCCAGACTATGCCTCAGTCCGGATACTTCCACAGCATGAGAGGCGGCAGACACTACGGACGCCTACATATTAAAAAGAGATAGATGTCATCAAGTAAGTCTCCTGCGAACATAAATTTGATCCTCTGTCTGGTTCTTTCTTTCATCGAACAGTGTATCAGGGGCTGCTATGTATACCATGACACTCTTCCAAACCTCATAAAACATACCTCAAAGCCTCTCATGAGGCTGATACAGGATTCATTCAGTCCACTCTCAGCAGACTGAATCTTTTCAATCACCGTACCCATAAGGGCACGGTGTTCATCAACAATGGAGGCGCTCTTCAGCACCGCCAATAAAGTATCCGACACCTCTGGTTGGACAGAGGTTGCCGGCAGAACAAACACACCCCCTCCAGCCGACGGAGGCCGCCTGCCTGATTCTGGGGCATTATGGGTATCTGGAATCATGTTCGGCTGGGGGCCGGATTCAAGATGACCTCCGCCGTCGACATCCACGGGAGCCTTCTCTCCCGTGTGTCCGGACCCCGAGGTTTGGCCTCCTGGCACCGCCTTTGTGATCTCCCCCCCCCTCCATGGCCTTATGTGACGCCCGGATAATCAAGCTATAGTAAACCTATGCTAATGATGCCACGTCACCTCGATTACTGTTGCTAATCTCCCGTTAGTTCGAAACTAGTTCGAATTCAAATTCAAAATCAAGCAAACATTAAAAAAATTTCAAATGTTAAAACTAAAATGTTCAGAGTGAGCCAAATAATGCATAGGTAATTATGGTGGAGAAACCCTACATCTTTAGAGGTGTTTGAATGTCCTAACATAAATAAACACTAGCCGGAACAATTAATTAAATGCCCTTTTCAATTAATAAAATATTAGGCTAATTTATTTAGATGCCCTGAGTTACGTGGCAGTAGTATATTTGTTTAGGATGATATAGGAACCAGTTAGGTAATTATTTCAAACTAAATGAAAACTTAAACAAAAGAAAAATGAAAACAAAAAAAAACCATGGCCAACCGGGCCACAACCCAGCCGGCCGGCCCACCGGCCCACCTGCGCCCCTTGGCCTATATGGCCTGCCGTGCCCAAACCCTAGTCCGACCGACACCCGCAACCCCCACTCGCACCCACTCCTTCCCCCTCGTCCCACTCCTCCCTCTCGTCCTTCCCCGATCTAGATCGGGGCAACCCCCGATCCCATCGCCCCATCGGCGCCTCACGCCCGAACCTCCCCCTCACAGCCTTTCCTCCCTCCGTTCCCTCCTGCTTCGCCCATCGTCGCCCCTGCTGCCCTCACCGACGACCTGCTCGCTTCCCTGTCCGGCCTCGACCGGTGCCCGCCTCCGCCACCAATGTCGCGTCGGCGTCGTCGCGTCTGCCGTGTCTCCCCGCGGCCCCGGCGAGCACGCCTGCACCCGGGGGCTGCCGTCGCCGCCACGCAGCTTTTCCGTGATCCTCGCGCCGCGCCTCCCCAAGCCTCTACTCTGCCTCACGCCTGCCGGCCCGTCCGGCAGCCGGACCTCACCGGCAGGGTCCATCCGGCCTCCCCGAGCCCTCCTCTGCAACGATGTGAGCATCCGGCTCCCCCTGGCCTCTCCCCTCTCCTCCCTATGCCCTCCAGCGCTAGTTGCCGCTAGCTTCGCTGTAGACATCGCCTTCCGTCGCCCCCGACGATGTTTCGGCCGCTCCTAGCTCCAGACGACGGCAGAGCTCGACGCGGCGCATCACGCTTGCCCGTTTGACGCCCGGGTTGGCCCTTTTGGTCACCGGAGCCGCCGGCTCCGCGCGCGCCGTCCTCTGAACTCACGCGCACGCACGTTCTAACACTAGGTTGACCCACTGACGTGTGGGCCCGCATGGTTTAACCATTCCCTTAACCACCTAATTAGAACCTAATAAAATTGTTTAATTGAGTAACTGAAAATGACATGTGGACCCATTTCATTTAAAAGCCTGTTAAAAAATATCTAAGTCAATGACATGTGGCCCCCACTTAATCTGTTAAATTAATTAAACTGTTAATTTACACTGTCTCTATGACAGTTGGGTCCCACCAGCCAGTGTGACCAGTCAACGTTGACCTAGTCAACTGCTGACTGGACTATTGACTTTGACCCTGACCCCACCCGTCATACACTGTGGCTGGCACTGCATTATGTGGCAGAAGTATTTACTGATTAACTTTGGAATATAAATAAATCCATAAATTGAATAAACCTTTGAAAATTAATATAAAATAATCCGTAGCTCAAATGAAAATACTTTGTACATGAAAGTTGCTCAGAACGACGAGACGAATCCGTATACGCAGCCCGTTCGTCAGCCACACATCCCTAGCATAGAAAACTCGCAACTTTCCCCCTCCCGTTCATCTGTCCGAAAACGCGAAACACCGGGAATACTTTCCCGGATGTTTTCCCCCTTCGTCGGTATCACCTACTACCGCGATTGGGCACACCTAGCATCGTTACTTGTCTTGTCATGCATCGATATGCATCTGTTTGCATGGTATTCATTGTTTCTTCCCCCCTCTTCTCTCCGATAGACTACGAGACCGACGCTGCTACTGCCCAGTACGACTACGGAGTTGACGCCCCCTCTCTCTTGCCAGAGCAACCAGGCAAGCCCCCCCCCTTATCACCAGATATCGCCTATTCTCCTCTATACTGCTCTCATTAGAGTAGTGTACCATGTTACTGCTTTCCGTTGTTCCTATTCTGATGCATAGCCTGACATTGTTGCTACATCTATTGATACCTTACCTGCAATCCTAAATGCTTAGTATAGGATGCTAGTTTATCATCATTGGCCCTACATTCTTGTCAGTCTGCCTTACTATACTATCGGGCCGTGATCACTTGGGAGGTGATCACGGGTATATACTATACATACATACATACTATACAGATGGTGACTAAAGTCGGGTCAGCTCGTTGAGTACCCGCAAGTGATTCTGATGAGGGGGCTGAAAGGACAGGTGGCTCCATCCCGGTAGAGGTGGGCCTAGGTTCCCAACGGCCCCCGACTGTTACTTTGTGGCGGAGCGACAGGGCAGGTTGAGACCACCTAGGAGACAGGTGGGCCTGGCTCTGTTCGGCGTTCGCGGATACTTAACACGCTTAACGAGATCTTGGTATTTGATTTGAGTCTGGCCATTTGGTCTATACGCACTAACCATCTACGCGGGAGTAGTTATGGGTATCCCGGCGTCGTGGTATCAGCCGAAGCCTTCTTGACGTCAGCGACGGAGCGGCGCGCGCCGGATTGGACTGCGTTAACGCAACTTCCTTTGTAATGGAGGCTGCTAGGTCTGTTTCCGGCCGCCCTCGCAACGTGCAGGTGTGCAATGGACGATGGGCCCGGACCCCTGCGCGCATAGGATTTAGACCGGCGGGCCGACCTCTCTGTTGTGCCTAGGTGGGGCTGCGACGTGTTGATCTTCCGAGGCCGGGCATGGCCCAGGAAAGTGTGTCCGGCCAAATGGGATCGAGCGTGTTGGGTTATGTGGTGCACCCCTGCAGGGAAGTTAATCTATTCGAATAGCCGTGTCCCTCGGTAAAAGGACGACTCGGAGTTGTACCTTGACCTTATGACAACTAGAACCAGATACTTAATAAAACACACCCTTCCAAGTTCCACAGACAACCCGGTGATCGCTTTTCCACAGGGCAACGAGGAGAGGATCGCCGGGTAGGATTATGCTATGCGATGCTACTGGAGATTCAACTTGGAGATGCTACTTGGAGATGCTACTTGGAGGACTTCAATCTACTCTCTTCTACATACTGCAAGACGGAGGCTGCCAGAAGCGTAGTCTTCGACAGGATTAGCTATCCCCCTCTTATTCTAGCATTCTGCAGTTCAGTCCACTGATATGGCCCTTTACACATATACCCATGCATATGTAGTGTAGCTCCTTGCTTGCGAGTACTTTGGATGAGTACTCACGGTTGCTTTCTCCCCACTTTTCCCCCTTTCCTTTCTTTCGGGTTGTCGCAACCAGATGCTGGAGTCCAGGAGCCAGACGCCACCGTCAACGACGACCCCTACTACAACGGAGGTGCCTAGCCCGCTGACGACGACCAGGAGTAGTTAGGAGGATCCCAGGCAGGAGGCCTGCGCCTCTTTCGATCTGTATCCCAGTTTGTGCTAGCCTTCTTAAGGCAAACTTGTTTAACTTATGTCTGTACTCAGATATTGTTGCTTCCGCTGACTCGTCTATGATCGAGCACTTGTATTCGAGCCCTCGAGGCCCCTGGCTTGTATTATGATGCTTGTATGACTTATTTATGTTTTAGAGTTGTGTTGTGATATTCTCCCGTGAGTCCCTGATCTTGATCGTACACATTTGCGTGCATGATTAGTGTACGATTGAATCGGGGGCGTCACAAGTTGGTATCAGAGCCGACTGCCTGTAGGAATCCCCTTTCCAACTCCCTGGCCTAAGTCGAGTCTAGTCATTGCAAAACCTTACTAACATGGCTGTGTGGCCTATGGGCCCATGTCGCCATTGGGTGGTATTAGGATCTTTTACTCCCCGATCTTTACTCTGGGACTCTGAGCTCTCTTCTATTCGGGTTAAATGATTTTGCTAAAAACAAAACTAACTTTAGGTTCTCGCAAGTACTTCTCTCGGAGAGCCCCTTGTTACCGATGACCGCCTGCTGCACCAGAAGATTCCGAAGATACTCTACGATGTGCTCTCGAGACTATGTGCCATCGCTTTTGCAATTCACTTCCATCGATAAATCCCTCTGGATAACTACTTACACCTATCGTTCATATTGTCATCCCCAGTTGCTCTTGTTATTACAAGATGTCTTGAAATACTCCTCGATATTGTGAGAATTCTTTACGCTTACTGCCCTGCAGTTTCTTGCTGCATGAATACCCCTACGGATAATTACTTGCGCTTGCCGAGTATCCGTTCGTCCAAAGTTGTTCATGTGTTTCACAAAAATACATTCAAATACTACCCGATCTTCCGAAAATCCTGAGCAGCCTATTGCTCTTGAAATTCTTGCTTGCTTGCATTATGGTTAATCCCATAAGTCTCGTAATCTTAATGGCATACCTTGTCATTATCATTTTGAGTCCGTTGATTCAATTTGTTGCGAATGCTCGCAATCCTCAATCAGATCCTAGAATTCATTCTTCCGGCTCAGACGTCATTTTTAACGTGAGCTGGTTCTCGCCAATCAATATTGTCGTCGATTGTGCCCCTATGTATATTGAACTTATCCATCCTTGATCAGAGCGTCTGCTTCTGATCCTTCGCTTTGTAAATCAAAATTCCTTTGCAATTGAGCTCTAAGTTACTCCGTTGTTTCTATAATCCAATGTCTTCGCATTGATTCTTCCTCTGGTTGTGAGCCGATACTCACATCAGATCCTTTATGGACCATCAGAACCTTGTTGGATTTTATCCGACAACGTCCTTCATATTCAATCACTTTGGAAGTTCTTTCCCTGATACATAATGCCTTTGGTAAATCATATTCCTTGATTTGGCCAACCATGCTCTGCTTTCAAGCTGGTGATATTTATTATTGAAGCTTGTGGTATATGTTTCCACGATCCCCCGATGGGTCGAACCTATGCCTTCCATAATATGTGTGAACTCGAAAGTTTTCATGAGTCATACTCTTCTGGTATTTTGCCAGATAAAATTTCAACACTGCAACTTCATCAAACGTGAGAAGTGAATGAAAGGTTATGCATTGAAGAAGTGGGAGTCGACCTTGAACTTTGCGTTCATGCCCATGGACACGATGTATATCTTATCATGGAAGCTTCTTGTAATAATAACTATTTCCTTGATAACTATCACATGGTATCTGTGAATTGATCCTTTGCAACCGTGGTTCCGACCATGATTGTCCTTCTTTGATCCCATTTCTTGGACAAGTTAAAACATTTGTCTTCTACAGATCAATGTGTCTGCCCGACCTCTATTATGATCTACCTTCGAGTATTACCCCTGGTATCTCGAGGATATCATGCCATTGCTCTACATCTTAGGAATTTTTGATGAAGTACTACCTTTCCCTGTCGTTGTCACTTCAGGGGTGCTGGGTTGTTTGTCCACCCAAAACATCGATAAGTGAATCGATTCCGCACTCCGATTCAATAACTCTTAAGTAATTTTCGTTTCTTATGATTTAATAATCCTTCAAGTCATTCCTAGCCTGATCGTCTACATCATTATCGTGCAACTTTTTAACTGTGCTACCTGGTCCTTCCTCCCGAAGCACAATTTTTGACGATGAGCTAAGCTTATGTTGATCTTCCTCGTCCTATCATTTCACCTTGAACAACAAGCTTGCTTTCGAGTTTGTGTCGTACCCGTGGTTCCAATAAACTTGCGCTTCATCATTCCTTTGACTCGATGTTATCGACAATCGATTACATCTTCATGAAATCTCTCGACAAATGTGTCGTGATCATCATCAACATTTTAACTCCTTCCAGGATACCAATCGAATTCATGATGGGAAATACCATCCTTCCCTTGATGATTTGTGTTATCATCGACCACTTTATTGCCTTCCGTTCAACACAAACTTTTTCGTGTTTTGTGTATACCTTGAGATCCTTGCTCCCCAGCATTTGTTCTTCTTTACCTTGGAGTATTACCTTCTTTTATGTCAAGAATGTCGTGAGAAATTCACCACACTTAAGAATTCTTGATATTGTGATACTTCTCACCCTCACCATTCTTTCTTGGTCCCAGTGTTGATTCTAACCGGGATACCAACACGTGAACCATGCTGCTTGGATTCAGTACTTCTAGCAACCCTATTGCTTTGAAGTTAATGGTCGACATTTCATTCTTAGACCATTGGTTATCAAATCACCATTCTACCATTGATCCTGCTACCTAAGACCATATTTCAGGTGAACCTTTCAACCAATGATTAATTGTGTATGTTTCCCTCGAGCATACATCATTATATCATTTGTTCTGTTAAATGTTATCTCCTTGTTCACATGATTGTGGTAATCCATCTTTTTGGAAATCTCAATGAATTGTCGCTGAGTTCATCAGCCACCTCCCCATTCTCTCCTTGGTTTAATGATGAACTCTTGTCTCGGAACTCACTTCCATAGTTCATTTCCCAAAAATCTCACATTGTCATCTCGTCAATTGGTGTCGCACCTTCTCTTCTCAGGCATCCTAAGTCTGAGGTATCCTGACCCCAATCAGATCTGAATCTCGGTCGGATATGATAGTTGGAACATATTCCCAAGAGTTATAACAGGGTGATGTCATGCCTAGCACACCTGCCTGGAGGGACTATTATTATAGTTTCCTTTTTAGCAAGGTTAACCACTCTTCCATGAGGAAATTGTAAGACTTATTCTATAAGTTGTTACTGATGGATCCTTTGTGTATCCAAAGTTTGATCTTTGCTTGAAGACCATGCCAATGCTATCTCTAAGCATGTTTGTGGTACTCCGAATTTTAACAAGAACATTTGAAGCCCAATGCTAAATGTTTCTTGCACAATTATCCAAACACCGTTGTATGGGTAATATCATGAAAATTCTCTCCCCTTTCCTAAAGGGTTTTCTACAATTATATCCTGTCATGGGTATCATGCTCTGATTGTCCTTGGGAAGGATATACCCCTGAAATATGTGTTTAAACACATTTTCCATTCCATTGTTCTATTTGATGTAATAATCATATTTCCCTTTCATTGTTTGGTTTAACCTTTCTTGTGATCTATATGACCTAAGCAACAATATTCCCCTGCTTATGTAAACACCTCGGTGTACAAATCTGTCGGTAAGACCCTGTTACTTTTGTTGATGACATTCCCGTAACCACCGATGGACGAGAACTTTGCCTACTGGTCCGCCTCGTTCAACGAGCAGGAAAATGGTTCTCTTCGTCCCTCGCTCTTGTTATCGATGTTGTTGCCGACATAACTGATAGGCTACCCTCTGACATGCCTTGCTTGCATGATCATGCAAGACGTCTCCGCCCTTCCTACTTTTAACCCACATGGTGGGCCCATAACCCACAATTCCACAGGATTGAAACCTGACTCTCCTGTACAACCTTTTGTCAAATTTATTCCTCGCGCTTGACTTCATATGTAATTCACGGGCCACCTGCCTAGTGATCTATTATGGTATCAGACGCAATACTTATTCCCATTGCTCTGAACCCCTTTCACACTTTGTTTTAGGCAACGAACGATTGCCTATGCGCTTGAAACTTCTATTTTGCACCTTCTTACTTTGCTCTCGAAATTTTCTTAAGTTTCAATTCGAGAGTTACTATCCGCCAACCTCCCTGATGTTCTCTACCAGATACGCGACCTTGTAGAGGTCAGTTCTTCCGAAGATACCCCTGATCATTTTTCATAAGGACGATGGAGATCTCGAAGAAAGGATGACGACTTGATCATGGTGACTTGAAACAGAGAAATGAAGACATCAACAAAAGGGATCAACTTCTTCGAAAGGGCAGCCAAGACCGAGAAGACTCGTTAGGTTGTTTGCTACCAGCACCTTCCCCCCGTACTCCACCGCTTAAATCTTGGGCGAGATTTCTTGTAGTGGAGGAGAATTGTGACGCCCGGATAATCAAGCTAAAGTAAACCTATGCTAATGATGCCACGTCACCTCGATTACTGTTGCTAATCTCCCATTAGTTCGAAACCAGTTCGAATTCAAATTCAAAGTCAAGCAAACATTAAAAAAAATTCAAATGTTAAAACTAAAATGTTCGGAGTGAGCCAAATAATGCATAGGTAATTAGGGTGGAGAAACCCTAAATCTTTAGAGGTGTTTGAATGTCCTAACATAAATAAACACTAGCCGGAACAATTAATTAAATGCCCTTTTCAATTAATAAAATATTAGGCTAATTTATTTAGATGCCCTGAGTTACGTGGCAGTAGTATATTTGTTTAGGCTGATATAGGAACCAGTTAGGTAATTATTTCAAACTAAATGAAAACTTAAACAAAAGAAAAATGAAAACAAAAAAAACCATGGCCAACCGGGCCGCGACCCAGCCGGCCGGCCCACCGGCCCACCTGCGCCCCTTGGCCTATATGGCCTGCCATGCCCAAACCCTAGCCCGACCGACACCCGCAACCCCCACTCGCACCCACTCCTTCCCCCTCGTCCCACTCCTCCCTCTCGTCCTTCCCCGATCTAGATCGGGGCAACCCCCGATCCCATCGCCCCATCGGCGCCTCACGCCCGAACCTCCCCCTCGCAGCCTTTCCTCCCTCCGTTCCCTCCTGCTTCGCCCATCGTCGCCCCTGCTGCCCTCACCGACGACCTGCTCGCCTCCTTGTCCGGCCTCGACCGGTGCCCGCCTCCGCCACCACTGTCGCGCCGGCGTCGTCGCATCCGCCGTGTCTCCATGCGGCCCCGGCGAGCACGCCTGCGCCCGGGGGCTGCCGTCGCTGCCACGCAGCTTCTCCGTCGTCCTTGCACCGCGCCTCCCCAAGCCTCTACTCTGCCTCACGCCTGCCGGTTCGTCCGGCAGCCGGACCTCACCGGCAGGGTCCATCCGGCCTCCCCGAGCCCTCCTCTGCAACGATGTGAGCATCCGGCTCCCCCCTGGCCTCTCCCCTCTCCTCCCTATGCCCTCCAGCGCCAGTTGCCGCTAGCTCCGCCGTAGTCGTCGCCTTCCGTCGCCCCCGACGATGTTTCGGCCGCTCCTAGCTCCAGACGACGGCACAGCTCGACGCGGCGCACCACGCTTGCCCGTTTGACGCCCGGGTTGGACCTTTTGGTCACCGGAGCCGCCGGCTCCGCGCGCGCCATCCTCTGAACTCACGCGCACGCACGTTCTAACACTAGGTTGACCCACTAACGTGTGGGCCCGCATGGTTTAACCATTCCCTTAACCACCTAATTAGAACCTAATAAAATTGTTTAATTGAGTAACTGAAAATGACATGTGGACCCATTTCATTTAAAAGCCTGTTAAAAAATATCTAAGTCAATGACATGTGGCCCCCACTTAATCTGTTAAATTAATTAAACTGTTAATTTACACTGTCTCTGTGACAGTTGGGTCCCACCAGCCAGCCTGACCAGTCAACGTTGACCTAGTCAACTGCTGACTGGACTATTGACTTTGACCCTGACCCCACCCGTCATACACTGTGGCTGGCACTGCATTATGTGGCAGAAGTATTTACTGATTAACTTTGGAATATAAATAAATCCATACATTGAATAAACCTTTGAAAATTAATATAAAATAATCCGTAGCTCAAATGAAAATACTTTGTACATGAAAGTTGCTCAGAATGACGAGACGAATCCGTATACGCAGCCCGTTCGTCAGCCACACATCCCTAGCATAGAAAACTCGCAACTTTCCCCCTCCCGTTCATCTGTCCGAAAACGCGAAACACCGGGAATACTTTCCCGGATGTTTTCCCCCTTCGTCGGTATCACCTACTACCGCGATTGGGCACACCTAGCATCGTTACTTGTCTTGTCATGCATCGATATGCATCTGTTTGCATGGTATTCATTGTTTCTTCCCCCCTCTTCTCTCCGATAGACTACGAGACCGACGCTGCTACTGCCCAGTACGACTACGGAGTTGACGCCCCCTCTCTCTTGCCAGAGCAACCAGGCAAGCCCCCCCCCCCTTATCACCAGATATCGCCTATTCTCCTCTATACTGCTCTCATTAGAGTAGTGTACCATGTT
>NC_041393.1:426810468-426862349 GCF_002162155.2 Triticum dicoccoides | reverse complement strand
GCAGGTTGAGACCACCTAGGAGACAGGTGGGCCTGGCTCTGTTCGGCGTTCGCGGATACTTAACACGCTTAACGAGATCTTGGTATTTGATTTGAGTCTGGCCATTTGGTCTATACGCACTAACCATCTACGCGGGAGTAGTTATGGGTATCCCGGCGTCGTGGTATCAGCCGAAGCCTTCTTGACGTCAGTGACGGAGCGGCGCGCGCCGGATTGGACTGCGTTAACGCAACTTCCTTTGTAATGGAGGCTGCTAGGTCTGTTTCCGGCCGCCCTCGCAACGTGCAGGTGTGCAATGGACGATGGGCCCGGACCCCTGCGCGCATAGGATTTAGACCGGCGGGCCGACCTCTCTGTTGTGCCTAGGTGGGGCTGCGACGTGTTGATCTTCCGAGGCCGGGCATGACCCAGGAAAGTGTGTCCGGCCAAATGGGATCGAGCGTGTTGGGTTATGTGGTGCACCCCTGCAGGGAAGTTAATCTATTCGAATAGCCGTGTCCCTCGGTAAAAGGACGACCCGGAGTTGTACCTTGATCTTATGACAACTAGAACCGAATACTTAATAAAACACACCCTTCCAAGTTCCACAGACAACCCGGTGATCACTTTTCCACAGGGCAACGAGGAGAGGATCGCCGGGTAGGATTATGCTATGCGATGCTACTGGAGATTCTACTTGGAGATGCTACTTGGAGATGCTACTTGGAGGACTTCAATCTACTCTCTTCTACATGCTGCAAGACGGAGGCTGCCAGAAGCGTAGTCTTCGACAGGATTAGCTATCCCCCTCTTATTCTGGCATTCTGCAGTTCAGTCCACTGATATGGACCTTTACACATATACCCATGCATATGTAGTGTAGCTCCTTGCTTGCGAGTACTTTGGATGAGTACTCACGGTTGCTTTCTCCCCCCTGTTTCCCCTTTCCTTTCTTTCTGGTTGTCGCAACCAGATGCTGGAGTCCAGGAGCCAGACGCCACCGTCGACGACGACCCCTACTACACCAGAGGTGCCTACTACTACGTGCAGCCCGCTGACGACGACCAGGAGTAGTTAGGAGGATCCCAGGCAGGAGGCCTGCGCCTCTTTCAATTTGTATCCCAGTTTGTGCTAGCCTTCTTAAGGCAAACTTGTTTAACTTATGTCTGTACTCAGATATTGTTGCTTCCGCTGACTCGTCTATGATCGAGCACTTGTATTCGAGCCCTCGAGGCCCCTGGCTTGTATTATGATGCTTGTATGACTTATTTATGTTTTAGAGTTGTGTTGTGATATCTTCCCGTGAGTCCCTGATCTTGATCGTACACATTTCCGTGCATGATTAGTGTACGATTGAATCGGGGGTGTCACACCTTGGTCCTCCTGGGACGAAACCTCGGTGTCATCAACATGTCTGGGGGAGGGGGCCTTCGGGGGTGTCCCGCTCTCCATAGCATCCGAAGCCAGCAAATCCTCCGACGAGGATTGTTCGGTGCGGGACCTCGTAGGACTGTAAAAGGTATGGCTCAGATTAAAATGTTATGCCACGACAAGTCTAAACTCATAAGCATGTTCGGATTTTATACTCACGAGTTCACCAGGGGCTGGGCCCTGGGATCCCACTCCAGGCTTCCATCGGCGGCAGTAGTGGACTCCTCTGGAAGGGGAGTTTTTCCCCTTTTAGGCGACCCAGCCTCCAAGGACGTGGAGGCCGTCCTTTTCTTTCTTACCACCGCGGGGGATTCGTCTTCCTACTCCTCCTCGTCCTCTTCGTAGGAAGAATGGGCATTGGAGTCTTCGGATTTTGTGTCAGAAGCGCCACGGCAACGGAGGCCGCCCCTTGTCTTCTTGGCCTCCTTCTCGGCCTTCTTCTTCGGTGCCTTGTAAGGCGCCGGGACCAGCATCTTCGTCAGAAGAGGGCCGGCCGGTTCCTCTGGCAGCGGGGCCGGACAGTAGATCCGCCCAGCCTTCTTCGCCCAGCCCTAGGAAAGATGTGGGAAACACTTTAGGCATTTTCCTAAGGATATGAATTGTCAACACACAGTTACTTACCAAACTTGCAGGGCGAGACAGTTGGTACCCGCGGACCTCGGCGGAGTCCCGCCATGATTTGCCTGACTTGAAAAGCACCTTCCAGATGTCCTTGTGCGAGGAGCCAAAGAGCTCTAGCAGGGTTTGGTGCTTGGCTGGGTCGAACTCCCTAAATTGCAAGCCCGTTGTTGACAAGGTAGAATCCGGCGAACTAACATCGCCATGACTACATTGACGAGCTTGATGTTCTTGTCTTCCATATCTTGGACGCGTGTCTGGAGCACCGATAGTTCATCAGACGAAGCCCAGTTCAGGCCCTTTTTGGACCAAGACATGAGTCGTAGAGGGGCTCCGGTTCTGAATTCCAGAGCAGCGGCCCATTCCTTGTCGCGCAACTCAGTGATGTAAAACCACTGCTGCTACCACTCCTTGACGGAATCATTGAAAGTACATGTTGGCCATGTAATGTTGGGCATCTTGCTCACCATGGCGCCTCCGCACTCGGCGTGCTCGCCGCTCACTACATTGGGCTTCATGTTAAAAACCTTCAGCCATAAGCCAAAGTGTGGCGGGATGCGGAGAAAGGCCTCACACATGACGATGAATGTCGAGATGTTGAGGAAGGAATTTGCGGATAGATCATGAAAATCAATCCCGTAATAATACATGATGCTGCGAACGAATGGGTGAAGGGGAAACCCTAGCCCGCGGACAAAATGAGGGAGGAATACCACCCTCTCATGGGGTTCCGGAGTGGGGATGATCTGTCCCGCCGTTAAAAGACGGTGGCCAATTCTCTTGGCCAATACCCGGCCCCCCGAAGCTTTTTGATATCCTTCTCCCGGACGGTAAAGGCCATCCACTTGCCTCCTGCTCCGGATCCGGACATTTTCGGGAAACCTTTTTGGGCGGAGAAGACGAGCACTTGGTCACTAGGGCTCGAGTGAAAAGGAATGGATGGGCAGAGGAAGAAGAAGGCATGGGTGAAAAAGGGAGTTCTTATCCCCTTATAAAGGCAGCAGGGATCTTGCGCCTCCCCACTTGCCCCGTAAATTCGCTTATTCCCCAAGCGCCACGATTGATGGCACGGTTGGGTTACCCACACCCGTATTGATGAGAATCCCGCGATAAGGGGACACGATCTCTGTTTCGACAAGATGAGCCAATAAAATCGCCTCGCGATATGTGCGGTGGCAGGTTGTGGAAAACGGTTCGAATTATGACCAGGCCATGGTGTGATGTCACGCTATGGAAAATTGTCAGCAGATTAGATCTGTGGAATGTTGTGCTCTCTATGGTGGTATGTGGAATTTGTTTTGCAGTGCCGGACACGACTCTCGTGTTCAAAATCTTCTATGGAGTATTCAGAGAAGGAACCCACCTTGCAATGCCGAAGACAATCTGCATGCCGGACTCATCGTCATTGAAGCCTGGTTCAGGGGCTACTGAGGGAGTCCGGGATTAAGGGGTCCTCGGACAGCCGGACTATATACTTTTGTTGGACTGTTGGACTATGAAGATACAAGATTGAAGACTTCGTCCCATGACCAGATGGGACTCTCCTTTGCGTGGAAGGCAAGCTTGGCAATTTGGATCTATAGATCTCCTTCTTTGTAACAGACTCTGTGTAACCCTAGCCCCCTCCGATGTCTATATAAACCAGAGGGTTTAGTCCGTAGGACAAGAACAATCATAATCATAGACTAGCTTGTAGGGTTTAGCCTCTATGATCTCGTGGTAGATCAACTCTTGTAATACTCATATATATCATCAAGATCAATCAAGTAGGAAGTAGGGTATTTCCTCCATCGAGAGGGCCCGAACCTGGGTAAACATCGTGTCCCCCGCCTCCTGTTACCATTAGCCTTAGATGCACAGTTCGTGACCCCCTACCCGAGATCCGCCGGTTTTGACACCGACACTTGGACCTTGTAGATCTGAGATATAGCTGCTCACATGATGTATTAATATTTTTACAGGAAACCTTGATGAGTTTGAGAATTGCACACAATTTGTACAAAAACTACTCAGATTCCCTTGGATCCCATATCCAACGACCTCGAAGCTCGTATCAACGTAGCATCTAAGATGAAGGAGGACATCATATTCTCCTGTATGTAATAATATCATGTGCTACCACACCTTAGATGCTTTGGTAGTACAAGCTCTTCGGAGCCGTTGGATTTGTGACCCAACAACTCCTCGGTGGTTTGAATGGTTTTTTGCAGAAAAGCCCCCAAAGAGTTCGGCCACTGCTTACAAGCACAAAGACTGCTCATATGCAATTGGATCTCAGATCAAACAACCTCGAAGCTCGTATCACCATAGCATCCAAGCTGCGAGAGCTCCTTATGTTTTCTCGCACGGGAGAATATGAGGTGCTCCCGCATCGTAGATTCTAGGGTGATATGAGTTCATGGAGATCTAAAGGCTCACTGTAGGAGGTTTGAATTTTTTGCAATATACGGCTGAGAGAGTTTGGGAATTGCGCAGAAAGTACAAGTACTACGCATGTGCCATCTGAGCACTGATCATACGAGCTAGATGCTTGTATCACCATAGCGGGTAACTAAGCTACAGGGAGCACCTAATATGAGCAACGGGGAGCCATTGGATCCAAGATGCAGCGGCACACACGAGACCTGAATGTTTCATTTGCAAAAAAACCTTTGGAGAGTTTGGAAATTGCGCATAATTACAAAGACTACTCCCAAGCCATTGGATCTCACTTCCAACGATGTAAAAACTCGTATCACCATAGCATCAGCTGCGGGGTGGATGTGATATTCTATGTCGCTGTCATTTTTGTTCGTAAACTTGCAAAATACGTGTAACTCGTGCCGTTACTTGTCTAATCGCGCAAAGTGTTTGTTCAAAAAAACCATCCTACAGTGAAATATCGGAACAACACATGGGGGTCCCACTTGTCATTAATCAAATTTGGACCTAAAACTAACAAATCTGAAAGACGAGATTCGAACTGGCAACCTGGACTACAGGGCATAAGTCGATAGCCTAAAACAACAACAATTGTTGGCTTTGTCCCAAAACTTGATTTTATACAGTATTACATTGAGTAGAGTAGAGGGAGTGCATCGTTAACATGTGCATGACCGTTGACTCACTTACTGGTGGGTCCCAGGTCTGCGATCTCTCTCTCCTCTCCATTGTCTAACCTTTGCACGAGCACACACGAAGAGCAGTACTAGCTTGCCGTGGTGTTATTATAACTAAAAAATCTTGGAAAATAGAAGAATCACATAGAACAAGAGACGTTGTGGCTGGTCAAGATGGAGCTAACCACACCTATCCTCCGTGCCACGTTAGCATGATGAAGCTATGTGGCTAGTGGGGTGTTTTCGACCGAATGACTGGTTCCTGAGGTCGAACCATAGGTACCACGTCTGATACAATATATTTTTACATGCACATTTTTCCTCCGTGCCGAGACGTGGCACACCCTACCGTGTGGTTTCGGGGTCCTCCCGGGTGGTGCACACATATATTCTTCCTTGCCGAGACGTGAGACGCCCTACCACGTGTTTTCTGGGTCCTCCTCGGTCGTAGCACCGAAGCAAGTAAATGAGTTGTCAAATCACGAAAGGCCACTGAGGGAGTCCTGGACTAGGGGGTGTCCGGACAGCCAGACTATCATTATCCGCCGGACTCCAAGACTACGAAGATAGAAGATTGAAGACTCCGGCTCGTGTCCGGAAGGTACTTTCCTTAGCGTGGAAGGCAAGCTTGGCGATACGGATATGTAGATCTCCTACCATTGTAACCGACTCTGTGTAACCCTAGCCCTCTCCGGTGTCTATATAAACCGGAGGGCTTTAGTCCGTAGGACAACATACATTACAACAATCATACCATAGGCTAGCTTCTAGGGTTTAGCCTCCTTGATCTCGTGGTAGATCTACTCTTGTACTACCCATATCATCAATATTAATCAAGCAGGACGTAGGGTTTTACCTCCATCGAGAGGGCCTGAACCTGGGTAAAAACATTGTGTCCCTTGTCTCCTGTTAACATCCGCCTAGACGCACAGTTCGGGACCCCCTACCCGAGATCCGCCGGTTTTGACACCGACATTGGTGCTTTCATTGAGAGTTGCTCTGTGTCGTCACCGATAGGCTTGATGGCATCTTCAACCAACAACGCTGTCCTGGGCGAGACTTTTCTCCCCGGACAGATCTTCGTATTCGGCGGCTTCGCACTGCGGGCCAATTCTCTTGGCCATCTGGAGCAGATCGAAAGCTATGCCCCTGGCCGTCAGGTCAGATTCGGAAGCTTAAACTCCACGGCCGATGTCCGCGGAGACCTGATCTTCGACGGACTCGAGCCACAGCCAAGCGCGCCGCACTGTGATGCCGGGCATGACCTAGCTCTGCCACCGAACAGTGCTCTGGTGGCCGCACCCAGATCCGCTTCGGCCATTAGCCCGGAGCCGATCGCCCACATCGAGGGACGGTGGATAGACGCCACCCCGGGGGCTTCAACATACACGGTGATGGAGCCGAACACCGATCTTGTCCCCTGCGAAACCCGTGATTCCGAGGCGCCGGACTCCTCGCCGGACTCCGAACCTCCCGCGCCCCTACCAATCGATCCGGATTGGGCGCCGGTTATGGAATTCACCGCCGCGGACATCTTTCAGTACTCGCCTTTGGGCGATATCCTGAATTCACTAAAACATCTCTCGTTATCAGGAGAGTCCTGGCCGGACTATGGCCAGGATGGTTGGGGTTCGGACGACGAAGAAATTCAGATCCCACCCACCACCCACTATGTAGCCACTGTCGACGATCTAACTGACATGCTAGATTACGACTCCGAAGACATCGACGGAATAGACGACGATGCCGGAGACGAACAAAAACAGAGCTTATACAGCACAACAGGACCACCTTGTCGCATCACATATATATGGTGGATACCCCAAAGGGGAGCGATAACGAGGACCAACGGGCCACGGCAGAAGATAACCCCGCTGATAAACGACCAAAGCGACGGCGCAAACGCCGCGCTAAGTCCCGCCTCGACGACAACAACGCTCCCAACGAGCCCGCTATACGGCAGGGCTCACAATCGGACGACGAACACGCACATAAGCAACCGTCCGAACACGACGAGTCAGATAACCAATCCATGCCCGACGAAGACAACAGTCCGGACGACCATATGCCTGACACGTCGCCGGAGAGTAAGAACCTTCGGATAAGACTCGTCAGCACTGCAAGAAGCCTGAAGAAGGAAAAACGGAAGCTCAAAACAGCGGAAGACACACTCAAAATGAGATGGAGCAAAGTGCTCAACACCGCAGATAAGTACGGCAATGGCCACCAATCAAAGAGCTACCCGAAGCGCAAGCTGCTACAGGAATTCGACGAGGAGGCCATAGAGCCTCCACCGTCTAAAAATAAAGGGGCTGCCTGGTTGGATAGACGGCCAGAGGACAGGCCAAATTATGAAAGCGGCGCCACACATAAATCCACCAACGAACTCGGAAGGGTAGATGGCCCAGCCAGGTCCATTTATGGGCCAAAGGAGAAGGCCCCAAGAAGCAAGGTAACACGTCAAGTGTCTGATGATAACGGCACACACAAATACAGGGGCGCCGCATACCCGCTATGTTTCACCGATGAGGTGCTGGACCATGAATTCCCAGCAGGATTTAAACCCATCAACATAGAGGCCTACGATGGAACAACAGACCCTGGAGTCAGGATAGAAGATTATATACTACATATACACATGGCCAGAGGAGACGATCTCCACGCCATAAAATATTTACCACTCAAGCTCAAAGGGCCAGCCCGTCATTGGCTTAAAAGCTTCCCAGAAAATACTGTTGGAAGTTGGGAAGAGCTCGAAGACGCGTTTAGAGCAAATTTTCAAGGGACTTATGTCCGGCCTCCAGATGCAGATGATCTAAGTCATATAACTCAACAGCCCGGAGAGTCAGCGCGGAAATTCTGGAACAGGTTCCTTACCAAAAATAACCAAATAGTCAACTGTCCGGACGCCGAAGCCCTAGCAGCTTTCAAGCACAATGTCCGAGACGAATGGCTTGCCAGGCACCTCGGTCAAGAAAAGCCGAGCACAATGTCCGCACTAACAAGCCTCATGACCCGCTTCTGTGCGGGCGAGGACAGCTGGTTAGCAAGATGCAGCACCAGCGACCCAAGTACATCCGAGATAAGAGATGGAAACGGAAAATCACGGCGCAGAAAAGAGCAGCGCCGGAATAAAGAGAAAAGCCCAAAGAGCACGACAGTCAACGCCGGATTTAAAAGCTTGCAGCCAAATAATAAAACACAGCCCCTAAAGGATGACAGTGACGAATTGTCAAACTTAAAGAAGATTTTGGGTCGGATATGTCAAATCCACAGTACCCCCGGGAGGCCTGCAAATCACACCCACAAGGATTGTTGGGTTTTTAAACAGTCCGGCCGACTAAATGCCGAACACAAGGGGCTCGACGCGTCAAGCGAAGAGGATAAACCCCATCAGCAGAGCACCGGAAAACAAAAGACTTTCCCACAAGGGGTTAAAGCAGTAAACTCACTTCATGTGATAACACGGAAAAATAGTGCGGCACTTTCCAAAAAGAGCTTCGCACGGTCAAACCCAGCAGACAATAGAGATTGGACATCAAAGCCAATCACTTTCGACCACTTGGACTATTCCAGAAGCGTTCAAAATGCGGGACGGACTCCCCTGATATTGAATCCCATAATAGACGGATTACAATTCACCAGTGTCCTAATGGACGGAGGCAGTGACTTAAACCTGCTGTATTCCAGAACAGTCCGTAGGATGGGGATAAACCCAGCCAAAATCCGACACAGCCGCACTCCCTTCAGAGGAGTAACGACAGGCCCTTACGCCAAGTGCACAGGCTCCATATTACTAGAGGTCGTGTTCGGATCACCGAACAATTATCGACGAGAAAAATTAATTTTTCACACCGTCCCATTTGAAAGTGAATATCAAGCACTCTTGGGACGTAATGCTTTTGTCTGCTTCAACGCTATACCGCATTACGCGTCTCTTACACTCAAGATTCCCGGTCCGCGTGGCATCATTTCAGTGCGAGGGTCATTTCAAGACCCCGGACTCGGATAGACGAATCCGGCGTCAGTAGGCTAGGGGCTCCCTAGCCGCATACCCCTTCACAGGGGGCTACGCGCACAACCAACCGCGGGTTCATACAAACCCTGCTTTAATTATTTATATTTTTTACTTTACATATTTTCCGCACAAATTGTATTTAAACTAAACGTTCCTCTGTTTCTACAGATGAGCGATGTGCATACCCATCCAGGATAACGGCCCAACAGAGACACAGGCGCAGACGTGCAGTAGGGACCCGTTGTGAGGATTCTTTTCAGATTAAGACCCTGCGTAAACCTTTTTTACTGTCTCTTGTTGTTATTTTCCCTTGGCTTTTTCTTATAGCCAAAGCGAAGCCTGACGCTTTGGCATCGGCCGCGTCAGAAGACTATGCCCATACCCGGACACTAGGGGCTTAGGGCATCATTCTGCCCATTATTATAAAGACCGAACACCTTAGGGAGTGTTCGGCGTCTCGAGTTAGGCATTATATGAATCAGCTCCGAATCATGTCTTTGGTCAAATGTTGGGTTTGCCCGGCTCCTGTGTTTTGCTGCCTTACGTTCTGTATCATCGGCTAACGCGGCACCAGGAGAACTACTGCGATTGTGCCCCAGTTCGGCTGGGCGAGCACCTCAGTAGAGAAAGCCGAAAACTGACTGTCATGATACATCGAGAGACTGGTCAACCACTCGATCGACTATTGGAATGTTTAGAATTCCCCGCTTTGACGAAGGACCGTTTCCCGGTCAGGCACTTACGCACCCCGAATTCGGAGAGGTGCGGGGCCACAAGGGGCTATATCGTAGCCCCACCCTCGAGCTCCACTAGCTAAGTGAAAGAGATAAAGCATTATAGTCCGGATTGCCTCGTTCGGTACGCTACCACCTCCTTATAACAGGACCGAGACATCGGATTAAGTGTGAAAACGCGCTATTTTGCAAACACCCCAGCACCTTGTGCGAGGGGGCTGAAGCCGAAGACTGCATCTTTCAGGTTATACACAAGTATACGTAAACGGCCGCACATGAGAAGTTTTACTACTTGGACGCACAAGTATAAAAAGCAGTTATACCATAATCATTGATTTACAGGCTAATGCGTTCAATTGAACGTTACATTCTTCGAGCACTGCGACTCTATTACACGAGCGCCACGCATAACTTCCCCGAAATAGTGCTCGGTAGGGAGCCGGTTTTCATCCAAACCCGGGGCAGGAATGGCGGTGGCGTCCATCTCCGGACAATGCGCCTTCACACGGGCCAGAGCCATCCGCGCGCCCTCTATGCAGGCCGACCGCTTCATCTCCTTTATATGCGGCACCGCCCCAAGGAATTGCTGTAGTAAGCCAAAGTAGCTCGTCGCCTTGGACCTCTCTGGCCAGACATGGGCCATGATGTCAGTCATGGCTAGTCCGGACAATCTGTTTAGTTCGTCCCATTCGGCCAACTGGTCCGTCAGCGGAAGTGGGCGATCCGGACTGTGGAATTGAGACCAATATAACTCTTCCGTCTCGTGATCCCCCTGGCTCCGGAAGTGCTTAACGGCATCAGCCGCACTCGTAGCCAAGTCCATATACGGATCCTCCGAACTCCACAGCCGCTCAAATTGAGCATACTTCGAATCCATAAACCGGCGACGCATCAGAAAAGGCTTGCCAGCCGCGATTTCTCCGGCCTGGCGCAGCTCCTCCTTCATAGCCCGCATTGCAGAGCGGGCATCCTTGGCTTCGGCGGTGGCCTTCTTCAGGTCTTCCTTCTCCGATAAGCGCTCCTTTTCAAGAGCCTCATTGCGGTCGGTAGCATCCTTTACTTTTGCGGCCAATTCGGCCACCTCCGCCCTGCTTACGCAGTGCGCAGCCTTTTCGGCTTTCAACTCCTCGGCCGCCCTCCAGGAAGCCGCGTCACTCCTTCGGGCTTGCTCCTTAGCTAGAGCAAGTTCAGCCCGAAGACTCTCCACAGCAGCAGCACCGTATGTATAAACAGCATATAATTTATTAGAGGCGGGCTTTGACCCCCCCCCCTAGTAAAGCAACTGCGGAGAACTATTTTACCTTGCGACTCGTCAAGTCGCCTGTTGACAAGTGCGATGTCCTCATCTGCCAGGTCAAGTTGCCGGGTTAATTCGGCAAAATCACTAGTCCGGCTAGCCCCCGGACCATCCGCCACCTGCATAGGAACGACGGAATTCATTACTTTAGATTTCGATCCTCAATACTCTGTCGTCTCCGACAACCTACTGAGTCTCAGGGGCTACTATCTATACAGGGCGCATTTTTTATATGCAAAACTGTTAAAAGACAAAGGGGTGCGCCATTTTCGCATACCTCAAATCCCGCCAGCAAGCTCATGGCGGCATTACGCAATCCGCTTTCGGCGGACGAAATCCTTCCAATCACCATACGCATTAGCGCGCGGTGATCTTCTGAAATGGACGCCCTCTCAAGTAGACTCTTCAGTTCTCCCGGCCGGACTCTAGTGGGTGCCGAACTCTCTGGCCCCTCCGGACTCGGGGACGCCCTCCGTGACGACACTTCGGGCTCGCCTGCCTCATCTGGCGGCGCTGCAGACGGAGGCGTATCGCTCTCCATCATCTCCGGAAGAAGGTCCCCCGAAGATGAACTCATCTGAGAAGGCTGCAGATCCGAACTGCGATATAAATATTTTGGTTACCCACAGAAGCACAAATGAAGGTACTTCCTTACTAATTAATTTCCTCTTTCATACTCACGGCTCGTTGGAGGGCTGGTCCTTCGGCGATGATTGCGCGTCCGGATTCTCTCCGGACGCCGGACCCCCCGGTGAGGATTTCTTCCCACGCTTAGGGGCTTTGGCCTCCGGATCTTCGGAGGCGGTCCTATTCTCCCTCTGAAGGGAGGGGTTCTTGGTTCCCTCCTCTTCAGTCGCCCCTTTGGGCGAAGTGTTAGCTCCTCTATTTCCCCCGTCGCCCCCTTCTGTGGGCGCAACCTCCAACATTCTGACCAGCACGGGCTCCAGTGCGGTCTCTGGGAGGGGGGCCGGACACCTTATCAGCCTTGATCGCGCCACCCATTCCTGTAAAGAACAAAGGGTCAGGAGACGAACTTTAGAAAGGCATATAAATAGAATGTCCGGACTCTGAGCTATTTACCTGAGTATCCGGGCGATCGCGGCTTAGGCCTGCGTCCTCGGTCGAATCCGGACACGCCACCTGCGGTCCGAAGAACAGCTTGTACATCTCCGTGGGCGACTCACCCATAAAATGTTGGAGAATACGAGGTCCCTCCGGATTGTACTCCCATAGACGGAGAGGACGGCGTTTGCAGGGCGGAAGATGCCTGATTAGCATAACCTGCATCACCTTGATCAGGTCGATCTCCCTCGCTTGGAGGTCTCGAATCCGGCCCTGCAGTGAGGGCACGTCCTCGGACGGCCCCCAGTTGAGCCCTTGGTTGACCCACGACATCAGTTGGCGTGGAGGTCCCGGGCGGAATGAGGGCGGCGGCTTTTGTCTGCTGCCCCTTGGAGTGGTGATGTAGAACCACTCCTGCTGCCACAGTCCAAGTTCCTCTTGGAAGGAACCCTCGGGCCACGGGGCATCGACCTTTTTGCTTATGGTCGCCCCGCCATACTCCGCCTGACGCCCCCCGATCATCTTCGGCTCCACCTTGAAGGTCTTCAGCCATAGGCCTAAGTGGGGAATGACGCGGAGGAAGGCTTCGCAGACGATAATGAATGCGGAGATATGGAGGATGGACTCCGGAGCCAAGTCGTGAAAGTCCAGCCCGTAGTAAAGCAGGAGCCCTCTCACGAAGGGATCCGTCGAGAAGCCTAATCCCCGACGGAGGTGAGATACTAAAACGACGTATTCGCCGGGCTCGGGGGCTTGCACAGCCTGCCCTGGGGCAGGCAACCTGTGCGAAACCTCGTAGGCCAGGTACTTGGCCTCATGCAACTTCAATATGTCCTCCTCCGTGATGGAGGAGGGCATCCACCGGCCCTGGAGGTCGGAGCCGGACATGGTTGAGGATCCGAAGCGCTCGAACCTGAAGCTCTGGGTGTTGGAACTGGGAGCGGAGAAAAGATTCGATGCGAGATTGAAGAACAAGGACAGGCCTTGGTCCTCTTATAAAGGGGAAGAAATACCAAGGGCCATCTCCGTGACTGTTTGGGATTCCCCTTTGATAGAGGAGGCGTGGTGACGGGAACGGTTGGGTTACCCACGCATGTATTGATGAGGATCCCGGAATAGAGGGGACACGATCTCTGCTTCGACAAGACGTGCCAAGGAAACCGCTTCGCTAAACGTGCTGAGGTGGAATAGTAAAAAATGATTCGAACGAGGGCTTGGTAGCGGTGTGACGTCACGCCGCATAATACGTCAGCAGATTGAGTTAGTGTATATGTTTTATTCTCTCTACGGTGGAATGTGGAAATTATTTTTGCAGAGCCGGACACTATCCTGGTGTTCATGATCTTCTTTGGATTATTCAAGGGAGGAACCCGCCTCGCAATGCCGAACATTATGCACGCCGGACTTATCGCCATTGAAGACTGGTTCAGGGGCTACTGAGGGAGTCCTGGACTAGGAGGTGTCCGGACAGCCGGACTATCATTATCCGCCGGACTCCAAGACTACGAAGATAGAAGATTGAAGACTCCGGCTCGTGTCCGGAAGGTACTTTCCTTGGCGTGGAAGGCAAGCTTGGCGATACGGATATGTAGATCTCCTACCATTGTAACCGACTCTGTGTAACCCTAACCCTCACCGGTGTCTATATAAACCGGAGGGCTTTAGTCCGTAGGACAACATACATTACAATAATCATACCATAGGCTAGCTTCTAGGGTTTAGCCTCCTTGATCTCGTGGTAGATCTACTCTTGTACTACCCATATCATCAATATTAATCAAGCAGGACGTAGGGTTTTACCTCCATCGAGAGGGCCCGAACCTGGGTAAAAACATTGTGTCCCTTGTCTCCTGTTACCATCCGCCTAGACGCACAGTTCGGGACCCCCTACCCGAGATCCGCCGGTTTTGACACCGACAGCCACCTTTCCCGCTGAGTACATCAGTGAAGCACGGTGGCTAGCTAGTTGGGCTAGTTTGACCGATTAGCTAGGACGCCGCCACATTTGTTTTTTCACTCTTTTTTTATCTCCTTGCCAGCAGGTAAATTTAAATATCCACTGCGGCATTGCTCTGGTGTTTGGGTGTGGTAGGATTTTTAATTTTTTGATTGATGGGAGCAGGCACGGCATGATTTTTAATTTTTTGATAGACAGGAGCAGGCGTGGTAGCAATTAGTCACGAGATGACTCCGCTTGTAAAACCCACTGCTCCCTGATGTTAGAAGTCGTCGACTGGTGTTTTCCCATGGTGAAAACCAAAAGATTCCCCGCTCGTCAGCTGGCTCCCTCCGCCTTCCCGTAGATTGCATTGCCTTTCAGCCGTTTAGCCCCCTTCGCTTCCTCTCCCTATTGCTTCTACCTAGTGCCATGGCGGCGCAGCAGATCACATAGTATGAGGTAAGGCGCTTGACACAAGACCTCCAGGCCAAGGATGTGGAGCTCAGGACCAAGGACGTGGAGCTCCATGAGCTCAAGGAGGAGAGGAGTGCCAGGCTCCTCCGTTATATGCGGGAGTTCACGGAGCTTCCAAAGCGGCAGGCGTCCACCACAAAGATGCCCGAGGCGTCGGCGGCGTTGCTGTAGAAAGCGGGAGATACGATAGAGGGGAGCCGGCTGGAGCGCGAACGGGCCAATCGTGACGAGGTCCAGGATCGCCTCAGCCACTTGGTGGACCAAGTTGCCACGCTCGTATTGTGGCTGCGCGATGCTTACCATCGTGCCAGCGCGACCATGCCAGCCGTCGGGCTAAACCTGTTCGACCACCTCGTCGACTTCAACGAGCAGCGGCTTCCTGACCTAGTCTCCATCTTCACCTATATATCTGAGGAGCTAAGCCGTCTCCGCGCGATGGTGGCGGCAGAGCTGGACAAGGAGGGGTTGCAGGCTGCCATCACCGTAGCGGGCGAATCCTTTTAGGGCTCCGTCACTGGAATCCATTCGTGCCATTGGACGCCATCTTTGACGAGCTGGCTCCCGTTGACCGGGAGCGGGCTCTGCGGGCGGTTGCACCCTGCATCACCAACGTCGTGCACCTCATGAAGTAGAGGTACTTCACTGGTGTTTAGGCGCCCTCTGCATGGGCATGTCCATGTCTCAGTGCAACATGACCGTTGGGTCAAACTCAGACGGTGCAGATTAGTCACTGTAGCACAAAGCGTGTGGGTGTGTTTGGTTGCATTCTCATCTCAATATAGTTGTTCCCTCTTCGTGTATTTGTATTAACCTACTAGTGTGGACTCATGCACCCTTCATGCACTCTGACAAACACCCAAAAGTGGGTCGAGAAGGGAACTTTTGCTCCCATCCTGTGCACCCTTCATACACCCTGCCTAACACTAATTCGTGGTTCATATGGTTCATGTTTCGTGGAGTACTGTAGCACCGTATTCTCCATGCGCTGTAGACCTATTTCTATTAACATTGATCTCACCGTTCATTCTTGACTTGGCAGTCGAAAAAGCGGTACTATGTCACTACATTACTGTTCATATAGTTGACATGCGCACAACATCATTTGTTATCGTCATATCTTACTACACTAGCAACAAGATTATGTAGTACTGACGTATGAACCACTGCACATGCCTAGTAGTAGCAGCACTGTGTATGTTCAAGTGGCTACCGTGTTTCGCACTCCTCCGTCGTAAGAGTGGAAACGCTTGCTGTAATCATTTTTTACTTCAGAAAAATAGTTGACACGCTCTACCATGCGGATCCTCCTCCAGCCATGCACTAAATTACTCACTTTCACCGACGTGTGGGACAGCCAGCATCGGGGTCCACCAGCCATGCACTAAATTACTCCGTAGTAGAGTGATGGTAGAATACCCTGATCGAAGCGCCCCAATAATACCCAATGAGCCGTCAAATCACAAAACCCCCTCCTTTCTAGCAGTAAGTTGGAAGGACGAAGCAACCATCATTTCACTCTTCTCTCTCAGCTTCCTCTCTTGAAGAAAACCCCCACTCGCTTCACTTCTCCCTCATCTCGTTCCTCATTTCACTCTTCTCTCTCAGCTTCTTCTCTTGGATGGACGCTGGAGCACCGGCCGATGTGATGTCTATGGCTCTGGCCAAAACCGTTGAGGCTCATGGTACGAAGAAGCACAAGCACCCCGCTGAGACTACCACAGACAAGCTCAAAGCCATCGCCCTATCCAAGCCCCCTCTTTGGGATCCCTCATTAAGCAAGTCCAGGTAATATCTCTTCTTGACGATCTTTTTCTAGATCTTGATCATGTTTTTTCATCTAACACGCAGTACTAGTACTAGTAGTACAACTTTCTGGATGATCTTCCATGTGAGTTTTGTGTACCAAATGACGGTTCTAAATTCCTGTTTTGACCAAAACATGAGAGACATTGACACTGATTTTTTATAGATTACTTTCAACTACTACCTCCGTCCCAAAATTCTTGTCTTAGATTTGTCAAGATATGGATGTATCTAATACTAAAATGTGACTTGATACATCCATATCTAGACAAATCTAAGACAAGAATTTTGGGATGGAGGGAGTACTTTATGAACATCAATGCTACCTTTGAAGAGGGTATATTTGCCCCAGTAACTTGTGTTATGGATATTGCAAGTAATCCCACTTCTCTCATGCCTTTGAAGACATGTTCTAGTGTCTTTGTTCACTCATTTCTGTGCGTATATGTAGTCATATATGGAGTATAATATCGAAAATCATCTTATATTTCTGAATGGAGATAGTAATAAAATATGGTTTCTGTTTGAATTAGAACCAGGTCCGTAGTGGAGATGAAGTTCTAAAAGTCATGCCATGTGAACTGGAAGACCTGAGGATGAGTTCTACTACTAAACTATCCAGCTGTTGTGTTCTTCTCGCCACGTGTCCTGAACTAGTGTTTTCATGTAGCATTGTTCTCAGGCGTGTTCCCGAGGCTGTACTTGACCACAACAATTTCCTGGTTGTGCCTTCGATTACGAAGGGTGTGGTTCTTGTAAAGCTTCACGACAAATCTGATGCGGCCTGTCTTCATCATCATGTTTATGAGTGGAAATACCACTCTGTTAGGTTCTCCAAGGTTTACGAGATGGTGATGGTGCAGGTAGACATCTCTCACGAAGTCCATGGCCTAGTCAGTTATGCAGGGCTCATCCCGTAGGTCGGTGGCACGAAATAGTCTATAGAGTTTAATTAGTGCAATTTTGCTTGTCTGTAGTAAGTACTATTGTTCAGTACTTGATTTGTGTTTGTGAACCATGTATTGTTTAGTACTGCCACTTTTTGTGTGTGGTGAGTCCTGAGAACAGTCTATGTTAATGTCTGTCCACTCAATTCAGTCTGTATATTTTGAAGTATCTAGATCATCTTTTTTGTGAGGATGGTTTATCAATTATGGTTACACTCCAATATCTGTATGCATTGTAGGGTTTATCGCACCCACCAAGATTTCCAATCCCATGGATATTCGGTCCATACGATTTGTCCCGACCTTTGGACTATCCTGCGTGTGGGAGTAGGCGGGGGCCTTCCATGCCACCCGTAGTTGGATGGTCAATCTTCTGTTTAGTACTTCAACATAGTGATTTCCTGGTAAGGATTCACTCTTGTCACATTAAGTAAATCTTATTGATTTAGTGTCTAAATCTTATTGATTTAATATCATGTTTTCTTTCTTTTCCTGCAATTTTACGATGCAGGTTTTGCCATGTGACATTCATCGTAGAATAAACCGTTTGGTTTGCACTACAATGGCTATTTTTGCAGGTTTCACTTCTTATGTCGTGTCAGTAACGAAGGCACGGTCCATCACTTATATTACTGGAAAAAATAGGATCTGTCTACTGTCTGAGTACAAGCTAAATCATATGATGAACTGCAGTTTGGTTTAACAAAAACACAACAATTAGTCCTTCTCGTGTTTAAAAGAAATGAAGAAAAAAACTGGATCATGGTCATGGAGCCTAGTCAAGTTAGAAAGCTGATCATAGAAGACCAAAAACGATCTTCGCTGTCTCGAACATTGGTACCACCTTCAGCAACGGATCGAGCACCGGCAGTTGCTCTAGCACTAACAGCGGCAGCAGCTCAGTCTGATCCAGCTGAGGATTGGGCATCGACCGCGTCAGCGGATTAGGCTGATCTACCGGAGGATTGGGCATCGATACCGGCACCTGCTCCGACACCGGCACCAGCTCTACAAGGAGCACCATCTCCGGCAGCAGCAGCCGCACTACCAATCGCACCGGCACGGGCACACGCAACGGCTTCGGCACCTGCACCAACACTTGCACTTGCATCTGCTCCAGCCCGTGTAGTGGCAACCGAACGAGCAGTTGCACCGGCAACAGACTGGGCTACAGTTCGCACTTCATATACCAAAGTCCTTACAAAAACCGACATGTCCACCTTCTTGGTAAGAATTGGCCGCCCAAGTGCTTCGTTCTTTTTTCTTTCCATGTTGCTTCACATGATTCACTGTGTTGATCTAACTGTTTGTGTATGTCTTCTTGTTTGCAAACAGAGAATTCCTAGAGCAATGAGGGAGTCGTTCAACAATCCGGGCGATAGTGGCCAAGTTTCTCTTACGATGCGCAGCCTTGGTGTGAATGAACCTGCTCAATATACTGTAAGTACAAAGGATGGTCGCATGATGATTGATGCTAAAGGATGGTCAAGGTTCAAATCTAAATCATATCTTGTGGTAGGGGATGATGTCAAAATCAAACTTTCTCGGCAAGGAGAGCTGGTCCAAATCAACTTTGAAATTCTTCAGTAGCAGCACGCAACTACTGAACTGATCTATCATCCAAGAGATTTTGATGTAATAATCTGGCATGGTGAAACAAGAGTGTCTTGTGTGTATAAGTAGTACGATAGTATTATTTATCACATGGTATATCGTTGATAGAATTGCAACTCCCATTGCTGGTTAGGAACTGTCGTTTGATTTCATTCCAACAACTACCGTGCTTTATTCAATTTTGTGTATTCGCCTTGCAATAATATCTAAAACCAGCACCTTACCGATCGCTTGCAATATGAAAAGCGCTGAGGTAGAACACATGGGGCGCCAAACATGCAGGGTGGGCCTACGGCCCAAAGTCCAGAACCGTGAGCCTGTTTGAGTATTATATTCTCAGCTGAACCCCCATAATGCACGTGTGTTGCACGTAACATCAAGATGCATTCGTATGAGTATTTTATCTTGTGAGAGAAATGGATGAACGAGGGAAGGCCTTATTTGCAAATGTGGAGAGGTGTGTGTACCCTTTTGCAAAATTGCCATAGTTTCCTTCCTGTCCGTCAGATATAAATCGGATGGCCTATATTGTAGGATGGCAGGCACACCATCGTCACCAACTCATCTATATTGTGTTAAAAAACTCTGTTTTTTATAATTATATATGTTATATATATATTCCCCTTGATTTTTCTTATGTATAAAGTTCTGATATAAAATATTATTATATTTCTTTACAGAGGGAGTATCTCTCTATCAAAAATATATTTATGTGTAACTAGTTACTCATGTCTTTCTACTTCCTTTCGCTGATATGTGGGGAATCCGGGAATGGGATCCACGTGCCATATGCACCAAATTAGAGTGCACAACTGCATGGTAGACACACCCCAGTCGTAGCGCTGCAGTAATGCCCAATGAGCCATCAAATCACAAAAACCCCCACCTTTCCAGCTTTAGCAGTAAGCTAGACGGACAAAGTGGCAATATTTCACTAGGCCTGAATCCCCTTCTCCCTCGTCTGCTTGTTCAGAGAAAAACCCCTCTCGGCGATTGCTTCGGGTTTTCTCATGGAGAATCAGGTACAAATTCTTTATCCATCCCTGATAAATCCAAGTCCCTTGGTCACGGGTAATCCTAGGATGGCAGCCGCCGCCGTGGATGCATTTTTCTTCCTACTGAATCTAGTGTGTTTCAGTTGCAGTGCCCAAAGTGCAAGGACCCTACAGGTTTCTGCGCCCTCGGCAAGACGCCACACTTGTTCCTTCTCATCCTAACACAGGATTTTAAAACACGCACATTATGTTCCTAGAATCCTCTTTTCTATTAGGGAGGGTTGGATTTTTTGAACATGTTGTCGACTAATTTGGAAATTTGGATTGCTTTTGGATAAAAGGTACTAGTACGATGGTCAACACTGACGTGAAGGAGGAAATTATTTCTAGATTTGGATAGGGAATACATTGTGTTCTCATATTATTTTTCTTGCAGTGCATTATTTGCTCTGCCAGAACACATGTACTCAAGATGCTTGGCCTTGCCATAACTGAATACACCAGTTTAATGGTCATAGTGAAGACAAGCCATGGATATAAGTTCCAAGTTCGGTTCATGAAACAATAAGATCGATGCTTTTTTTATGGCCGAACTTGGATAAACTTGCTCAAGTGTTATAGACTGAAAGTTGGCGCACGAATGTTGATGGAAATAGCAGAACCTGGTCTCATCTTCACTGCGATCTTCCACCCCGACGTCATTCCAATTTTTCATCCATGTTAGTTTTGTATCTGGTTCTTGATTGTTGCCTCGATTACTTCTTAATCCACCTATTATGTCTAACTAATCACAATTTAACTTTAGAAGTAGCAACGAATCTCTCACGAAGATGCTACTTCTAACTAATATTTTCTTATAATTGGTGGCACGTGTAGATTTTTTCAGAGTTAAGCAGGCTGCTCGTTTGTTATTCTATAAGAACTCAGCTATTACTGATGGCACTGAAGTTGACTGGGACGACATCCACAAGTTCCTACACTTTATTGATCGTCTTGAGGTCCTTGTGGGGTGTTTCAATGGTGGAAGGCCACGTGGGATATGTGTGCCACTGTTGCATTCGTTGAACAGGTCCAACTATGTCGAGAAACTTATGGTACGAGTTGTTTTCTGTTATATATGTTGTTCATAAACTATTGCTTATACCCAGTTTTACAGCTGCGATCTTCTTGAAACAAAAACTGCCCAGTTCTATTATTCCAATACAGATGCCTGACCATGGTCGGGTCAGACTTGCACCTGGTCAAAACATGATGTTTATGTCGACCTACTCCATTCCCCTAGGAGGTGAAAAGATACTTATTCATGGGTGGTCTCAAATAATGAAGGCCCGTCAATCATGGAGAATAGAACAGAAGATTATGTTCCTGCTTTTCCATGGCTCTAAAGCGAATATCCTGTTTATTGACCACATTGCGAGATGAAGCTGCTTTCAGAAGGTTGTGGATGTGCGGGTGTCACACCCTGATTTTCATGCCACTACACTTAAGCTAACAATCATGATAAAATATGGTTTGACAAAAACTTTTGAGTGCTTTAGACTCTACTTGATTGATTTTTGTGTGTTGTTTGCAAGTGCTCCAAAAATCAAAATAAATCCTCCAACTCCTATACTTCATCTCCTTGCTCCAAACTCTTGAACCAATGATCATGCCATGTGTATAGTACAATATAGAATTTGTTTACAAAATAATTTGGCCAAAAAGTATTTTCTAAATTTAGTTTTCCAAAACCCCTGAATTGAGGTTTGCACCACAAGTACATGATTTGGGGTATGAAAAATCTTTTCAAAAACATATTTGACTCCTATTAGATATAAGACTACCATAAGCCACAAAAATATAATTTTAAAAGTTATTTTTCTATTTTATTCAAACGATTTTTCTTAAGGCCAGAAATGGTCTTTACAGGTTAAAATTATTTAACTCTTTCAAAAATATTTTACAAAATTTAGGGAAACTCAGTGGACACATGTTGTCCATATATAAGAGTTTCAACACATGGTCATGTTCAAAATATTGGTCAGATACCTCAAAAACCCTTTATGCATATTTCAAGATTTTGAAATATTTACAAAGGAAATATTCTCTAAAAATTCCAAGAAAATTCTAGCATGTCACATATGACATGTTTGATGATATTGCCAAGTCTCATGTCATGGAGAATAGTATAACCTCATGAAACCCTCTCAAAACCATTTCTGCCCTTTTTCAAGTTTGAACAACTTTACATTGCCAAATATGTCCAAATGTTCTAAACCTAGGTGCACATGCTCAAATGGTCTAAATATTCATCTAGACCAAATGGCACAAGTTATAGAACAAGTTAACTTGATCAAAGTGCCCCAAAACCCTTCTTGTCCAGAACCAAATTTGAACAACTCTACATTGGCAACTTTCTCCTTTTGATGTCAACTTTTGTGGACATGTTCAGAACCTCAAATGATGACACTACACCAAGTGGTCATCAAGGAGAATAGATTTGCATGACTAGATCTTGGAAAGTCCATTTCTGTTGATTTCTAGGGTTTAAAAAAGTTGCATTGGCAACTTTGCCCAAATGTACTCAATCTTGGTGGAACCACTTGTTTTCTCATGCCATTTGGCCCTGTCAAGCCTTATGACAAGAGGAGTTTATCTTCTTGCCATGTCAACAACAAACACCTTCTGCCATTTTTCTAAAACACCACTTTGACCCCTTCCACTAATCTCTTTGAGTTCAACTTTTGACCACAGCCCCTCCTAGACCTCTTCTACCTCCAGCAACTCTACCATGGCCATTGCTCAATGATGAAGGGGTAGAACACCCCCATATACTTCTCTGGACAGCCATGGCATCTCTCTATATCATCTCTGGTCTCTCATTAGAGCCTCTCAAGAGCATCCAAGGCTCTCTCCCCTTTCTTTACTACCCCCTAGCACTATTGGACACAAGTGGCCGCACGCACTTCCCATTTCTTTAGGCCATGGCATGCCAAAGGCGTGCTCTAGAGCGCGCTACAGTGCTCCCACGCACTGTAGCTGCTCCCTGCCCAAGCCACCCGACCACCTTGGGCCTCCCCAGCGCGACCAAGGAGGTGCCTCGGCGTCCGCGACATGCCACGGCCTGGTCCCCCTCCTCCCTCCTGCTGCCCCCTCGCGCGGCGCTCTGCCACTCCCCCGCTCTCTCTCTCTCTCCTTCTCCCTTGACTTGGACCATGCCCAGGAGCGCTGCAGATAGCCCCGAGTCTCCTTCCGTGGCCACTTTGGCCATTTCCGCGGGTGTCCGTAGGCCACGTCCACGGTGAGCCACGGCCTCGCCATTTAAGGACTCCCAAGGCCTCCCTCTAGAGCTCCTTTGATCTCTTTATCTCCCGTGAACCCCCTGGACCAACCTGCACCTCCTTTGTGCCTTCCATGCCCCCTCCATGGCCAGAGTGCCGCTGTCGGTCTCCGCCCAAATTCCCGCAACCCGAAGCCACCCAGCCCCTCCTTTGGCCACCAGTAGAACCGCAGATGACCGGCGGAGCTCTCCCCCTCTTTTTCTCATGCTCTGGTGCCCCATGGCGCAGCAGCCATCTTCCCCCAAAGCCCCGTCCACCGGCGTCAAGGACACCATTGTCTCGGTCCTCCGCAGCCTGCGTGAGGCCCATGGATGGGTGCGGCTCGGTCTCCTGAGTCCATCGGTATGCCGGACGTCACCGAGGACGGCCGGAGTCGCCGCGAAGAGCACCGGCGCCATTTGGCCTTGCTCCCTCTGTCTCCCGTCACACCCGCGCGGGAGGTTGGAGATGGACCTACAGGGGGGCCCCGCTCGTCAGTGACCCAGCCTCCAGGCCACGCTGGCAAGTGGAGACGGCTTCGGCGGTAACCGCCTCCGACATGGCCCTTGCGCGCGTGCGGCCGAGCCACTGGGCCGGCCCAGTGGCACCCTGCTGCTAAACCTCGCCCAGTGCGTGCTGCCGCCGCCCAGATCCGGCCCATTTCGGTAAATCCTTTGTCTTTTTGTTATTCAGTGAACTTCTGAAATCCATAAAAAATTCAAATAGCGTCCAAATTTGATGAATCAAATTTCTACCGACTCCATAAATCAAGGTCTATTTAATGGGACACAGTGAACATTTTTGTTGTTCTTGGTTTTCACTAGATCCTTTAAAAAGGTCATTTATCCACATAAGTCCACTTCAAAAACCCATATTATATTCATTTCAACTCCAAATCCAGTGAAACCAATTTCTAAATGTTTCTAAAATGATGCCTAATTTAATGGGTGCTTTTACTCATTTTTATAAAAAAAGGGCACTCTGTAGACAACTTGCAGATCCATTAAATCCCTTGTTTCCATCATATTGAAATGTTCAAAAATTCTCACTGATCCAATTCCAATAAACCACTTTGGTAATTTTTCATATAACCAAAGATATCCTAGAAAAGTCCAACTCACAATTTTTAGAGCACTTCTATTCTTGCCTTGTTGTGTTGCTTATTGTGATTGTTTCCGACGTTAGTTGACGAAGTAGACGGATTATTTGGAGAAGGACCAGAAGACTTGACTCTGATGAACCAGGCAAGCAGCCCTTTGACCATACCGTGAAACCTTTTTATACATGTCATATAGCAGTTGTTGTTGTTGCACCGGAATCATGATGAGAGGGTACCACTCTGGTGGGTTACTCCGTTGTTTTTCTCGTTGATACTTGCATGATGCATGACCCTACCTTTCTATGAGGGTTATGCGAGTGGGAGTAGCTAGGATGCTAAGTAGAGCTACGCAAAAGGGGATGGGTACATGCATGGTGATGGAGTCAAGATTATTTTCAAATACTTTTCGAAAACACCATCGGGTGCCACTTATGCCCGAGGGAGATAATGAGCTGGGTAACCACTTGGCGACGAAGTGGTGTACCGAGGCAAGTGTGTGTGTTGTTTTCAAAATGTATTGGTTTAAGTTGCGACCGTTTTTCCAACCTTACATGCGCAACCACTCTACCCTTATATGGGAAAGGGCATTATTGATTACCTAGGCCGATACTAGCTTGGAGCCTGCATTATTAGTGACGGGGGAGAGTTGGTGCTCTCTCTCGAGACGGGTTCATGCCAGGTAGGGCGGCCACGACTGTTTTCACATGGCACCGGATACACCGTTGTGTCCCCTCTCGGATGTTACGATCTCGAGTGAGTCTCGTATGATGTACATCATGAGGATAGGGAACAATGAGTGGACTCCTTGTTAGTGTCGTCTAGGGAAAGATAGTGATCGGGTGCTTACCCCGGGTACTTGAGGTGCCGCGGGTCATGGATGACACGGAAGTTCGCCGGATCATGTGGGTAAAGTGTGCAACCTCTACAGAGTGTTAAACTATTCAAATAGCCGGGTCCACGGTCAACGATAGTTGGGTAACCGCTCTTGGGCTACGTCCAAATGTTTGCGAAACCTGGTGAGTGTGTATGGATAGGTTGGAGGAAATATGCCCTAGAGGCAATAATAAAGTTATTATTTATTTCCTCATATCATGATAAATGTTTATTATTCATGCTAGAATTGTATTAACCGGAAACATGATACATGTGTGAATACATAGACAAACATAACGTCACTAGTATGCCTCTACTTGACTAGCTCATTAATCAAAGATGGTTATGTTTCCTAACCATAGACATGTGTTATCATTTGATTAATGGGATCACATCATTAGGAGAATGATGTGATTGACATGACCCATTCCGTTAGCCTAGCACTTGATCGTTTAGTATATTGCTATTGCTTTCTTCATGACTTATACATGTTCCTGTAACTATGAGATTATGCAACTCCCGTTTACCGGAGGAACACTTTGGGTACTACCAAACGTCACAACGTAACTGGGTGATTATAAAGGAGTATTATAGGTGTCTCCGAAGGTACATGTTGAGTTGGCATATTTCGAGATTAGGTTTTGTCACTCCGATTGTCGGAGAGGTATCTCTGGGCCCTCTCGGTAATGCACATCACTATAAAGCCTTGCAAGCAATGTGACCAATGAGTTGGTTACGGGATGATGCATTATGTAACGAGTAAAGAGACTTGACGGTAACGAGATTGAACTAGGTATTGGATACCGATGATCGAATCTCGGGCAAGTAACATATGTTGTTATGCGGTTTGACCGATAAAGATCTTCGTAGAATATGTAGGAACCAATATGGGCATCCAGGTTCCGCTATTGGTTATTGACCGAGAATAGTTCTAGGTCATGTCTACATAGTTCTCGAACCCGTAGGGTCCGCACACTTAACGTTACGATGACAGTTTTATTATGAGTTTATAAGTTTTGATGTCCCGAAGTTTGTTCGGAGTCCCGGATGTGATCATGGACATGACGAGGAGTCTCGAAATGGTCGAGACATAAAGATTGATATATTGGACGACTATATTCAAACACCGGAAGTGTTCCGGACGTTTTCGGAGAAAACCGGAGTGCCGGAGGGTTACCGGAACCCCCCGGGAGAGTTAATGGGCCACATGGGCCTTAGTGGGAAGAGAGAGGGGCGGCCAGGGTGGGCCGCGCGCCCCCTCTCCCTCTGGCCCGAATTGGACTAGGAGGGGGGTGGCGCCCCCCTCTTTCCTTCCCCCTCTCCCCCTTCCTTCCCCCTCCTAGTAGGAGTAGGAAAGGAGGAGTCCTACTCCTACTAGGAGGAGAACTCCTCCTCCTGGCGCGCCCCCCTTGGGCCGGCCGGCCTCCCCCCTTGCTCCTTTATATACGAGGGTAGGGGGCACCCCATAGACACACAAGTTGATCTACGGATCGTTCCTTAGCCGTGTGCGGTGCCCCCCTCCACCATATTCCACCTCGGTCATATCGTCGCGGAGTTTAGGCGAAGCCCTGCGCCGGTAGAACATCATCATCATCACCACGCCGTCGTACTGATGAAACTCATCCCCGAAGCTTTGCTGGATCGGAGCCCGGGGATCGTTATCGAGCTGAACGTGTGCTGAACTCGGAGGTGCCGTACGTTCGGTGCTTGGATCGGTCGGATCGTGAAGACGTACGACTACATCAACCGCGTTGTGCTAACACTTCCGCTTACGGTCTACGAGGGTACGTGGACACACTCTCCCCTCTCGTTGCTATGCCATCACCATGATCTTGCGTGTGCGTAGGAATTTTTTTGAAATTACTACGTTCCCTAACAGTGGCATCTGAGCCAGGTTTTATGCGTTGATGTTATATGCACGAGTAGAACACAAGTGAGTTGTGGGTGATACAAGTCATACTGCTTACCAGCATGTCATACTTTGGTTCGGCGGTGTTGTGAGATGAAGCGGCCCGGACCGACATTACGCGTATGCTTACGCGAGACTGGTTTCGCCGTTACGAGCACTCGTGCTTAAAGGTGGCTGGCGGGTGTCTGTTTCTCTCACTTTAGCTGAATCGAGTGTGGCTACGCCCGGTCCTTGCGAAGGTTAAAACAACACTAACTTGACAAACTATCGTTGTGGTTTTGATGCGTAGGTAAGAACGGTTCTTGCTAAGCCTATAGCAGCCACGTAAAATTTGCAACAACAAAGTAGAGGACGTCTAACTTGTTTTTGCAGGGCATGTTGTGATGTGATATGGTCAAGACGTGATGCTATATTTTATTGTATGAGATGATCATGTTTTGTAACCGAAGTTATCGGCAACTGGCAGGAGCCATATGGTTGTCGCTTTATTGTATGAAATGCAAACGCCCTGTAATTGCTTTACTTTATCACTAAGCGGTAGTGATAGTCGTAGAAGCAATAGATGGCGCAAACGACAATGATGCTACGATGGAGATCAAGGTGTCGCGCCGGTGACGATGGTGATCACGACGGTGCTTCGAAGATGGAGATCACAAGCACAAGATGATGATGGCCATATCATATCACTTATATTGATTGCATGTGATGTTTATCCTTTATGCACCTTATCTTGCTTTGATTGACGTTAGCATTTTAAGATGGTCTCTCACTAATAATCAAGAAGTTTTCTCCCTAAGTATGCACCGTTGCGAAAGTTCTTCATGCTGAGACACCACGTGATGATCGGGTGTGATAGGCTCTACGTTCAAATACAACGGGTGCAAAACAGTTGCACACGCAGAATACTCAGGTCATACTTGACGAGCCTAGCATATAAAGATATGGCCTCGGAACACGAAGACCGAAAGGTCAAACGTGAATCATATAGTAGATATGATCAACATAGTGATGTTCAGCATTGAAACTACTCCATCTCACGTGATGATCGGACATGTTTTAGTTGATTTGGATCACATGATCACTTAGATGACTAGAGAGATGTCTGTCTAAGTGGGAGTTCTTAAGTAATATGATTAATTGAACTTAAATTTATCATGAACTTAGTACCTGATAGTATTTTGCTTCTCTATGTTTGTTGTAGATAGATGGCTCGTGCTGTTGTTCCGTTGAATTTTAATGCGTTCCTTGAGAAAGCAAAGTTGAAAGATGATGGTAGAAATTACACGGACTGGGTCCGTAACCTGAGGATTATCCTCATTGCTGTAGAGAAAAGTTATGTCCTGGAAGCACCGCTGGGTGCCAGGCCTGCTGCTGATGCAACTGACGACGTTAAGAACGTCTGGCAGAGCAAAGCTGATGACTACTCGATAGTTCAGTGTGCCATGCTTTACAGCTTAGAACCGGGTCTTCAACGACGTTTTGAACGTCATGGAGCATATGAGATGTTCCAGGGGTTGAAGTTAATATTTCAATCAAATGCCCGGATTGAGAGATATGAAGTCTCCAATAAGTTCTATAGCTGCAAGATGGAAGAGAATAGTTCTGTCAGTGAACACATACTCAAAATGTCTGGGTATAATAATCACTTGATTCAACTAGGAGTTAATCTTCCTGATGATAGTGTCATTAACAGAATTCTTCAATCACTGCCACCAAGCTACAAGAGCTTCATGATGAACTATAATATGCAAGGGATGAACAAGACTATTCACGAGCTCTTCACAATGCTAAAAGCCGCGGAGGTAGAAATCAAGAAGGAGCATCAAGTGTTGATGGTTAACAAGACCACCAGTTTCAAGAAAAAGGGCAAAGGGAAGAAGAAGGGGAACTTCAAAAAGAACAGCAAACAAGTTGCTGCTCAAGAGAAGAAACCCAAGTCTGGACCTAAGCCTGAAACTGAGTGCTTCTACTGCAAGCAGACTAGACACTGGAAGCGGAACTGCCCCAAGTATTTGGCGGATAAGAAGGATGGCAAAGTGAACAAAGGTATATGTGATATACATGTTATTGATGTGTACCTTACTAATGCTCGCAGTAGTACCTGGGTATTTGATACTGGTTCTGTTGCTAATATTTGCAACTCGAAACAGGTACTATGGATTAAGTGAAGACTGGCTAAGGACGAGGTGACGATGCGCGTGGGAAATGGTTCCAAAGTCGATGTGATCGCGGTAGGCACGCTACCTCTACATCTACCATCGGGATTAGTTTTAGACCTAAATAATTGTTATTTGGTGCCAGCGTTCAGCATGAACATTATATCTGGATCTTGTTTGATGCGAGACGGTTATTCATTTAAATCAGAGAATAATGGTTGTTCTATTTATATGAGTAATATCTTTAATGGTCATGCACCCTTGAAGAGTGGTCTATTTTTATTGAATCTCGATAGTAGTGATACACATATTCATAGTGTTGAAATCAAAAGATGCAGAGTTGATAACGATAGTGCAACTTATTTATGGCACTGCCGTTTAGGTCATATCGGTGTAAAGCGCATGAAGAAACTCCATACTGATGGGCTTTTGGAATCACTTGATTATGAATCACTAGGTACTTGCGAACCGTGCCTCATGGGCAAGATGACTAAAACGCCGTTCTCCGGAACTATGGAGCGAGCAACTGATTTGTTGGAAATCATACATACTGATGTTTGTGGTCCAATGAATGTTGAGGCTCACGGCGGGTATCGTTATTTCCTCACCTTCACAGATGATTTGAGCAGATATGGGTATATCTACTTAATGAAACACAAGTCTGGAACATTTGAAAAGTTCAAAGAATTTCAGAGTGAAGTGGAAAATCATCGTAACAAGAAAATAAATTTCTACGATCTGATCGTGGAGGAGAATATTTGAGTTACGAGTTTGTTCTACACTTGAAACAATGCGGAATAGTTTCGCAACTCACGCCACCCGGAACACCACAACGAAATGGTGTGTCCGAATGTCGTAATCATACTTTACTAGACATGGTGCGATCTATGATGTCTCTCACTGATTTACCGCTATCGTTTTGGGGTTATGCTTTAGAGACGACCGCATTCACGTTAAATAGGGCACCATCAAAATCCGTTGAGACGACGCCTTATGAACTGTGGTTTGGCAAGAAACCAAAGTTGTCGTTTCTTAAAGTTTGGGGCTGCGATGCTTATGTGAAGAAACTTCAACCAGATAAGCTCGAACCCAAATTGGAGAAATGTGTCTTCATAGGATACCCAAAAGAGACTATTGGGTACACCTTCTATCACAGATCTGAGGGCAAGATTTTCGTTGCTAAAATCGGATCCTTTCTAGAGAAGGAGTTTCTCTCAAAAGAAGTGAGTGGGAGGAAAGTAGAACTTGATGAGATAACTGTATCTGCTCCCTTATTGGAAAGTAGTTCATCACAAGAACCGATTCCTGTGACAACTACACCAATTAGTGAGGAAGCTAATGATATTGATCATGAAACTTCAGATCAAGTTTCTACTGAACCTCGTAGGTCTACTAGAGTAAGATCCACACCAGAGTGGTATGGTAATCCTATTCTGGAAGTCATGTTACTTGACCATGATGAACCTACGAACTATGAGGAAGCGATGATGAGCCCAGATTCCGCAAAATGGCTAGAGGCCATGAAATCTGAGATGGGATCCATGTGTGAAAACAAAGTATGGACTTTGGTTGACTTGCCCGATGATCGGCAAGCCATTGAGAATAAATGGATCTTTAAGAAGAAGACTGACGTTGATGGCAATGTAACTGTCTATAAAGCTCGACTTGTTGCGAAAGGTTTTCAACAAGTTCAAGTGGTTGACTACGATGAGACTTTCTCACCCGTAGGGATGCTTAAGTCTGTCCGAATCATGTTAGCTATTGCTGCATTTCATGATTATGAAATTTGGCAAATGGATGTTAAAACTGCATTCTTGAATGGATTTCTGGAAGAAGAGTTGTATATGATGCAGCCAGAAGGTTTTGTTGATCCAAAAGGTGCTAACAAAGTGTGCAAGCTCCAGTGATCCATTTATGGACTGGTGCAAGCATCTCGGAGTTGGAATAAACGTTTTGATAGTGTGATCAAAGCATATGGTTTTATACAGACTTTTGGAGAAGCCTGTATTTACAAGAAAGTGGGTGGGAGCTCTGTAGCATTTCTGATATTATATGTAGATGACATATTATTAATTGGAAATGATATAGAATTTCTGGATAGCATAAAGGGATACTTGAATAAAAGTTTTTCAATGAAAGACCTCGGTGAAGCTGCTTACATATTGGGCATCAAGATCTATAGAGATAGATCAAGACGCTTAATAGGACTTTCACAAAGCACATACCTTGATAAAATTTTGAAAAAGTTCAAAATGGATCAGGCAAAGAAAGGGTTCTTGCCCGTGCTACAAGGTGTGAAGTTGAGTCAAACTCAATGCCCGACCACAGCAGAAGATAGAGAGAAAATGAAAGATGTTCCCTATGCTTTAGCCATAGGCTCTATCATGTATGTAATGTTGTGTACCAGACTTGACGTATTCTTAGCAATAAGCTTGGTAGGAAGGTACCAAAGTAATCCAAGAGTGGATCACTGGACAGCGGTCAAGAACATCCTGAAATACCTGAAAAGGACTAAGGATATGTTTCTCATATATGGAGGTGACAAAGAGCTAGTCGTAAATGGTTACGTCGATGCAAGCTTTGACACTGATCCGGACAATTCTAAATCGCAAACCGGATACGTGTTTTTATTAAACAGTGGAGCTGTAAGTTGGTGCAGTTCTAAACAAAGCATCATGGCGGGATCTACATGTGAAGCGGAGTACATAGCTGCTTCGGAAGCAGCGAATGAAGGAGTCTAGATGAAGGAGTTCATTTCTGATCTAGGTGTCATACCTAGTGCATCGGGACCAATGAAGATCTTCTGTGACAATACTGGTGCAATTGCCTTGGCAAAGGAATCCAGATTTCACAAGAGGACCAAGCACATCAAGATACGCTTCAATTCCATTCGGGACCAAGTCCAAGTGGGAGACATAGAGATTTGCAAGATACATACGGATCTGAATGTTGCAGACCCGTTGACTCAGACTCTCTCACGAGCGAAACATGATCAGCACCAAGACTCCATGGGTGTTAGAATCATTACTATGTAATCTAGATTATTGACTCTAGTGCAAGTGGGAGACTGAAGGAAATATGCCCTAGAGGCAATAATAAAGTTATTATTTATTTCCTCATATCATGATAAATGTTTATTATTCATGCTAGAATTGTATTAACCGGAAACATGATACATGTGTGAATACATAGACAAACATAACGTCACTAGTATGCCTCTACTTGACTAGCTCATTAATCAAAGATGGTTAAGTTTCCTAACCATGGACATGTGTTGTCATTTGATTAATGGGATCACATCATTAGGAGAATGATGTGATTGACATGACCCATTCCGTTAGCCTAGCACTTGATCGTTTAGTATATTGCTATTGCTTTCTTCATGACTTATACATGTTCCTGTAACTATGAGATTATGCAACTCCCGTTTACCGAAGGAACACTTTGGGTACTACCAAACGTCACAACATAACTGGGTGATTATAAAGGAGTACTACAGGTGTCTCCGAAGGTACATGTTGAGTTGGCATATTTCGAGATTAGGTTTTGTCACTCCGATTGTCGGAGAGGTATCTCTGGGCCCTCTCGGTAATGCACATCACTATAAATCCTTGCAAGCAATGTGACCAATGAGTTGGTTACGGGATGATGCATTACGTAACGAGTAAAGAGACTTGCCGGTAACGAGATTGAACTAGGTATTGGATACCGACGATCGAATCTCGGGCAAGCAACATACCGATGACAAAGGGAACAACGTATGTTGTTATGCGGTTTGACCGATAAAGATCTTCGTAGAATATGTAGGAACCAATATGGGCATCCAGGTTCCGCTATTGTTTATTGACCGAGAATAGTTCTAGGTCATGTCTACATAGTTCACGAACCCGTAGGGTCCGCACGCTTAACGTTACGATGACAGTTTTATTATGAGTTTATAAGTTTTGATGTACCGAAGTTTGTTCGGAGTCCCGGATGTGATCACGGACATGACGAGGAGTCTCGAAATGGTCGAGACATAAAGATTGATATATTGGACGACTATATTCGGACACCGGAAGTGTTCCGGACGTTTTCGGAGAAAACCGGAGTGCCGGAGGGTTACCGGAACCCCCCCGGGAGAGTTAATGGGCCACATGGGCCTTAGTGGGAAGAGAGAGGGGCGGCCAGGGTGGGCCGCGTGCCCCCTCTCCCTCTGGTCCGAATTGGACTAGAAGGGGGGCGGCGCCCCCCTCTTTCCTTCCCCCTCTCCCCCTTCCATCCCCCTCCTAGTAGGAGTAGGAAAGGAGGAGTCCTACTCCTACTAGGAGGAGGACTCCTCCTCCTGGCGCGCCCCCCTTGGGCCGGCCGGCCTCCCCCTTGCTCCTTTATATACGGGGGCAGGGGGCACCCCATAGACACACAAGTTGATCTACGGATCGTTCCTTAGCCGTGTGCGATGCCCACCTCCACCATATTCCACCTTGGTCATAACGTCGCGAAGTTTAGGCGAAGCCCTGCGCCGGTAGAACATCATCATCGTCACCACGCCGTCGTGCTGACGGAACTCATCCCCCAAGCTTTGCTGGATCGGAGCCCGGGGATCGTCATCGAGCTGAACGTGTGCTGAACTCGGAGGTGCCGTACGTTCGGTGCTTGGATCGGTCGGATCGTGAAGACGTACGACTACATCAACCGCGTTGTGCTAACGCTTCCGCTTACGGTCTACGAGGGTACGTGGACACACTCTCCCCTCTCGTTGCTATGCCATCACCATGATCTTGCGTGTGCGTAGGAAATTTTTTGAAATTACTACGTTCCCAACATAAGTGGTAAGAACTACCTGGGTCACGTCAAAAGACTTGACATGATGATTAAGTTGGATTGCTTCCAACTCTAAATATGTTGATATCTGTAACCTGTTCTCATGGTTACTTGGATTCTCCTGATGCATGTCTTACAAGTTGTTGAACATGTCATTTCATTCAAAACTAGCTTTCTGCAAAAGTTTACCTATCATGCATTATTGTATCTGGAACCAAAACATGGGTTGCTTGCGAGTACATTCAAAGTACTCATTGGCTTGCCACTGGTTATTTTATTGGTCAGGCATGAAAGACAAGATATATTGAAGAGTACCTTGGTGACGAACATGCGAGCTAGGACGCTTCCTAGTCAGAATGCCTGTAGGGTTAAGGCGGATGGCATGGGTTCAAGTTATTGGCGAAGATTTCTGCTGCAATGTTATACTCAAGACTTGACCATAATGGTCATAACTTATGTAAGACGGTATGTATGGATGTAAGACTCTTGTTATTCAGCTTCTGTGTGTTCAGTGAGCATTGATCTCTGGGATCACTGTACATGTGCGTTTGGTGATCACGACTTATGAGTTGGGGTCCCCACAGCGGGGTGGCGGCTGGGCCTTGTCCTGGGGCTTGGCAGCCTCACCCTTGGTTAACTGTTGGCAAAGTAGCATTGTTCGAGGCGTGCTTTGTACGGTTGAACCTGTATAAGTACTCATACTGCTTTGAACTATGGTTGTTAAGTGCCTCTGCTGGTTTCAGTTAAGGTTGTTAAGTACTACTGCTGCTTTTACAGTCTATCGTGTTTCTTCAGTCCTGTCTTCCTCCAACCGCCAAAACCAAACCAGCGCCAGCAGGGCCGCCTGCTTCCGCCTCCCATGGCTAGCTGTGCCTCAACGCACGCATCGCCGCCCCACCATCTCCTAAATCGTTAACGACGACGTCCAAGGCCTTGTCATCGTCCTCCGCACGCTTTGGTGCGCTCGCCGCGGCGCCGCTCTCTCGCGTTGTCAACATGGTCAACAAACAACAGGAATCGGCAGAAGTACGTGGAGAGGATGACAGTAGGGGACCACCATGTCAGCGTATGGAAAAAGAAAATGCTTCCTCCTAGTGGTTTTGGTTTCCTTACATCTGGGACCCACGACATTGTGAGCGTATATAGTCAATACACAAGAGAACAACACAAGATCGGCTGACACATGAGATGTAGTGGCTCGAGCAGTATTTTTTTTGTTATTGCTGAGATGGAGCAGGGTTTCAACTCGGCTGTGGCCCGTCTAGCCCAGGCTTATATTTTATGTTCACCATATGACCAACTCAGCTATTTTTTTCTTTGTGAAAATGAGCCCAGTTTATTTTTTCTGAAGAATACCCAATCTAGGCCTACTTATTTTTCTACGCCCTGATGGGCCGCAACTCTTTCAAGATGCCTGCAAATCTTGAAAGTAATATGAAATGGGTTGTAAATATAAAAACAGATGACAAATTGGCAATTACTTTATAATTTCTGAACTTTTTCACATTTTTAGATTCCTATTTCACTGGGCTTTAATCTAATTTAAATATATCTTCAAATTACTTTAAATCCGGCTCGACATTTCGGTATTAAAAATAGTTTGGAACCCACAGAAATATGCAAAATTTCATTTAAATTTTTAACCCTGGCCCTGGCCAACAAAAAAACGGACCACTATAAATTGCATAAGAACTGCAATGAGTTATATATAAATTATTTAAAAAAGAGGGAATGGTCTGACTTGTGGGCCTATTAAGTTGACGCGTATGCAAGATTTTTTTAGTTATTATATACGTCCACAAACGATTCTAGCAGACATAACCGTTGGATGTCAATCCAACGGCTGTCGTGTTTCTTCAATCTCTGATCTTCTTGCTCCAGCCACCAAATCCAGCGCCGGCGGGACCACCTGCTGCCACCTCCCATGGCCGGTTGTGCTGCGGCGCAGGCCTCACCGCCCCTACTACTCCCACCGCTGGCCAGGGCATCCCTCTACTCACCCACACTCCCTTATTCTGCGGCGACGGCAACCTCACACCACAGCCGAACCAGTGAACCCTCGTACTCCTCTCCGTGCGGGCTTCCACTGCCGCATCTTCCCCAGCTCCATGTCGTCCCATTCCTAGGCCTCTCCGTCTTCCACCGCCCTGGTGCTCTCGGCACGGCGTAGTCAACGTGGTCAGGGAACAACTTCCATCAGAAGAGTACTGTACATGCAGAGGCTGACAGATGGGTCCACGGCGGCCACAAGGAAGTGCCTCCTTATTGCGCGCAAAATAATTATTCCTCCACCTGACAGCAGGGACCCACCGGCATATTTCGCAAAAAAAACGTTTCCCCCTAACTGTTGGGACCCACCAGCTACATCTTCGCACGCAAGGAAGTGCGTCCATATTACGGGCAAAAAAATGACTTTCCCCCCTGACTGCTGGGACCCACCAGCTACATCTTTGCACGCAAGGAAGTGCCTAATAGTTGGGACCCACCTGGTCGAAGCATACTTTGCATTGTCATTCTGGTCACGAACGTCTACGTACATACTATTCGATGTAGAGGCGCGCACGTGTTGTAGTAGAGGCGCGCACGTAGCATGTAAACATACGTACATCAGCCAGTGTGCAAGAAAGTAAATACGGCCAACTACGTACATACGAGCGGGGTCTCGAACGCCTACTCGCGCATAGGTACGGCCAGGGCTCGTGTACATGGCTGGGTCGGAATGGAGAAACTGCGTCGTCATCATGTTCATGGGGAGCCAACCAGCTTGGTCGGAATGGAATGCGTCATCATGTTCATCGGGGGGCTTGGACGAACAGCCGATGGAAACAAGGCCTGGCGTACTGCAGAACAGAGGAAACGTCCTTGTGTTCGACCGGCAACAGTCGAAACGGGATCCTATTCATCAGAAAGGGTCTGGCATACCACAAAACGGAGGAAACAGACTTCTGTTGGACCTCCTACGGTCAAAACGGGGTCCTGCTGATCGGGAGGGTGTGGCGTACCGCAAAACGGAGGAAACGGACTTGTGTTGGAGCTCTATGGTCGAAACGGGGTTCCTGATCATCGGGAGGGGTGTGGCGTACTACAAATGGGACTCCACGGGATACTGTTCATCTCCACCGTCGACCTCCTCCAGCCTCCACGGGCTACTGTTCATCCACCGTCGACCTCCTCCAGCCTCCACCTGTGACTGTTCATCCACGGGCTCCTGTTCATCCAGCCTCCACCGCGCGCTCCTCCACCGGCTACTGTTCAACCAGCCCTCTCCACGGGGTCCTCTTCAACCACCCCTCAACGGGACCGCCTGCTCCTGCCTCCCGTGGCCGGCTGTGCTGCCGTGGAGGCCTCACCGCCCCCTACTACTCCCACCTCTGGCCAGGGCATCCCTCTACTCAGAGCCATCCTGACTGTAGGAAGCCTTACTTAGCATGGTCGTTAGTTAGGGTAATACTATTTCCAGAAATTATCACTAATTTTCAAAAACTATCTATAATTATCTTCCCATTCTCAGTTTTGGAAACTAAGATACTCTCATTATTGATCTCTTCCCCTTCAAAATTTAAATGGTCGCTAGAATCCTTATGCCCCTTACCACGGGATTCCTTGTAATCCTCGTGGCTAATCTAGAAGAAGACGCCTTGCCGAACACTCACCCACCTCTTCTGAACACAAGATTGGCAACACCATAGCAAGACGATGCCAACAGAAGATACGCCCTCGAGGAATGAGGACATGAAGACCCAGAGGATGGTGACACCTTTGAAATTTCCCCAGGATTATGCAACCTTGGCCTACGATGACCAGGGCATAGGATATGTAAGATCATGGGATACATCACTAATAGAGCAACCATGTCTTTACCGTTGTTGTATCGGCAACCACCAGTGGATAAGAACCTCGCCATTCGGTCCGCCTCACTATAGTGAGCAGGAAAAACGATTCTCTTCATCCCCCACTCTTTGTGTCGATGTTGTCATCAACGTAACCGACATGTTGGACCTCTACTATGCCTTGCTAATATCAATGCATAAAGGATTACCTACCTGGTATCGTCGACGCCTTAGAGGGCAAAAGGGATCATCATGATTAAGAAGACAAGATAAGACCAAGTCAATGTCAGCTACGAAGAGCCACCTTCGCCCCCTCACTTCAATAGGCGAGAAGCTGTTAAAGACTCTTCAGGATCAACCTGGATCGTTTCATCGAACAACTACGGGAGACGTAGCGGCACCCGAGGAAAACCCAAAAGACTGCATGAGGCACGGAGCAAAGCACGACTACTGAATCCGAGAACCCCTAGGGTAGGATGAGTTGTGTTCCCCCTATGCATGATAACCCACAAGTATAGACGATCGCAACAGTTTTCGAGGGTAGAGTATTCAACCCAAATTTATTGATTCGACACAAGGGGAGCCAAAGAATATTCTCAAGTATTAGCAGTTGAGTTGTCGATTCAACCACACCTGGATAACTTAGTATCTGCAGCAAAGTAGTATGATAGTAATGGTAACAGTGGTAAAAGTAACGGTAGCAGTTTTGTAGTAATTGTAACAGTAGCAACGGTAAAGTAAATAAGCAAAGCACAATATGTGAAAAGCTCGTAGGCATTGGATCAGTGGTGGATAATTATGTCGGATATGATTCCTCATGTAATAGTTATAACATAGGGTGACACAAAACTAGCTCCAGTTCATCAATGTAATGTAGGCATGTATTCCGAATATAGTCATACATGCTTATGGAAAAGAACTTGCATGAGATCTTTTGTCCTACCCTCCCGTGGCAGTGGGGTCCTAGTGGAAACTAAGGGATATTAAGGCCTCCTTTTAATAGAGTACCGGACCAAAGCATTAACACATAGTGAATACATGAACTCCTCAAACTATGGTCATCACCGAGAAGTATCCCGATTATTGTCACTTCGGGGTTGTCGGATTGTAACACATAATAGGTGACTATAGACTTGCAAGATAGGATCAAGAACTCACATATATTCATGAAAACATAATAGGTTCAGATCTGAAATCATGGCACTCGGGCCCTAGTGACAAGCATTAAGCATAGCAAAGTCATAGCAACATCAATCTCATAACATAGTGGATACTAGGGATCAAACCCTAACAAAACTAACTTGATTACATGGTAAATCTCATCCAACCAATCACCGCCAGCAATCCTACGATGGAATTACTCACGCATGGCCATTAGCATCATGAAATTAGTGATGGGGGATGGTTAATGATGATGACGGCGATGAATCCCCCTCTCCGGAGCCCCAAATGGACCAGATCGGCCCTCCCGGGAGATATTAGGGCTTGGCGGCGGCTCTGTATCGTAAAACGCGATGAAACTTTCTCTCTAATTTTTTCTCCGCGAAAGCAAATATATAGAGTTGGAGTTGAGGTCGGTGGAGCTCCAGGGGGCACATGAGGCAGGGGGCGTGCCCACGGGGAGGGGGCTCTCCCCCCTCCCTCGTGGACAAGGTGTGGGCCCCCTGGCCTTGATTTCGCCAATACTTTTTATATTTTCCAAAAATAATCTACGTGGAGTTCCAGGTCATTCCGAGAACTTTTGTTTCTGCACAAAAATAACACCATGGCAGTTCTGCTGAAAACAGCATCAGTCCAGGTTCGTTTCATTCAAATCATGCAAGTTAGAGTCCAATACAAGGGCAAAAGTGTTTGGAAAAGTAGATACGTTGGAGATGTATCAACTCCCCCAAGCTTAAACCTTTGCTTGTCCTCAAACAATTCAGTTGATAAATTGAAAGTGATAAAGAAAAACTTTTAGAGTGCTCTTGTTATTGTAAATATGTAAAGCCAGCATTCAAGTTTTCAACAAAGATTATGAACTAACCATATTCACAATAACACTTAGGTCTCATGTTTACTCATATCGATGGCATAATCAACTAGCGAGAAATAATAATAAATCTCGGATGAGAACACTTTCTCAAAACAATCATAATATGATATAACAAGATGGTATCTTGCTAGCCCTTTCTGAGACCGCAAAACATAAATGCAGAGCACCTCTAAAGATCAAGGACTGACTAAACATTGTAATTCATGGTAAAAGAGATCCAGTCAAGTCATATGCAATATAAACTAATAGTAATGCATGCAAATGACAGTGTGCTCTCCAGCGGGTGCTTTTTAATAAGAGGGTGATGACTCAGCATAAAAGTGAATAGATAGGCCCTTCGCAGAGGGAAGCAGGGATTTGTAGAGGTGCCAGAGCTCGATTTTAAAATAGAGATGAATAACATTTTGAATGGTATACTTTCACTGTCAATGCAACAACTATGAGATCTCGATATCTTCCATGCTACATACATTATAGGCGGTTCCCAAACAGAATGGTAAATTTTATACTCCCCCACCACCAACAAGCATCAATCCATGGCTTGCTCGAAACAACGAGTGCCTCCAACTAAGAACAGCCCTAGGGGAGTTTTGTTTAATTATTTGATTTTCTTTGATCTTTTTGATCATGGGACTGGGCATCCCGGTTACCAGCCATTTTCTCGTGAATGAGGAGCGGAGTCCACTCCTCTTGAGAATAACCCACCTAGCATGGAAGATACAGACAGCCCTAGTTGAAACATGAGCTGCTCGAGCATACAAAACAGAATTTCATTTGAAGGTTTGGAGTTTGGCACATACAAATTTACTTGGAACGGCAGGTAAATACAACATAAAGGAAGGTATGGTGGACTCATATGGAATAACTTTGGGGTTTATGGATTTTGGATGCACAAGCAGTATTCCCGCTTAGTACAGGTGAAGGCTAGCAAAAGACTGGGAAGCGACCAACTGAGAGAGCGACAACAGTCATGAACATGCATTAAAATTAATCAACACTGAGTGCAAGCATGAGTAGGATATAATCCACCATGAACATAAATGTCGTGAGGCTATGTTGATTTGTTTCAACTACATGCGTGAACATGTGCCAAGTCAAGTCACTCGAATCATTCAAAGGAGGATACCACCCTATCATACCACATCACAACCATTTTAATGGCATGTTGGCATGCAAGGTAAACCATTATAAGCTCCTAGCTAATTAAGCATGGCATAAGCAACTATGATCTCTAATTGTCATTGCAAACATGTTTATTCATAATAGGCTGAATCATGAACGATGAACTCATCATATTTACAAAAACAAGAGAGGTCGAGTTCATACCAGCTTCTCTCATCTCAATCAGTCCATCATATATCATCATTATTGCCTTCACTTGCACGACCAAACGATGTGTATAATAATAATAGTGCACGTGCATTGGCCTAAGCTGGAATCTGCAAGCATTCAATTCAAGGGAAAAGACAAGGTAATATGGGCTCTTGGTTCAATCAACAATCATGCATATGAGAGCCACTAAACATTTTCATTACGGTCTTCTCCACTCGACCGCCAAAGGAAAGAAAAGAAAATAAAACTATTTACACGGGAAAGCTCCCAACAAGTAAAAGAAGAACGAGAAATCTTTTTGGGTTTTCTTTTCAATTACTACTACAAGCATGGAAATTAAACTAACTAATTTTTTTGGTTTTTCTTAAGGTTTATCAAACACACAGGAAGAAAGCTAGAAAAACAAATTAAACTAGCATGGAAAATACAATGAAAGAGTATGAACACTGACAACTAGAATAAGTGTGTGAACATGAATGTAATGTCGGTGAGAAATACGTACTCCCCCAAGCTTAGGATTTTGCCTAAGTTGGTCTATTGCCATGGATAGCCTGGTTGATATCCAAAGTCGTAACTGGGGTCTTACTGAGATGCAACAGCCATTGCCTCCTGAGCTGCGGCATGGTGGCGAGCTGCCTCCGCTCTCCTCTCGTGTTTGGCTGCCTCCTCCCTGGTTACACCATATCTTCTTTTTGCCTGATAATCAAAAAGGGCAGGAGCAAGGAGAGTAACATGGACAGAGCGACGTCTGTCAAAGATTAGTCGATACTGGAGGAATTGTTCATTCCTCACAAGAAAATGATGACTGACCATAGCATTATAATCTAAATAAGCGGGAGGCAACTCCCTATCACCCTCACATGGAGGTATACCAAGATAATTAGCAACACGGGTCGCATAAATCCCTCCAAACAAATCTCCAGATAAACCATTATTATGCAACCTACGTGCAACAATTGCCCCCAAGTTGTAATCTTTATTACCTAATACAGCACTCTTGAGAACACAAAGATCAGGGACACTCATGTGACATGCTTCATCTTTACCATTAATGCATCTACCAATGAAGAGAGCAAAATAATGTATAGCAGGAAAGTGAATGCTCCCTATGGTAGCTTGTGCTATATCTCTAGATTCTCCCACGGTGATACTTGCAAGAAAGTCTTTATATTCAGATTTACGGCGTTCATTAACATTACCCCACTGCGGGAGTTTGCAAGCAGTAGTAAAATCTTCTAGGTCCACGGTATATGATTGATCATAAATATCAAACAAGACACTTTGAGAGTTACATGAAGATGTAAATTTAAACCTTCTCAGGAATGAATTAGTTAAATAGTAGTACTGAGGACACTTATCATGCATGAAGTCCTCAAGATCGGCATTATGCACATATGCGTCAAATTCATCCTTGATGCCTGTGTTGACCATAAATTCTTCCGACGGCCATTCACAAGGCCGCACGTCAGCTTCCCTTGGTGGTTCATCGTCTTGCTCACGCATAGCGCTCCTAGGTGCTTTCTTTGTTAAAGAACAACCTCGGTATATTTTCCTAGACATATTTCTTCCTCTGAAAAACTTCTGAAATTTTTAGTAACTCAAAATAAAAGTGAATCAAACTAAACAAGATTGATAGCAACTACTCCCACAAGTGCCTAGAGCCTATATCATGCATTAGAATTACTTGGGACCATATAAATTTGACATGCAAGCTCAAGAACAGGGTCACCTAGGTAGAGAAAATTTGCAATGAATAAAGCACTCGAACAAAAACTAATTGGACCATTGGAGGAGTCACATACCAAAGAACAATCTCCCAAAGCAGTTTTGTTAATGGAGCTTTGAGCAAGGAGATCGAAAATCGCAGCAAAATGAGCTAGAACTCGTGCTTGAGCTGGATGGTGATTTTTTTGGGAGGAAGATGGAGTGTGTTGGTGTAGGAATAAGTGGAGGGGGCACCATGGGCCCACGAGGCAGGGGGCGCGCCCAGTCAGAGTGGGCGCACCCTGGACCCTCGTGGCCAGGTGCTTGCCCCCTGCTGTGTTCTCAGTGCCTAAAATCCTCAAATATTCCATAAAAATCATACTAAATTGGCAGGGCATTTGGAGAACTTTTATTTTCAGGACATTTTTTATTGCATGGATAATTCAGAAAACAGACAGATAATACTATTTTTGCTTTATTTATTCTAAATAACAGAAAGTAAAAAGAGGGTACAGAAGGTTGTGCCTTCTAGTTTCATCCATCTCATGCACATTAAAAGGAATCCACTAACAAGGTTGATCAAGTCTTGTTAACAAACCCATTCCGAATAACATGGAACCGGAGAAATTTCGAATAACACTACGTTACCTCAACGAGGATATGAACATCCCCTATAATAAGAATATCATATTTTTTCTTGACAGTAGGAAGAGGAAATTCAAAACCTCCAATAATAATAGTTGGACTTTTCCCAATAGAATTGATGCTATGAACTTGAGGTTGTTTCCTCGGAAAGTGTATCGTATGCTCATTACCATGAACATGAAAAGTGACATTGCCTTTGTTGCAATCAATAACAGCCCCAGCAGTATTGAAAAAAGGGTCTACCAAGGATAATCGACATACTATCATCCTCGGGAATATCAAGAATAACAAAGTCCGTTAAGATAGTGACATTTGCAACCACAACAGGCACATCCTCACAAATACCGACAGGTATAGTAGTTGATTTATCGGCCATTTGCAAAGATATTTTAGTAGGTTTCAACTTATTCAATTCAAGTCTACGATATAAAGAGAGAGGCATAGCACTAACACCGGCTCCAAGATCACATAAAGCAGTTTTAACATAGTTTCTTTTAATGGAGCAAGGTATAGTTGGTACTCCTGGGTCTCCAAGTTTCTTAGGTATTCCACCCTTAAATGTGTAATTAGCAAGCATGGTGGAAATTTCATCTTCCGGTATCTTTCTTTTATTTGTAATAATATCCTTCATGAATTTAGCATAAGGATTAACTTTAAGCATATCAGTTAAACGCATACGTAAGAAGATAGGTCTAATCATTTCAGCAAAGCGCTCAAAATCCTCATCATCCTTTTTCTTGGATGGTTTAGGAGGGAAAGGCATGGGTTTCTGAACCCATGGTTCTCTTTCTTTACCGTGCTTCCTAGCAACAAAGTCTCTCTTATCATAACGTTGATTCTTTGATTATGGGTTATCAAGATCAACAGCAGTTCAATCTCTACATCATTGTTATTGCTAGGTTGAGCATCAATATGAACATTATCATTAAAATTATCACTAGGTTCATGTTCACCACCTGATTGTGTTTCAGAATTTGAAATAGAAATATCATTGGGACTCTCAGGTGTGTCTATAACAGGTTCACTAGAAGCATGCAAAGTCCTATCATCTTTCTTTTTCTTCTTTTTAGAAGGACTAGGTGCATCTACATTATTTCTTTGAGAATCCTGCTCGATTCTCTTAGGGTGGCCTTCAGGAAACAAAGGTTCCTGAGTCATTCTACCAGTGCTAGTAGCCACTCTAATAGCAAAATCATGTTTATTATTTGATTCATCGAGTAATTCACTTGGAGCTTTAAGTACTTGTTCTGCTTGAGTGGTAACCATAGAAGCATATTTGCTAATGAGCTTAAGTTCACCTTTAACTCTAGCCATATAATCACTCAAGCGTCCAATCATGTAAGCATTACTCTTTAATTCTCTACCAACATAAGCATTAAAACTTTCTTGTCTAGCCATAAAGTCATCAAATTCATCTAAGCATTGGCTAGGAAATTTAGTAGATGGGATTTCAACCCTATCATATCTATAGAGAGAATTTACCTTTACTACCTGTGTCGGGTTATCAAGACAATGTGTTTCTTTAATAAGTGGTATATTAAGACCATGTATTTCTTCAAAAGGAGGTAAATTCTTAACATCTTCAGCCTTAATACCTTTTTCTTTCATTGAGTTCTTTGCCTCTTGCATATCTTCAGGACTGAGAAATAGAACTCCCCTCTTCTTCGGAGTTGGTTTAGGAATAGGCTCAGGAGTTGGCTCAATTGGCTCAGGAATTGGCTCAGGAAGAGTCCAATTATTTTCATTAGTTAACATATTATTCAATAACAATTCAGCTTGGTCGACTGTTCTTTCCCTGAAAACACAACCAGCACAACTATCCAAGTGGTCCCTGGAAGCATCAGTTAGTCCATTATAAAAAAATATCAAGTATTTCATTTTTCTTAAGAGGATGATCAGGCAAAGCATTAAGTAATCAGAGAAGCCTCCCCCAAGCTTGTGGGAGACTCTCTCCTTCAATTTGCACAAAATTATATATTTCCCTCAAGGCAGCTTGTTTCTTATGAGCAGGGAAATATTTAGTAGAGAAGTAATAAATCATATCCTGGGGACTACGCACACAACCAGGATCAAGAGAATTAAACCAAGTTTTAGCATCACCCTTTAATGAGAACGGAAATATCTTAAGGATATAATAATAGCGAGACTTCTCATCATTAGTGAACAGGGTGGCTATATCATTTAACTTAGTAAGATGTGCCACAACAGTTTCAGATTCATTGCCATAAAAAGGATCAGATTCAACCAAAGTAATTATCTCATGATCGACAGAGAATTCATAATCCTTATCAGTAACAAAGATAGGTGAAGTAGAAAAAGCAGGGTCATATTTCATTCTAGCGTTTAGAGATTGTTGCTTCCATTTGGCTAATAACATTTTAAGATCAGATCTATCATTGCAAGCAAGAATAGCTCTAGCAGCTTCTTCATCCATAACATAATCCTTAGGAACAACAGGCAATTCATACTTAGGGGGAGAACTTTCATCATCACTATCATCAATAATATCATCTTCAATAATTTCATTCTATCTAACCCTGGCAAGTTGTTCATCTAGAAATTCACCTAATGGCAAAGTAGTATCAAGCATAGAAGTATTTCATCATAAGTATAGAAGTGGCATCATCAATAACATGCGACATATCAGAATTCATAGCAGTAGCAGGTTTAGGTGTCGCAAGCTTACTCAAAACAGAAGGAGAATCTAGTGCAGAGCTAGATGGCAGTTCCTTACCTCCCCTCGTAATTGAGGGGAAAATCTTAGTTCTTTTGTCTTTCAAGTTCCTCATAGTGACCAGCAAATATAAATCTCAAGTGACGCAAAGAACAGAGCTATGCTCCCCGGCAATGGTGCCAAAAAATAGTCTTGATAACCCACAAGTATAGGGGATCGCAATAGTTTTCGAGGGTAGAGTATTCAACCCAAATTTATTGATTCGACACAAGGGGAGCCAAAGAATATTCTCAAGTATTAGCAGTTGACTTGTCAATTCAACCACACCTGGATAACTTAGTATCTGCAGCAAAGTATTTAGTAGCAAAGTAGTATGATAGTAATGGTAACAGTGGTAAAAGTAACGGTAGCAGTTTTGTAGTAATTGTAACAGTAGTAACGGTAAAGTCAATAAGCAAAGCACAATATGTGAAAAGCTCGTAGGCATTGGATCAGTGATGGATAATTATGTCGGATGCGATTCCTCATGTAATAGTTATAACATAGGGTGACACAAAACTAGCTCCAATTCATCAATGTAATGTAGGCATGTATTCCGAATATAGTCATACGTGCTTATGGAAAAGAACTTGCATGACATCTTTTGTCCTAGTGGAATCTAAGGGATATTAAGGCCTCCTTTTAATAGAGTACCAGACCAAAGTCATAGCAACATCAATCTCACAACATAGTGGATACTAGGGATCAAACCCTAACAAAACTAACTTGATTACATGGTAAATCTCATCCAATCCATCACTGTCCAGCAAGCCTACGATGGAATTACTCACACACGGCGGTGAGCATCATGAAATTGGTGATGGAGGATGGTTGGTGATGACGATGGCGACGAATCCCCCTCTCCGGAGCCCCGAACGGACTCCAGATCAGCCCTCCCAAGAGAGATTAGGGCTTGGCAGCGGCTCTGTATGTAAAACACGATGAAACTTTCTCTCTGATTTTTTTCTCCGTGAAAACAAATATATAGAGTTGGAGTTGAGGTCGGTGGAGCTCCAGGGGGCCCACGAGGCAGGGGCGCGCCCCCCACCCTCGTGGACAGGGTGTGGGCCCCCTGGCCTTGATTCATTCGCCAGTATTTTTATATTTTCCAAAGATAATCTCCGTGGAGGTCATTTCGAGAACTTTTGTTTCTGCACAAAAATAACACCATGGTAGTTCTTCTAAAAATAGCGTCGGTCCGGGTTAGTTTCATTCAAATCATGCAAGTTAGAGTCCAAAACAAGGGCAAAAGTGTTTGGAAAAGTAGATACGTTGGAGACGTATCAATGCACAGTCGAGTCCGTATGATGGTTCGAATAGAACCATGATTGTGTGTTGCTTGTTTTTATTTGTTTGTGTTTTGATATCTGTCGCCCTTTTTGGCCTAGGCAACAAGTATGTGACTATATCACTTTTCCTTATCTTAATACTTGTGTTTGGCCCTTTCGGCACTTGATGTTTGCACTTGCACTATAGAACCCCTTTAGGCATCCCCCTCCTCTATGCTACTTTTCTCTCTCATCTCTGTCTCCTCAGCTGAAGGCCGGCAAGACAAGATACACAAGGGGTTCTACCTTGGAACCAACTAGCACTGAGGACTTTTGCTACAACCTCCTCGGCCAAGTGCAACCCCATAGAGTTATGTTTAATCCTCCAGACTGGAAACCCATCCCTAGACCCTTCAAGACTCCACGGGATACCCCAGCTCTAATCCTTAACCATGTGCTTAATCCAGAGAATTGCAAGAGAACTAGTTAAGCCTCCATAACCTTGCACAACAATGGGTTCATTATGGAACTAGTGGACATAGTGAACGAGCACATTATCATCCTAAGATAGTACAAGAACTGACGATGCCATAGCGGAGACCAATTTGAGGATATATGTATAGAGAACAGATGACTTGATGAGTTAATATTAGAGACCTTGAGGAATTATTGAGATTTTTGGTGGATTGTGAGGCTTTCATGTTGGTAGATGAACTTGGTGGGATCATGTTGATAGAGTAGAATAACTTTCATTACCCAGGGAGTAAATTGGATTTTGTAGGACGATTACGATCGTACGATGAAATTCTTGGAAGTATAGGGATTTGTCTTAACTGGGGGATATTGATAAGAGATAGTTGACACTACGATGATGACTTAGGGGAAACATGCAGGAGTTCTCGTTGAACATGAGATTTAGATTTGAGTTGGTGATTCTAGTTGAATATATAGATGTTGAGTGCGTCTACATGGTTGGGAGTAAATTGGATTTAGACTTGATGATCTCAATCATGATACCATGTTTCTCGGTGGACGATAAACTAGGAGATCAGATTAATTGTCGGAGTTGCTTTAGGGATGTATATAAACTTGACGTTGGAGTTACCTGACCATGATAATGGTAATTGATGGGCTGACTATAGGAAGGAAAACCCTTTCTAGTATTTGGGGATTATAGGGACTTTAGGAGATCATGTGAAACACCATAGACATTGGATTTGTAGAATTAATGGATTATGTAGCGATTGATGGAAGTTAATGAGATGTTGGAGTTGATATATAGGAAGGGAACAAGATTTTGGATTTGCTATACGACGTGTTTCTTCAGGATAGAGATGCACTTTCATGGACCCTAGATGAATAAGATGTGTACTTGGATTATGATGTTTAGTTCAACTTAGCAGCTTGTATGGATTTTACATGAGGATAACTATACATATGAGTTTGGGGATAGTTGACATGTATGGTTTTGTTAAACCTCCTCTTAGGAGTCATGAGGATATGGATAGCATGAGTGATGATGGGGGTTGACCTATACGAGATGATGGTTTTGGTGATTTGTTTAGGGGACTAGATAGAACTATTGGCATCTCAAAAACTGTGCTCAAGGATGGGATGATAAACATTCACTCACACACTAGAATCCTTGAAACCCTTACGCACTAGCAAGCCACCACATGGTCGGATCCTGACCTTGGGCTTTAGCTCTAGATCGATAAGACCTTGGCCAATACTCAACCGTGACCACCACCAATGCCTCAGCCCACTCTACGTACCCCATATACTTCATAGAGTACTTGGGCAAGTTAGTTATCATCTTTATTTGAGGACATGCATGTCCACATGAAGACGGAAGAAGAGTTGTTCTGCTGGTTAGGGAACATCTGAAGACCACCATGTCAAGGAGTAAGAACTATACCAACCACCATCGTCAAGAAGTCAACTTCCTCGTCGAAGACCGCGCGTATCTGCAAACCACTCCTATTGAAGAAACCGAGCATTCCCATGTCAAAAGGAAGCTCACACCAAGATTTGCCATCCCCTTCGAGATCAATACAAGACGAAGAGAAGACGGCCATTAGCTGGAGTTACCACCTGAGTTACCCACTGTGCACAATGTTTTCCACACGACACAGCACTGGAAGTGTTTCCAACTTCCTAACTAGCCCGATCACTGACAAGAACATCAATCACCAAGCCATCGACCCCCAGCCCAACCTGACCAATGCAAGAAACCCCCTAGCAACCTGGATCAAGGAGAATGTTGTACACGAAGCCACACCATCAAGTACCTCAAGGTTCAATGGAGCACCACTCGGAAGCAGAAGCAGTATGAGGACGTGAAGACTACCCCAGATCCAAGTTTCCGTACTCCTTTCCACGCCTACTTTGGGAATCTCGGGGACGAGATTCTTGTAAGGGGGTAGGTCTGTCACACCCTGATTTTCATGCCACTACACTTAAGCTAACAATCATGATAAAATATGGTTTGACAAAAACTTTTGAGTGCTTTGTATCTACTTGATTGATTTTTGTGTGCTACTTGCAAGTGCTCCAAAAATCAAAATAAATCCTCCAACTCCTATACTTCATCTCCTTGCTCCAAACTCACAAACCAATGATCACGCCATGTGTATAGTACATTATAGAATTTTCTTGCAAAAATAATTTGGCCAAAAAGTATTTTCTAAATTTAGTTTTCCAAAGACCCCTGAATTGAGGTTTGCACTACAAGTACTTGATTTGGGGTATGAAAAATCTTTCCACAAACATATTTGACTCCAATTAGATATAAGACAACCATAAGCCACAAAAGTATAATTTGAAAAGTTACTTTCCTATTTTATTCAAAGGCTTTTTCTTAAGGCTAGAAATGGTATTTAATATGCTAAAATTATTTAACTCTTTCAAAAATATTTTACGAAATTTAGGGAAACTCAGTGGGCACATATTTTCCATATATAAGAGTTTCAGCACATGGTCATGTTCAAAATATTGGCCAGATGCCTCAAAAACGCTTTATGAATATTTCAAGATTTTGAAATATTTACAAAGGAAATATTCTCTAAACATTCCAAGAAAATTCTAGCATATCACATATGACATGCTTGATGATATTGACATGTCTCATGTCATGGAGAACAGTATAACCTCATGAAACCCTCTTAAAACTATTTCTGCCCTTTTTCAAGTTTGAACAACTTTACATTACCAAATATGTCCAAATGTTCTAAAACTAGGTGCACATGCTCAAATGGTCTAAATATTCATTTAGACCAAGTGGCACAAGTTAACTTGATCAAAGTGCCCCAAAACCCTTCCTGTCCAGAACCAAATTTGAACAACTCTACATTGGCAACTTTCTCCTTATGATCTCAACTTTTGTGGACATGTTCATAACCTCAAATGATGACACTACACCAAGTGGTGCATCAAGGAGAATAGATTTGCATGACTAAATCTTGGAAAGTACATTTCTGTTGCTCTCTAGGGTTTACAAAAGTTGCATTGGCAACTTTGCCCAAATGGACTCAATCTTGGTGGAACCACTTGTTTTCTCATACCATTTGGCCCTGTCAAGCCTTATGACAAGAGGAGTTTATCTTCTTTCCCAAATCAACAACAAACACCTTCCGCCATTTTTCTAAAAACACCACTTTGACCCCTTCCACTAATCTCCACGAGTTCAAATTTTTACCACAGCCCCTCCTAGACCTCTTCTACCTCCAGCAACTCTCCCATGGCCATTGCTCAATGATTAAGGGTAGAACACCCCCATTTACTTATCCTGACAGCCATGGCATCTCTCTCTATCATCTTTGTTCTCTCACAAAAGCCTCTCCAGAGCATCCAAGGCTCTCTCCCCTTTCTTTACTACCCCCTAGCACTACTAGACACAAGTGGCCGCGCCCACTTCCCATTTCTTCATGTCATGGCATGCCAAAGGCGTGCTCTAGAGCGCGCTATAGTGCTCCCACGCACTATAGTTGCTCCCTGCCAGAGCCACCTGACCACCTCGGGCCTTTCAAGCGCGCCCAACGAGGTGCCTCAGCGTCCGCGACAAGCCACAGCCTGGTCCCCCTCCTCCTTCTCCCTCATGCTGCCCCCTCGCACGCGCGCCAGGGCCGCCCGAGAGCCCCAATGGGCGAGCCCACACACGCGATGCTCTGCCACTCCCCCGCTCTCTCTCTCTCTCTCTCTCTCTCT
>NC_041393.1:426782852-426810336 GCF_002162155.2 Triticum dicoccoides | reverse complement strand
GTGGCCACTGCGGCCATTTCCGCGGGTGCCCGTAGGCCATGTCCACGTTGAGCCACGGCCTCGCCAATTAAGGACTCCCGAGGCCTCCCTCTGGAGCTCCTTTGATCTCTCTCTCTCTCTCTCCCGTGAACCCCCTAGACCAACCTGTACCTCCTCTCGTGCCCTCCTGCCCCCTCCATGGCCGGAGTGCCGCCGTCGGTCTCCGCCCAAATTCCCGCAACCCGAAGCCTCCCCGCCCCTCCTTTGGCCACCAGTAGAACCATAGATGACCGGCAGAGCTCTCCCCCTCTTTTTCTCCTGCTCTGGTGCCCCATGGCGCCGCAACCATCTTCACCCAAAGCCCCGTCCACCGGCGTCAAGGACACCACTGTCTCGGTCCTCCCCAGCCTATGTGAGGCCCATGGATGGGTGCGGCTCGGCCTCCTGAGTCCGTCGGTATGCCGGACATCGCCGGGGATGGCCAGAGTCGCCGAGAAGAGTGCCGGCGCCATTCGGCCTCACTCCCTCTGCCTCCCGTCGCGCCCGCGTGGGAGGTTGGAGATGGACCTGCAGGCGGGCCCCGCTCATCAGTGGCCCAGCCTCCAGGCCACGCTGGCAAGTGGAGACAGCTTCGGTGGTAACCGCCTCTGACATGGCCCTTGCGCGCTGCCACCGCACAGATCCGGCCCATTTCGGTAAATCCTTTGTCTCATTCTTTTTTAGTGAACTTCAGAAATCCATAAACAATTCAAATAGTGTCCAAATTTGATGAATCAAATTTCTACCGACTCCATAAATCAAGGTCTATTTAATGGGCCACAATGGACATTTTTGTTGTTCTTGGTATTCATTGGATCCTTTAAAAAGGTCATTTATCCACATAAGTCCACTTCAAAAACCCATATTATATTCATTTGAACTCGAAATCCAGTGAAACCAATTTCTAAATGTTTCTAAAATGATGCCTAATTTAATAGGTGCTTTTACTCATTTTTATAAAAAGGCACTCTATAGACAACTTGCAGATCCATTAAATCCCTTGTTTCCATCATATTGAAATGTTCAAAAATCCTCACTGATCCAATTCCAATAAAACCACTTTGTAATTTCTCATATGACCAAAGATATCCTAGAAAAGTCCAACTCACAATTTTTAGAGCACTTCTATTTTTGCCTTGTTGTGTTGCTTATTGTGATTGTTTCTGATGTTAGTTGACGAAGTAGACATATTATTTGGAGGACCAGAAGACTTCAAGACTCTGGCAAGCAGCCCTTTGACCATACTGTAAAACCTTTTTATACATGGCATATAGCACTTGTTGTTGTTGCACCGGAATCATGATGAGAGGGTACCACTCTGGTGTGTTACTCCGTTGTTTTTCTCGTTGATACTTGCATGATGCATGACCATACCTTTCTATGATGGTTATGCGAGTGGGAGTAGCTAGGATGCTAAGTAGAGCTACGCAAAAGGGGATGGGTATATGCATGGTGATGGAAGCAAGACTGTTTTCAAAAACTCTTCGAAAACCCCATTGGGTGCCACTTATGCCCAAGGGAGATAATGAGTTGGGTAACCACTTGGCAACGAAGTGGTGTACCGAGGCAAGTGTGTGTGTTGTTTTCAAAACGGATTGGTTTGTGTGACCGTTATTCCAACCATTCTTGTGCAACCACTCTACCCTTATATGGGCAAGGGCATTATTGATTACCTAGGCCGATACTAGCTTGGAGCCCGCATTACTAGTGACAGGGGAGAGTTGGTGCTGTCTCTCGGGACGGGGTCATGCCAGGTAGGGCGGCCATGACTGTTTTCACATGGCACCGGATACACCGTTGTGTCCCCTCTCGGATGTTACGATCTCGAGTGAGTCTCGTATGATGTACATCATGAGGATAGGGAACAATGAGTGGACTCCTTGTTAGTGTCGTCTAGGGAAAGATAGCGATCGGGTGCTTACCCCAGGTACTTGAGGTACCGCAGGTCGTTGATGACACGAAAGTTTGCCGGATCTTGTGGGTAAAGTGTGCAACCTCTGTAGAGTGTCAAACTATTCGAATAGCCGTGTCCATGGTCAAGGACAGTTGGGTAACCGCTCTTGGGCTATGTCCAAATGTTTGCGAAATCTGGTGAGTGTGTATGGATAAGTGGTAAGAACTACCTGGGTCACGTCAAAAGACTTGACATGATGATTAAGTTGGATTGCTTCCAACTCTATTTATGTTGATATATGTAACCTGTTCTCATGGTTACTTGGATTCTCCTGATGCATGTCTTGCAAGTTGTTGAACATGTCATTGCACTCAAAACTAGCTTTCTAAAAAAATTACCTATCATGCATTGTTGTATCTCGAACCAAAACATGGGTTGCTTGCGAGTACATTCGAAGTACTCATTGGCTTGCCACTGGTTATTTTATTGGCCAGGCATGAAAGACAAGATATATTGAAGAGTACCATGGTGACGAACATGCGAGCTAGGACGCTTCCCAGTCAGAATGCCTGTAGGGTTAAGGCAGATGGCATGGGTTCAAGTTATTGACGAAGATTTCCGCTACAATGTTATACTCAAGACTTGACCATAATGGTAATAATTTATGTAAGACAGTATGTATGGATGTAAGACTCTTGTTATTTAGCTTCTGTGTGTTCAGTGAGCATTGATCTCTGGGATCACTTTACACGTGTGTTCGGTGATCACGACTTATGAGTCGGGGTCCCCACAGTGGGATGGCGCCTGGGCCTTGTCCTAGGGGTTTGACAGCCTCACCCTTGGTTAACTGTAGGCAAAGTAGCATTGTTCGAGGCGTGCTCCTCTATAAGTACTTATACTGCTTTCAGCTATGGTTGTTAAGTGCCTCTGCTGGTTTCAGTTAAGGTTGTTAAGTACTCCTGCTGCTTTTACAGTCTATCGTGTTTTTTCAGTCCTGTCTTCCTCCAACCGCCAAAACCAAACCAGCGCTGGCGTGGCCGCCTGCTTCTGCCTCCCATGGCTAGCTGCCCTCAGCGCACGCATCGCCACCCCACCATCTCCTAAATCGTTAACGCCGACGTCCGAGGCATCACCGTCGTCCTCCGCGCACTTTGGTGCGCTCGCCGCGGCGCTGCCCTCTCGCGTTGTCAACATGGTCAACAAACAACAGGAATCGGCAGAAGTACGTGGAGAGGATGACAGTAGGGGCCCACCATGTCAGCGTATGGAAAAGGAAAATGCTTCCTCCTAGTGGTTTCCTTACATCTGGGACCCACGACATTGTGAGTGTATATAGTCAACACACAAGAGAACAACACAAGATCGGCTGACACATGGGACGTAGCGGCTTGAGCAGTATTTTATTATTATTGTTGAGACGGAGCAGGGTTTCAACTGGGCTGTGGCCCATCTAGCCCAGGCTTATATTTTATGTTCACCATATGACCAACCCAGCTATTTTTTTTCTTTGTGAAAATGAGCCCAGTTTATTTTTTCTGAAGAATACCCAATCCAGGCCTACTTATTTTTCTATGCCCTGATGGGCCGCAACTCTTTCAAGATTCCTACAAATCCTGAAAGTAATATGAAATGGGTTGTAAATATAAAAACAGATGACAAATTGGCAATTACTTTATAATTTCTGAACTTTTTCACATTTTCAGATTCCTATTTCACTGGACTTTAATCTAATTTAAATATATCCTCAAAGTACTTTAAATCTGGCTCGACATTTCGGTATTAAAAATAGTTTGGAACCCACAGAAATATGCGAAATTTCATTTAAATTTTTAACCCCTGTCCTGGCCAACAAAAAAACAGACTGCTATAAATTGCAAAAGAATTGCAATGAGTTATATATAAATTATTAAAAAAAAGAGGAAATGGTCTGACTTGTGGGCCTATTAAGTTGACACGTATGCAAGATTTTTTTACTTATTATATACGTCAACAAACGATTCTAGCAGACGTAACCGTTGGATGTCAATCCAACGGCCGTCGTGTTTCTTCAATCTCTGATCTTCTTGCTCCAGCCACCAAATCCAGCGCCGGCGGGACCGCCTGCTGCCGCCTTTCGTGGCCGGCTGTGCTGTGGCGTAGGCCTTGCCGCCCCCTACTACTCCCACCGCTGGCCAGGGCATCCCTCTACTCACCAACACTCCCTTATTCCGCGGCGACGGCAGCCTCACACCACAACCGAACCAGTGAACCCTCGTACTCCTCTCCGTGCGGCCTTCCACTACCGCATCTTCCCCGGCTCCGTGTCGTCCCCTTCCTAGGCCTCTCCGTCTTCCACCGCCCTGGTGCTCTCGGCACGGCGTGGTCAACGTGGTCAAGGAACAACTTCCATTAGAAGAGTACTGTACATGGAGAGGCTGACAGCTGGGTCCACGGCGGCCGCAAGGAAGTGCCTCCTTATTGCGCGCAAAATAATTATTCCTCCACCTGACAGTAGGGACCCACCGGACGGGCCACCATATTTCATGAAAAAAACATTTCCCCCCAACTGCTGGGACCCCCAGCTACATCTTCGAACGCAAAGAAGTGCGTCCATATTACGGGCAAAAAAATGATTTGCCCCCCTGACTGCTGGGACCCACCAGCTACATCTTCGCACGCAAGGAAGTGCCTGATAGTCGGGACCCACTTGGTCGAAGTGTACTTTGCATTGTCATTCTGGTCACGAACGTCTACGTACATACTGTTCGATGTAGTGGTGCGCACGTGTCATAGTAGAGGCGCGCACGTAGCATGTAAACGTATGTACAACAGCCAGTGTGCAAGAAAGTAAATACAACCACGTACGTACATACGGGAGGGGTATCGAACGCCTAATCGCACATACGTACGGCCAGGGCTCGTGTACATGGCTGGGTCAGAATGGAGAAACCGCGTCGTCATCATGTTCATGGGGAGCCAACCGGCTTGGTCGGAACGGAATGCGTCGTCGTGTTTGTCGGGAGGGCTTTGAAGGAACAGCTGATGGAAATGAGGCCTGGCGTACTGCAGAACAGAGAAAACGGCCTTGTGTTCGACTGGCCACGGTCGAAACGGGATCATGTTCATCGAGAGGGGTCTCGCATACCGCAAAACGGAGGAAACGGACTTCTGTTGGACCTCCTACGGTCGAAATGGGGTCCTGTTGATCGGGAGGGGTGTGGTGTACCGCAAAACAGGGGAAACGGACATGTGTTGGAGTGCTACGGTCGAAACGGGGGTCCTGTTCATCGGGAGGGGTGTGGCGTACCGCAAACGGAACTCCATGGGATACTGTTCATCCCACCGTCGACCTCCTCCAGCCTCCACGGGCTACTGTTCATCCACCGTCGACCTCCTCCAGCCTCCACCTGCGACTGTTTATCCATGGGCTCCTTTTCATCTAGCCTCCACCGCGTGCTCCTCCACCGGCTATTGTTCAACCAGCCCTCTCCACGGAGTCCTCTTCAACCACCCCTCCACGGGCTAGCAGACGTAACCGTTTGGATGTCAATCCAGTGGCCGTCGAGTTTCTTCAATCTCTGATCTTGTTGCTCCAGCCGAAAAATCCAGTGCCGGCGGGACCACCTGCTCCCGCCTCCCATGGCCGGGTGTGCTGCCGCGTAGGCCTCACCGCCCCCTACTACTCCCACCTCTGGCCAGGGCATCCCTCTACTCACCCACACCCCCTGTTATTCTGCGGCGACGACAGCCTCACACCGCAGCCGAACCAGTGAACCCTCGTACTCCTCTTCGTGCGGGCTTCCACTTCCGCGCCTTACCCGGCTCCGCGTCGTCCCCTTCCTAGGCCTCACTGTCGTCCACCGCCCTGGTGCTTTGGGCGCGGCGTGGTCAGCATGGTCAAGGAATGACTTCCATCGAAAGAGTACTGTACATGGAGAGGCTGATAGCTGGGTCCACGGTGGCCGCAAGGAAGTGCCTCCTTATTACGCGCAAAATAATTATTCCTCCACCTGACAGCAGGGACCCACCGGACGGGCCATCATATTTCACAAAAAAAATTCCCCCCTGACTGCTGGGACCCACCAGCTACATCTTCGCACGCAAGGAAGTGTGTCCATATTATAGGGAAAAAACGATTCGCCCCCTGACTCCTGGGACCCATCAGCTACATCTTCGCATGCAAGGAAGTTCCTGATAGTGGGGACCCACCTGGTCGAAGCGTACGTAGCGTTGTCATTCTGGTCGCGAAGGTGTACGTACATACTAGTCGATGTGCAAGCGCGCACGTGCCATAGTAGAGGCGCACGCGTAGCATGTAAACGTACGTACAACGGCAAGTATGCAAGAAAGTAATTACGGCCACATACGTACATACGGGTGGGGTCTCGAACGCCTACTCGCGCATACGTACGGCCAGGGCTCGTGTACATGGCTGGGTCATAAAGGAGAAACTGCGTCGTCATCATGTTCATGGGGAGCCAACCGGCTAGGTCGAAATGGAATGCATCGTCGTGTTCATCGGGAGGGCTTGGATGGAACAGTCGATGGAAACAAGGCCTGGCGTACCGCAGAACAAAGGAAACGGCCTTGTGTTCGACCGGCCATGGTCGAAACAGGATCATGTTCATCGGGAGGGGTCTGGCGTACCGCAAAACGAAGGAAACGGACTTCTGTTGGACCTCCTATGGTTATAACGGGGTCTTGTTAATCGGGAGGGGTGTGGCGTAGCACAAATCGGAGGAAACAGACTTTTGTTGGAGCGCTACAGTCGAAACAAGGGTCATGTTCATCGGGAAGGGTGTGGCGTACCGCAAAACAGGACTCCACGGGATATTTTTCATCTCCACCGTCGACCGCCTCCAGCCTCCAAGGGCTACTGTTCATCCACCGTCGACCTCCTCCAGCCTCCACCTGCGATTGTTCATCCATGGGCTCATGTTCATCCAGCCTCCACCGCGCGCTCCTCCATTGGCTACTGTTCAACCAGCCCTCTCCATGGGGTCCTGTTCAACCACCCCTCCACCTAGCTACTATTCATCCAGCCCTCCATCGGCTACTATTTATCCAGCCCTCCACGGGGTCCTGTTCATCCAGCCCTCCATGGGGTCCTGTTCATCCAGCCCTCCATGGGGTCCTATTCATCCACGCCCCACCGGCTCGATCGATCGGGGTCCTGTTCATCCAGCGGCAACACCAAGGGGTCCTGTTCATCCAACCCCCATAGGGAACTGTTCATCCAAACCCCCCAGCAACGCTCACTATTCATCCAGAGGCAGCATCAACTGGCTTCTGTTAGCAACATTAGCGAAGGAATCGCTCGGGTTCAGTAACGCGTAGCCTATAGTGCAATCGCTCGTGTTCAGTTAGAGCCCAACGCCTCGCACCCACGCGCGTACGTGTACGAGAGAAACACACATTGCTCGGCCGTCGACCACCCACCGTAACCGGGAACTCCCTAGAATTTTCCTCGCCCTCGCTTCTACCATGGTTTTTTCTGTCATGGATTGCCCAAAGAATGTCATGCAGCTGCGTCTCCAGCCCGCCCAGGACGAAAAGCCCATTTTCTGTCATGATTTTTTGTCATAGAAGTAGGAGCCCACCACATCTATGATGATACCGGGTTTTGTCACAATTATCGTCATAGAAGTGTCATAAGTATGATAGAAAAAATGTCGCTCGGCCCAAAATGTCATGGATGTGTCTTTTTTTTGTAGTGGAGCTAGCCTTGAACTTTGTTCATGCCCATGGAAACTTTGTGAACCTTGACTACAGAAACTTTTCAACAAAAATAAGTATCCCCTTGTACAAATCCTTTGTACTATTAAAAATAATGTGCCAAGATTTGCCTTTAGGATGACTAGATTGCTTGATTGGTTTGTGCAGTGTAAAAACAAACACTTTGGCCGTAGTGCTTGAATTTTGTTAGGTAATTTTTTGGTTGAAACTTGGCACAAAATAAAAAGGGGGCCAATAAACCAGGACGCAGGCAGGATGATCAATTTTTTCCTGGGTTACTATTGATGGCCTTTGTACTACTCCGTCCGTTTCTTTTTAGTTTGCATATAAGATTTGGTCAAAGTCAAACTTTGTATAATTTGACTAGCTTTGTAGGAAAAGATATCAACATCCACACTATGAAATCAATAATAGTATATGCATGATGAAATTAATTTCCATAACATATAATTTTAGTATTGGAGATGTTAATATTTGTTTCTATAAAATTAGTCACACTTTACAAAGTTTGACTTTGACCAAATCTTATATGCAGACTGAAAAGAAAGGGAGGGAGTATTTAAATATGGACGGAGTGGAGTAGTACTATCCTTATCTTAGCCTCGTAGGGCTCTCCCAGCACCTACACTCGCCTCCCCGCCTCACCCACCGGATCCCTCCATGGATAATTCCTTAGATTCCAGGATCCCGCGGGCTGCCCTCTCGCTTCAGCCCGCAGCACTGCCGCCTTTGAGAGAAACCCACATGTTTTTCGGAGGGGATCCATTGCTCTGGAATCAGAGATCGGTGGCACCGGAGGACATGCCAGCGCTATGTTTCGGGTGGAGGGAAGCAAGGGAAAAACGGATCGAGGAAGTGCCGCATCGATTGGAGACAAGTTCGAAGGAGCTGCACCTGGAAAAGCACAAGGAGGATGCGCATGTCGATCTCAGGGAAGAGATGCTGAGGGATGTCAGCATCTGGCAGCGGCGCGTTGATTTCGAGCTGGGGCTAATGGCAGAGATCATATTCATGGAGTCGACAGCAGAGGAAAGAACGTGCATGCCTGCGGAATAGCATGAGCGGTTGTGCAACTATTCAAATGGGCAGTAGGAGAAGCCAAATCCCGGGACTAGCTGCGGCGGCGCTGCTAGGCATGCATTGTTGGCAAGGTGAGCTACCCTCCTTCCCAGCCAGTGGTGCAGTGATGTCAGGACCCCGACTCAATGCCACATCGATCTAGCATGTAACACCTCATATCACTTTGCGGCCTCATGCACGGTATTCCCACGGGTGTCGCCTTACCTTTGCCCGGGACCGTTTGAGCCTTTTGGCACACGTATATGATAGTGTTGCTAGCATCCATATGATAAGGAGCCCGGGCTGACATGGCTAGTCGTAAACCCAAAGTGGCACAAACTTACAGGGACGGGCATCCATGACCCAGCATCGAACGTGTCGATCATCGGTGAGTGAATCCAGGCTGTAGTACTGGGCTAGCAGGACTCCGGTGAACCGGGCTGTAGCGGGCTAATAGGACTCCGGTATTCATCGCGTGAAATTTCCCCGAAGGGACAGACACAGGAACGAAGAAGGACACATGCCGGCCAGCCTAAGTGTTCCGGAGCAGTAGCAAGCTACCATGGCTCAGTGGAAGCACGAGGAGACATTTCCCATTAAGAGAGGCTACTAAGGATAAACAACTAAATAGTCAGATCCCACACATACCAAGCATTTCAACAACATACACACAATATGCTCGATATGTGCAATTACAACATGGCATCACAACATGACACTACAACTCAAGTATTTTATTCAATAGGCTCCGAGGAGCGAGATATTACAAACATGGGTCTCTCGACCCAGCATTCAGAGCATACAAGTCAAAGCACAAGCGGAAGCTTAACATGTCTGAGTACAGACATCTACAAATGAAAAAGGCTGAGAAGCCTGACTATCTACCAGATCCTGCCGAGGGCACAAGATCGTAGCTGAGGTAACAAGCTAAATGTCGAAGTCCACGAGGAACTACTAGTGAGACTGAAGTCTCTCTGCAAAAACATAAAATAGGCAAACGTGAGTACAAATGTACCCAGCAAGACTTACATCAGAACTAACTACATATGCATCATTATCAACAAAGGGGGTGGTGGAGTTTAACTGCAGCAAGCCAGCTTTGACTCGGTGGCTATCCTAAACTACAATTGCAAGTAACTCTTTTGAGGTGGCGCACAGGAGTCCACATATTCACCATATCAATACACCACTATGGATCCGCTCCCGTCTCCCTACGAGAACGCCATCCATAGCACTCACGCTTATCTTGTGCATTTTAGAGTATCCACTTTCACTTGTCTATGAACTGTACAGGCAACCCAGAAGTCCTTTACCGCGGACACGGCTATTCAAATAGATAATGTTAACCCTGCAGGGGTGTACTTCTTCACTCACGCTCTCGCCACTTACCGCCATGTACACCTCGTGTATCTCGGCAACCTTCAAGCGGAAGCCTGGCGAGGGAGTCGGCCACGGCCTACCTAAACACTCAAGTCTCTCGTCCAGGTTTATCGCCTATTCGGGTTCCATCCGCAAGGAGATCCGGCCGGGGTGTTGCTCACGGCCCCAAACGATGTGAGCAGGGTTCCCAAGCCCACCATACGGGTGCCACTTGGTACACCGTGCCACTGCACCTAGTCTGTCCCAAGCCCACCTGTACCGGGTGCCACTTGGTAGACTACTAGCACTACCTACAAACACCAGAAACTAGTTGCAACTCCTGGACAGAGAACAAGGGTGATTAAGAAGCCGAGACGGTCAATTAAGGATCCCAATGAGTGGTAGTAGCTGTTCATGGATCACAAACACAGAACTCAGTTCCTGAGGACGGCTGCAATGAGACAACCCACCATGTACTCCTACATGGCCTCTCACCGCTACCTTTACCAAATCGTGTTCACACAATTAGCTCACACACAGTAGGACATGTTCACACACCTCCGATGAATCAGACCTGACGCAACTCTAAGCAATAGCAGGCATGACAACAAGCATGAATGAGTAGGCACATCAGGGCTCAAACAACTCCTACTCATGCCAGTGGGTTTCATCTATTTACTGTGGCAATGACAGGTCATGCAGAGAATAAAGGGGTTCAACTACCGTTGCAAGTAACAATTGTATCATTGTTGTCCTAATGCAGTAAAAGAGAGCAGGAGCGAGAGAGTGGGATTGTATCGGAATGGACAAGGGGGTTTTGCTTGCCTGGCACTTCTAAAGATAGCATAGTTCTTCATTGGTGTCATTGATCACATCGTCGAAACGCGTCTATCGAGAGGGGGCAATTACCGGCAACTGAGAAAGAAACACAATCAATGCAATGCACAATATGATGCATGCTCATGACATGGCAATATGAATGTGTTGGCCTAGTGCAACTACAACCAGATGGATTCGGGTCATTTTGAACCAAAGGTTCAATCCCAAACTCAAATTATGAATTTAAATAGTGCATTATTATGTTTAGATATAAACAGCAGGTTTAAGTTGCTTTATCATGCATGAAAGTAGTGCAGATGGATAGATTGGATTTTTCTGATCATTTTTCATATATAACTTATTTCATTTGGAGCTACGGTTGAATTTCTATGATTTTTAGAAGTTTATACTATTTTCTGGAATTTCCTAAAAAGAATAAATCCAGAAAATGATTTATGGCGTCAGCACTACGTCATTGTGACGTCAGCAGGTCAACAGGCCGGTCCAGGTCAAACCTGACATGTGGGGTCCACACGTTAGTGACACAGCTACTTAACAGGGGTTATTGCAAATCTAATTAAAAGATTAGGGCTCCGGGGCCCACTGTCAGTGTCATAGGTGGGGGGGTTAGTGCAAACTAACACCTGGCCGGTGGGGTCCACCTACCAGGCCGGCGAGGTCATCGCCGGCGACCACGGGACACGGCGGTGTCCGTGTTACAGGCCATGGGGGCGGCGGCTAAGGGCACCGGGGCGTAGCCCGGGCTCTCGCGCATCTAGGGGAGGCGACGGGAGGACGCGGGGTGGCCGGAGCTCGCCGGAGCGGAGCTCGGGGCGGCGGCCGATACACGGCTCCTGGAGGGATGTGGCTGCAGGGCACGGCAGGGGCTGCGGAGGGCCTCTACGGCCTCCTGGCCTCACCAGGAGCACCGTGACGTGCGCGGGAGCTGCTGGCTCGGGTTCTGGTCACGGTGGCGCCATGGACGGCGGCGAGGTGCTCGTGGGTTCGACAGGTAGCAGGCTACGGTGCGCAAGCAAAAGAAAGGAGAGGGGGAAATGGATGGTGAGCTCACGTGGATCCCGTAGAGGTGGACGGTGAGCTCGGGGAAGGCCGAACGGCGATGAATTCGACGGCGGCGATCCGCAGCACCGACGAGGAGGACGACGTCGAGGGCAGCTCTGCAGGGCATCCCGGCTTGCATGAGTCGTCATAGAGGTCGGGGACGGCAGCGCGGAGCTAATGGGCTCGTCGGAGGGGCGAGGCAGTGGCGGTGGGCGCGGCAACGGTGTGCGGCAGCGAGGGCAGTGCTCGGGCGCGGTGAGAGAGAGCGAGGGAGAGAATGGGAAGGAACGAGATAGAGTGAGAGAGGTGCGGGGCGTCTCCGTGGCGCATCCAGAAGAGCCGGGGCGTCGCGGTGGAAGCAGAAGCTGGCGCGCGCGGGGCAACCATGCGCCCTGCCTACTGGCGTGAGGAGGAAGACGACAGAGGAGGCTGCGGTGGCGGGCTAGGCCGGCTTTGGTGGGCTGCACAGGTAGGTGGCCAGGTAAGTGGCCCAGGTAAGCGTTCTCTCTCTCTTTTCTAAATTGTTTCTGTTTTCTATTTTCTTTAATTGTGTTTGGCATTAATAAAAATGCCAGGGCATTTCCAAAAATCATGAAACTGCTCAATGTCACTATTTGGAATATTTCCAACAACAAACATTTCATTTTGTGATTATTTGAGCATTTAAAACATTATTTAGCAATTAAATGCCCAAATGCAAATAACATATGATTTAATTCAAAAATCCAAAATGGCCTAGAAAAATGTGCACCATTTTTGGGAGAGGTTCTAGACTAATCCAAAAATGATGAACTTTTCTGAAGGGCATTTTGGGTTCATTGAGAATATTTTTATTTGAACCTAGTTGATTTGATCTAGTGCTAGGGTTTGAGCAATCCCCATTTCAACTTTCAAATAAATTAGACATGATGCAACGACCAAGCTAGTCCAAGTGCATAGCAAGGCTAGGGATGTGATAGCTCACCCCTACTAAACAAGAATCTCGTCCCGAGATTCAAGCGTAGGGTAAGATGAAGGGGGAACGCAAACTAACATAATCTTCATGATCCAGGTGGCACTTCAAAGAACGTTGACTCAATCACCATCATTGTCTCGATGTCTTGCCCCGAGAACTCCAACTAACATGACAATGAGAGGGAAAGGAAAACTCTAGAGGGATCGATCTTATCGAAGGTTGAACAACTCATGATCAACTCATGGAGTGGGACATTGAAACATCTCTCGAGCTGAGACACAAAGCATTCGTCCAGAGGGATGGAGTGAAACACATGACCAAGGTTCACTAGGTAGGCAATAATTCCACACCTAAGAAGGTGGTGGACGGTTGTCAACGTAGCGAGGAGTTGAGTTGCCATGATACCATAATGATGCACCTTAGGGAAGGTGACTCGTAGAAATATCCCCTTAAGTGGCAAAAAGAATTACCTTTGATTCAAAGATCATTGAAACTCTTTATACCAGCCTAAGGCAATTCTCGAGCGATCGTTTAGAGGGGTTCGGTAGAATGGCATACCCGGATTAGAATGGACGATGTGGATTACCTTGTTGAAAACAACACAAGGGATGATTTTAGTAGCTGGGGAGAAGCTCAACACTAGAGAGTGAGTCTATTGTTTGAAAAGTTATAGCGTAACCGAGGAAACTGAAAGCAATCCCAGTTAGTGTCGGTGCTAACACCTAGCGCTTCAGCGTGCTCTCAAGAACTTGAGCATTTCCATATTCTTCAAGGTTTTACCAATATCTGTGTCAAGGATCCTGGCAACACAACATACTACCATGATAAATGGCGATGGACGATGCAGATGCAAAGGAGGATAACACTTTCTCAGATTTCACCTTAGCGAGGCCAAGGGGACAAAATCTGGATGATCGACCGAGAGACATTTAGCACTCCGCTTCTAATGTTCTCCTTGATGTGCTAGTGTAACTTTGATATCTAGAACATCAAGTAAAAGGTCGGACTTCGGGAGCTCAAGAATCCATAAGGAAAAATTGTTGGAGTAAATCCTACGAAATCCTTATGGGGAGGTGGCCAACTTCCTCAATCAAGATACTACAATAGTAGGTCTTCCGGTTAGGCGTGTTGGCCATGACATCCAATTTACCGGGTTACAGAGAGACCACTATTATAGTTCTTGGGAAACGTTCAACCATGGTATCTGCCTGAGATTCAGATCTGGTTGGTAACATGATATTCCAGACTCATCAAGTGTAGAGAGAAAAATGAAAGTTTGCAACACAAATCGACGAGATGACGTTGCGAGATTCTCGGGAAATGAACTACGATAGCAAGCTCCAAAACATGAGTCGGTTCTGCTACACACATGTGAACACGTTGTCCGAGACAAGCATGACCACATAGTAGTCTTATAATAAAACACTACCGAGTTCAGGTGGGGAACCATCAACGAGGATAATGAAGTCTTGTGCATGAACTAGTATTCGCACAACAACTCCTTTTCCCTTGAACAAATCAATCAGTGGCTTGGTGTGCTACAAAACCCATATGGAATGGAGGCGGCTAACCTACCAAACCATAGAGTACTTAGCGCATGTGCATGACCATCTTGGGACGATTCCAGAGGAAGCAACAATAAACTTTCTCGAATTCACGGCGGCAACTTGCATCAAATGCACGTGAATCAAAGGAAGTCACTTCTTTCATCGGACATATCCTTCATGAACGGAACACGAAGGCATTGCTTACAAAGTTTCCAACACTAGCTTAATATTCAACACAATTATGGGAAAGATAAGGATGTCGTCGATGGGCTCAGCAACAATTCATCCAGGTTTCCATATAAATGGAATTCCATAATTATGAGATCAAGTGATAGCATCGGTCAGACCAAAAGATGTAATGGTGTATGCTTGAGGGATCAACCACGAGTAAGACAACATTACGAATATCGTTGGTTCTGTTTTGATTTGACGATAGCCCACACTCAAATCAAAGTTTTAACAAGATAATTGATCCAACAACTGATCACGAGGATCAATCAATGAGGATAACATCTTTCTTCGATACACACACACAAGGATATCCCTTTGGAATGAACTGAGTCGGACAAGCTTTTATCTTCCAACTCTCCAAGTTATTGTTTAGCTTAACCAACTAGCTCAGGGGTATCCAACACGGATTCTCGGAGAAGGGGTGGTTTACAAGAAACCAACTTGATCACGAGCTCAACATAGCGGTCAGGTGACAACCTGGTAATACTTCCGAGAGGATATACGGACAATCACGAACCACCGATATGTCTAAGCTCGAGAACAATCTTGCTTTTCAGGGCAAGATGATATGGTCAAATAAGCAAGGGATTGGACAATCCTAACTCATTGATCAAGAGTGCACCAGAAATAAGGACTAGGTAGCACGATCAACCTTAGAATGAGGATTCAATAACCAACACGCTAAGAATGAAATTTTTGTCCTTTAACTACCAAGCAACAGAGTAGCTAGGAGTATTGATTTCACACACCACGATTCACTTGTCAGTATTCTGGTTGCAACAACACAGGGACCGAGAAAGGAATAATGAGGGCGAGAAGTATCACTACATCAAGAGTTCGTAGGCTGGTGTGCAATTCCCATGACATTCTTGATATAAAGATGGAAATACTCCAAGGTAGAACAGGATCAAAAGCTGGGTTGGGATTTTGATCTGTGAGGTACAACTACTTTGACCCAATCCTGGATATGGATGAGGTACTGGAGTTTGTTTCTCCTAGTCATTCCAATATAGAATGGCCTGACGGACCTCAAGAGTAATAGGCATCGATAACACGATTGCACCACTACTCCCGACTATCAATTGATAGACGAAGGTCAGGAGACAACTAAAGAGGGACAACTCAAAAGAACATATGATTTTCTGAGTTGTGGATGCATGGACTAGCATGTCGAACGAGTTCAACATATTTCTTCCGAATAACCCATGCAGAAAGGTTGAACTGGCAGAGTCACAATATAGAGAGAAGAACTCATCAAGAGCACTCTAGTTGTGATCTTTTGGTTCAACGAGGAACTGCTGCCATAAGTAGTTCATGGTATTTCGAAGAACGTTATACCACGAACCTCGAGGCTATCACAAGGTTACTAATAACTTGAAGGGACTAGCAAACTCTATCAACATGGAGTACGTGGAGTGAATCTCCGGTTCAAAACCCAGGAGTAGAATACCTACTACTAAGTGGCAACACGGGATGCTTTCGAGAATAAAGGCCAGAATCATCACATTGGGAATACAAATCATGGCTAGCTTACTAGGTGGTACTCTAAGACACCTAGGGTCATAATACTAGCTCCAACATATATACCGAGGCAATGAAGTACCTCAACACACTAGTTGGTGTGGTTAATCTGGCCAAAGGAACATCGGAACGGTAAGAAGGGATTTGCAAATGCATCAGACTATTTAGAAACCTGGGATGACTCGGACAGCATAACAGCTGTAAATGCTCAAAAGAATTTAGACATGCTACAAAAATGGTGGCATAACCACTTAGAAGCACAATATCAAGAATCTGAGGCCAGCTATGAATACACGGAAATAGCAGCAACTGAACAGAGGCTTGAAACCAACAATCCTATAGGTCTACAGATTAGTAACACGTCATCCTGATAGAAAGAAGAGAAACCCTAGTTCCTTAACCCCGTAGGAAAGATAGGATGACTTGGATCAGAAGGGCATAAGATATAAGGAGTAAAAAGAGCCTTACATTCCATCCCACAATCAATTCCCCTACATATAACTAAAGCATTTCTAGACTCAACTTCGACCAGTTTGGCTTGGTAATCCAACAGGCAGTCAAGCTCTGATACCAAAGCTGTCGGGAACCTGACTCAATGCCACATCGATCTAGCATGTAACACCTCATATCACTTTGCAGCCTCACGCATGGTATTCCCACGGGTGTCGCCTTACCTTTGCCCGGGACCGTTTGCGCCTTTTGGCACACGTGTATGATAGTGTCGCTAGCATCCATATGATAAGGAGCCCGGGCTGACATGGTTAGTCGTAAACCCAAAGTGGCACAAACTTACAGGGACAGGCATCCATGACCCAGCATCGAACGTGTCGGTCATCAGCGAGTGAATCCAGGCTGTAGCACTGGGCTAGCAGGACTCCGGTATTCATCGCATGACATTTCCCCGAAGGGCCAGACACAGGAACGAAGAAGGACACATGCCGGCCAGCCTAAGTGTTCCGGAGCAGTAGCAAGCTACATGGCTCAGTGGAAGCACTAGGAGACATTTCCCGGTAAGAGAGGCTAGTAAGGATAAACAACTAGATAGTCAGATCCCACACATCTAAGGCATTTCAACAACATACACACAATATGCTCAATATGTGCAATTACAACATGGCATCACAACATGACTCTACAACTCAAGTATTTTATTCAATAGGCTCTGAGGAGCGAGATATTACAAACATGGGTCTCTCGACCCAGCATTCAGAGCATACAAGTCAAAGCACAAGTGGAAGCTTAACATGTCTGAGTACAGACATCTACAAATGAAAAAGGCTGAGAAGCCTGACTATCTACCAGATCCTGTCGAGGGCACAAGATCGTAGCTGAGGTAACAAGCTAAACGTTGAAGTCCACGAGGAACTACTAGTGAGACTGAAGTCTCTCTGCAAAAACATAAAATAGGCAAACGTGAGTACAAACGTACCCAGCAAGACTTACATCAGAACTAACTACATATGCATCATTATCAACAAAGGGGGTGGTGGAGTTTAACTGCAGCAAGCCAGCTTTGATTCGGTGGCTATTCTAAACTACAACTGCAAGTAACTCTTTTGAGGTGGCGCACATGAGTCCACATATTCACCATATCAATACACCACTATGGATCCGCTCCCGTCTCCCTACGAGAACGCCATCCATAGCACTCACGCTTATCTTGTGCATTTTAGAGTATCCACTTTCACTTGTCTATGAACTATACAGGCAACCCAGAAGTCCTTTACAGCGGACACGGCTATTCGGATAGATAATGTTAACCCTGCAGGGGTGTACTTCTTCACACACGCTCTCGCCACTTACCGCCATGTACACCTCATGTATCTCGGCAACCTTCAAGCGGAAGCCTGGCGAGGGAGTCGGCCACGGCCTACCTAAACACTCAAGTCTCTCGTCCAGGTTTATCGCCTATTCGGGTTCCATCCGCAAGGAGATCCGGCCGGGGTGTCACTCATGGCCCCAAACGATGTGAGCAGGGTTCCCAAGCCCACCATCCGGGTGCCACTTGGTACACCATGCCACTGCACCTAGTCTGTCCCAAGCCCACCTGTACCGGGTGCCACTTGGTAGACTACTAGCACTACCTACAAACACCAGAAACTAGTTGCAACTCCTGGACAGAGAACAAGGGTGATTAAGAAGCCGAGAGGGTCAATTAATGATCCCAATGAGTGGTAGTAGCTGTTCATGGATCACAAACACAGAACTCAGTTCCTGAGGACGGTTGCAATGAGACAACCCACCATGTACTCCTACATGGCCTCTCACCGCTACCTTTACCAAATCGTGTTCACACACTTAGCTCACACAGAGTAGGACATGTTCACACACATCCGATTCATCCCCGATGAATCAGACCTGACACAACTCTAAGCAATAGCAGGCATGACAACAAGCATGAATGAGTAGGCACATCAGGGCTCAAACAACTCCTACTCATGCTAGTCGGTTTCATCTATTTACTGTGGCAATGACAGGTCATGCAGAGGATAAAGGGGTTCAACTACCGTTGCAAGTAACAGTTGTATCGTTGTTGTCCTAATGCAGTAAAAGAGAGCAGGAGCAAGAGAGTGGGATTGTATCGGAATGAACAAGGGGGTTTTGCTTGCCTAGCACTTCTGAAGATAGCATAGTTCTTCATTGGTGTCATTGATCACATCGTCGAAACGCGTCTATCGAGAGGGGGCAATTACCGGCAACTGAGAAAGAAACACAATCAATGCAATGCACAATATGATGCATGCTCATGACATGGCAATATGAGTCTGTTGGCCTAGTGCAACTACAACCAGATGGATTTAGGTCATTTTGAACCAAAGGTTCAATCCCAAACTCAAATTATGAATTTAAATAGTGCATTATCATGTTTCGATATAAACAGCATGTTTAAGTTGCTTTATCATGCATGAAACCAGTGCAGATGGATAGATTGGATTTTTCTGATCATTTTTCATATATAACTTATTTCATTTGGAGCTACGGTTGAATTTCTATGATTTTTAGAAGTTTATACTATTTTCCGGAATTTCCTAAAAAGAATAAATCCAGAAAATGATTTATGGCGTCAGCACTACGTCACTATGACGTCAGCAGGTCAACAGGCCGGTCCAGGTCAAACCTGACGTGTGGGGTCCACACGTCAGCGACACAGCTACTTAACAGGGGTTATTGCTAATCTAATTAAAAGATTAGGGATCCAGGGCCCACTGTCAGTGTCATAGGTGGGGGGGTTAGTGCTAACTAACTCCTGGCCAGTGGGGTCCACTTGCCAGGCCGGCAAGGTCGTCGCCGGCGACCACGGGACACGGCGGTGACCCTGTTACAGGCCACGGGGGCGGCGGCTAAGGGCACCGGGGTGTAGCCCGGGCTCTCGCGCATCCAGGGGAGGCGACGGGAGGACGCGGGGTGGCCGAGCTCGCCGGAGCGGAGCTCGGGGCGGCGGCCGAAACACGGCTCCGGGCGGGATGTGGCTGCAGGGCAAGGCAGGGGCTGCGGAGGGCCTCTACGGCCTCCTGGCCTCACCAGGAGCACGGTGACGTGTGCGGGAGCGGCTGGCTCGGGTTCTGGTCACGGTGGCGCCATGGACGGCGGTGAGGTGCTCGTGGGTTCGACGGGTAGCAGGCTACGGCGCGCAAGCAAAAGAACGGAGAGGGGGAAACGGACGGTGAGCTCACGTGGATCCCGTAGAGGTGGACGGCGAGCTCGGGGAAGGCCGAACGGTGACGAATTCGACAGCGGCGATCCGCACCACCAACGAGGAGGACGACGTCGACGGCAGCTCTGCAGGGCATCCCGACTTGTGTGAGTCATCATAGAGGTCAGGGACGGCAGCACGGAGCTAATGAGCTCATCGGAGGGGCAAGGCAGTGGCAGTGGGCGCGTCAACGGTGTGCGGCGGCGAGGGCAGTGCTCGGGCGCGGTGAGAGAGAGCGAGGGAGAGAAGGGGAAGGAACGAGAGAGAGTGAGAAAGGTGCGGGGCGTCTCCGTGGCGCATCCAGAAGAGTCGCGGCGTCGTGGTGGAAGCAGGAGCTGGCACGCGCGGGGCGACCATGCGCCCTGCCTACTGGCGTGAGGAGGAAGACGACATAGGAGGCTGCGGTGGCGGGCTGGGCCGGCTTTGGTGGGCTGCACAGGTAGGTGGCCAGGTAACTGGCCCAGGTAAGCGTTCTCTCTCTTTTCTAAATTGTTTCTGTTTTCTATTTTCTGTAATTGTGTTTGGCTTTAATAAAAATGCCAGGGCATTTCCAAAAATCTTGAAACTGCTCAATGTCACTGTTTGGAATATTTCCAACAACAAACATTTCATTTTGTGATTATTTGAGCATTTAAAATATTATTTAGCAATTAAATGCCCAAATGCAAATAACATATGATTTAATTCAAAAATCCAGAATGACCTAGAAAAATGTGCACCTTTTTTGGGAGAGGTTCTAGACTAATCCAAAAATGATGAACTTTTCTGAAGGGCATTTTGGGTTCATTGAGAATATTTTTATTTGAACCTAGTTGATTTGATCTGGTGCTAGGGTTTGAGCAATCCCCATTTCAACTTTCAAATAAATTAGACATGATGCAACGACCAAGCTAGTCCAAGTGCATAGCAAGGCTAGGGATGTGACAAGTGACCTACTCGGGTGCTACTACAATGAACTTGCAACGCCATGTCGGTTTGCAACCTACAATCACTCCATCTATATGTATTGTGTTCCTGTGAAAATACTTGGTCATTTGGAAAAAGATGGTAATTGATTTATCACTAGTTTTTGAATGCTTGGTTGTGACAATCACCCGAAGCCACAACCACAAGTCTCCATCGCGTAATACTTACGGTCGGTCGCACCAACAAACGATTGGTCGGACCCACTCTCAGTGAAGGGACATGCATCGGCTTGGTCTGACATGTACGACTAGTTACATCACTAACTTGTGCGGCCGCATTTGAGCAGTAGTACTTGAAATTTATGTTCCAGTAAACTCATCAGGAGCCGTTTCGGGCCTCGAAACCAAAACCATCAATTAATCTTTATCTTGTTCCCATCACATTCCAAAGTAGTACTACCATGCTATAATTAAGTGCAAACCTGCTCACACCTACTACCTCCGTCCTGGTTTATTATTCCGCTTTGTAATTTATGCTAATTTTTTACCGATGATTTAACTGATGAAATGTTAGTGCATGTTAATAAAATTATATTGTTGGATTCATATTTGAACATAATTTTTAATGATATATTTTTTATGACATGCATGAATACTTTGTTAGTTAAATTTATGGTCAAACTTTGGCACAAATTACAATGGACACAGGTAGTAGTACGTAATAAACCTAAACGTGTTCCCACTATGCAGGTTTTAGTACTAGTGCTAGTACTAGGTTATAAAATGGGGAACTACCTAGCCGGAAATTACTCTACTTTCCTCCTCATAATTAAGTCTTTCTTGTCCGTCCGTCCTTGCCATGGTCGATGTGCAGAGCTCTAGATCGAGTACTACTCGTAAAAAGGCAGTGGAGACCAAGGCCACGGAAAAAAAGAGAGGGCTCACTGCCTCGCAGAAACCTCGAAAGATCTCTCACGGGCAGGCAAGGGCTCCCAGGAGCGCCCTAGCCGCAGAGGCGAAGATGACGAGCTAGCGGCGCTGGAGTCATTATCCCTCGACGACATGCCCAATCGGCTCAATAAGCAGAAGGAGTTCATCGATGGCTTGGTGGAGCTGCTGAAGGAGAGCCTTGATGACATGCCCGCTGAGATCAATGCGCAGGGGGAGTTGACCGCCGGCTTGGTGATGCTGCTGAAGAAGAGCATTGCCTCGGATAAGAAGGCGGCCGGCGAAATCCTGCAACTTCAAGAGGACAATGCGAAGTTCTTCCACAAGCTCGACCTAGTGAAGGAGGAGAACGCCGGCTGGAAGAAGCTGCATGAGAAGAGTAGTTCCTCGCTGAAGATGTTGCACGCCCTCGTCATGGAACAGAAGGAGTTGGCGAAGCTCCGCATCGAGCACACGGCTACTGTCAAGGTACGTAATGCGGCCATGGAAGATATGATGAAGGCTCGCGTTGAGAAATCCCGCGTCATGGACAGAATGAAGATGGCGGAGGATATGCGCGAGCAGATGGAGATCGTGGAGGTGATGAAGAAGCAGTTACGACTCCGCGACCAGCAACCCTTCATGTAGTAGAGAGCAGCGCCCCAGACTTTGTGTGTGCGTCTTCATTCTTTTTTGGGGGGATAATCTTCCTTCTTCTTTTTCTCCTGTGTTTATTCTTTTGCTTCGGGTGTTTTGTTGTATGTGTTATGTTCTCTGCAAGGCATGAATAGAACAATGCTAACGATGAGCATTGTCATGGGATCGATGACTAGCAAATTAGATCATTTTTTATTGCCATATCGCACTAGGCTGCCGTGTTTCGTGCTCCTCCATTGTACTAGTACTCCAGTGGAAAACTTGAGTGTACCGCACGGTTCGTTGCTCCTCCTCAGGTCATCGGCAACATTTATACGAGCTGTCAAATCACAAGGCCCCGCCTTCCAGCAGTAATGAGCCGTCAAATCACAAAGGCCCTCGCCTCCAGTGAAACCGACCAAGCGAGACTACCCCACCCTCTTGGCTTTTAAATGTATACTTTTGTACAGTAGTAGTATCGATGGATTGCGCCATGGAGCAAAACTAACAAGATGAAATTAAAGAAAAGGTGGTACATATAGAGAGCGCTTGTCTCCAAATTATGCATATAGTACTATTAAAAAAGCTAATACGTGCTTAGATGGGGTACTAAATTCTATTAAAGAAATTAGCATACCTATTTAATTCTTGGGTTTTTATTATTTATGCCACTAGTTGTGTCTCACTACTCAGTTTTGCCATTAGAAGTTACAACTACTCAAAATGCCATCGATCTGTGAGATGCTTGCTCGAAAAATGCAATTAGATATCTCAAAAATGCCATCGTTCTATTAGATGTTTGCTCAAAAATGCCATTAGACATTGTTATTTTCATGTCAGACCCGTCGACCACGTTATATGACAAAAATAAGCCTAGACCCACATGTCGATTCTCTCTATCTCACAATGATAAGTGTGGCCCTGCTTGTTAGGAGTAACCAAGCGAATAATTTTACAGGAAAATAAGAACGTTGTTGGGATCAAGTAGGCCCCACACTTTATTTTACTGTAGTGAGATAGAGGGAGAGCTGGCATGTTGGTACATAGGTATTTATGTCATTATAACATGGAAAAAGAGATTTGAGTCACAATAATGGTGTCCAGCACAACACACCCCTCAAATAAAACTAAGCACCCTGAAATTCTTTGACAACTAAACTGCTAGCTATATGATGTTGGCCATATATATTGTATATATATATAACGTGAAGAAATGAGTGGTAGTACTACCAACTTCAAGATGAACTATAATAAATACTAGTATGTACGTACTGCAAAGTTAAAGTAACGAGAAGGAACATAACATAGTTCTGTTGGCTGCTCAGCACAACACACCCCTCAAATAAAACGAAGCACCCTAAAATTAAACTAAGCAACTAATCCAGTAGACACAACATTACAACCACCATGAGAAACCACACTGCCACCTTACTCGGACTGCTTGTCCACGTGCTCTACTTCGTCCTTGTCCCTCTTCTTCTTGGCTGATACTTCTTCGCTAGAACTGCACACTTGGCTCTTGCTCTTCATCCAACCCTTGTTGATACTGAAACAAAGGTAGGCATCCATCGCAGCATAGTGGATGTGGTCTATATCTAGTAAATTCCATTGCCATGCATGACGACGAACCTTGGGCAGAGGTTTCTTCAGTTTACCGTACGAAGGAGGAACCATGGCTCCTGCCAGGGTCAGCATTGAAGGCTGACGGGAGGACACCAGAACATTTCTATGGAGGTCAAAGGGCTCACCTACAACGACGCCTATCCGACCCGGGACTTCTTTGTCATTCTTAAATTCCTCGCACTCAACATCGGCATGACATATGTGGCTGACCAAGCACAAGTTATGCACGCAAACCTGGATCACGGCGGGCTTCTTCTTCTCTTCCTCCTTTAGATTCTTCTCTTTGTCTAGGACTGTGGTGTGCTCAACATCTAGACCAGCAACCCACTCTGACTGTGGTGTAGCAAGCAATGCATCCTTTCACCGTCGCGGAAGAATGGGTGTAGATGACTTCGAACTCATCACCGGTGATGGTTCTAACCTTGTACTCACCACCGATCATGGAGATTTGGGAGGCCATGGATTTGGGGGGAGGGTTTGAATTAGTGGAACTGCTGTAATATGAAAGGGCAGGACATCTAGGAGCGAACTGCCGTAATGTTAAATGACGGTCGGGGACGAGTAGGAGCGAACTGCTAGCGGGTTTCCGATTGTAAAAATGCTGAGTGGGGCATGCGAATGGCAGGGCTTTCCATGCTCCCATCATATGGGCTTCCGAGAGCCCTTGGATCTGAGATTGAATTGTTGCATGGCGTGGTTCTAGACCTATGGGTGAATATCCTATCCTGGAGGGTTATTCTGCAAATTTTCAACAACTTAGCATGCAACGGTTTGATCTCAGATCCAAGGGCTGTTAGCAGCCCGTATCATGGTCGTGCCTACCACGACCATTGCCTCGCTCGCGCGGTTGCGCCCTTGGAGATTTCAGACGTGCCTACTTCGCATGCATGAAACTAATTCCTCCGTCCAGGTGCGTTAGGCTATCTGTTGTTGGCATGTCATACATAGTCATCACTTAGTCACTCATACAACAAGGTTAGTTGTAATGTTGGTTATAACAGTATTTTTTTACTTCTCTCGATCTCTTTCTTCGTACTCCCTCCATTTTAGTTTACAAGTCCTGCACATATACCTGGGTTGTCAATTTTATCATCGTAATATAAACTATATAACACAAAAATTATACCATTTGAAAATAGAACATCTGAAGTTTATAATGGTATGTTTTTTGTAATACTGTATATGACTTCTATTAGGTTGGTCAAATTGACGACCTAGGGGTACGCGCACGCCTTGTAAACTAAGAGAGAGGGAGTAGTATTTATTGCGTTTGCCAAAAGGAGTATACAGTACTTTGCACCTGTATACCATGGAGGTGGTAAGGAATCGGGACACTCATGCCGGTCGTAGCGCCACAGTTAAAATGATAATGACAAGTCAAATCACAGGGCCCCACAAGTCCAGCAGTAACTCACCATCAAATCACACAGCCCTACATTTGCAGCGGCCTACTACGTCATCTTCTCTCCTCTCTGTCGAACCGACTAGGCGGAACCGCCCAGCCTACCGCACGAGAAAAGCCCCGCCATTGACTTTTAAATATAATTTTGTATCCATGGATTGCTCCATGGAGCAAAGCCAGAAAATGGCGGTACACATGTATGCAGCACGCTCGTCGCGCTCACGTCGCACCCCAGACGGTCGGTCGGTCTGTATGGCACCCCGGCTCAAAGAAATCGGTTTACCTTGCATTGCCAGCCTAGAGATCAAGTCTTCTGGCAACACACAACACATGGTACAGAAAACAACCGCTTTATTGATGCTAGCGGGAACATAGGTCTGATATTACATCCAGTTGCGAGGCCAAGTGGCACACACGCTGCCGCTGAACAGTATGTACATTATTTAATGAACATGAAGGGGCCTCAATCACATTAACTACGCGGCAGCGGAACAACGATGAAGTGGAACTCCATAGCACAAAGGACACCGATGTGACACGATCTAGACGGGAAACTCTCCGATCCAAAACAACTTGCTTGAAATCTGGCATGACACGTCGGGTCAGTACATTGAATGTACTTGCAAGCTCACAACAAACATAAGTATAATGGCAAACAATATCATGACAATTATTCAGATTAATGCAATGCAATTCATGCTACTGATGCGGTGAAATCAACTTGTGCACCGAGTCCCTTGGACTCTCTTACCAGACGGGTTACCTTGTAACCAAAACGGTGATCATACCCAGATCACAAATGAAGTCAACACTTTGATGCCAACTATGATCATCTCATGATTCCACAAATCATCACATAACCAGTGCCAACAACAAATCTTTAGTGTGAAATATTATTTATTAATGTTGATCCACGGTGTGACTTACTCACGAGTTGTGTCCGTAACCGAGGACGCGGCTATCGATAGATTAAATACACTCTGCAGAGGTAGAACACTTTACCCACACCATGGAATCCATAGCCTTGGAATCCCATCGGGTGGACCAACGGCATTCCGATGAAACCCTCCCATTGCCATGACACTCCCCCGGCCACTCCTACCAACTCCCCTTTGAGCTAAGTCATGGGTGGCCCCGTGCCTACCAAAGGCATCAACGGCCACCATCGTGGCAAAAACGGTCCCAAACGGGGACAAGGTACCATAACAACAAACGAGCACACATGGTTATGTCTCCTTACTGGGCCAGGGTACAGCATGCCCATAACCTTCCCTCGTTGGAGGCACCGGCGAGAGGCATGAAAACAGACTGAATCAAGACCTTCCCATAAAGGAAAATGTGGTCGCACTAGGAAAAACCCGATTCAGTGGCACCATGACTCGATCGTCGTTATATTCAAGTTGGATTAACATCAGGTTTAACTTGAAAATAAAATAATTCAAGTCATCAGATGCCATGATCATCCAACTATTCGACATGCAAAGCATACCACTCAACGTGAACGGATCAACATCATCAAAATGACCTACTTGCACTACTCATCATTAAACCTTACTGGTTCTACTTTACTGGTTTATATCATTCATCATTTTAATTACCTCATAATATATATGAAAAACCATTTATCTCATAAAGAAACTACCATTATTCAGAAAAGCATAATCACTTCAATAGGAATTTCTTCTACTAACTACAACTAGCTCATGCATTCAACCAGTTCCTTAACCAAGCATGACAAAATACCTAGCACTAAGAAATATTTATTTAAATAATTAAATGCATGAAAATAACTCGTATTCAAGTTGGAAAAATCATAGATATTGAGATGACACCATCCAAATGTTGGTGTGGCTTGCCTTAGTGCAGAGGAGGTTCACACTCCTCCTGGTTATGTTCAAGACAAGCTTCTCCCTCTGAAAATGTTTAAAAATAGCAAAACAAAATATCAAGAATCACTCTGAAAATCACCAAAAATTCTAAACAGCAAGGAAAAATCTCCATTTTGGTGTGCTGCTAGAGCTCTTCAGAACAAACACAATGTAAAAAGAATCAACTCATTTGGACTTATAGTTTAAAAGTTATAGCTGGTCAAAATTACTGGTCAAATATTTTGAATT
>NC_041393.1:426771189-426782522 GCF_002162155.2 Triticum dicoccoides | reverse complement strand
CTCAGAATATGCCTTCACTCGTACCGCTTCGGGCGCGAGTGGAGAGGCTGACAGTGGGCCCTGCTGGTCAGGTGAGAAGGGAGGGGGAGAGAAACAGAGCGACGGCGGTGCTTCGCCAGAGCTCACGCCGGCGAGGAAGGGTCCTTGGCCGAATCAAGAGGGATAGAAAGAGAGACGGGGTCAAGGCGCACCTACCTGTACCCGTGGCTCGGTGAGAGACGGTCGGAGCAGCTCGCACCCAAGCTCGCAAGCGACAGCTACGGTCGGGTTTCGCCGGAGGAGAGGATGACGACAGAGAAGGGCGGTTCCAGGGGCTTTAGTGCATCCAGACGGCACCAGTGGACCTCCAAGGAGTTACCTGCGGGTGGATCAAGCTCGAGGGGCACCAGAGTGAGGAGGAGGGGTTGCGGGGATCACCGACGAGCTCGGGTAGGTGACAGCGGCGAGAGGCCTGCCCGACCGGGCTGTGGCTGTGCTACGCTCTTGTGGAGGTTGGGTGGTGGGTTTTGAGTGCTGAGAGAGGTGGCAGGGGCTCGAATTTATAGTCGGAGCGGGAGAGGGGTACGTGGCTCCGTCGGAGCTCTCTGGAAGCTGACAAGCAACAAGGAACGGTGCCAGCGAGGGCTAGAGGTGCTCAGCATTGACGCGGGAGCTGTGCTGCATCCGGACGAGCACAAAAGGCAGTGGAGGAAGAAGACAGAGGCACGGGGTGCACTATGGCTTTGGCTGCATCATGTCCTTGGCCGTTGCGGCATCTCCAGCATCGGAGGGCACCAGGGAGATGTCAAAGGTGACGAGACAAAGACGGTGGCACGGTGTGGCAGTCATCGGCACGCTCTGGATCAATCATACATGAAACAGACGCATTGGCGCAACACAGAGCGCATCGGGCGCGTTGCCAGAGCCGTCTCTTCATGCGGTCACCACCCTGGCATGGTCAAGACAACACCCACACGATGCCAAACTATGTCTGGGGTGTTGTTCGTGCAGTGTTAGGTCTAGGAAGAGTGATGACACACTGCCAGGCCGACCAGATGAGACTCGAGCTTGTTGGCAAGTTTCTGGTCAGAAACTTGGTCGCCAAGTTTGGAGGGCTTCTAGAAGGTGATTAGGGCTGATCTCCTGGGGTTAAGCTTTGTTTAAGAGGGTAATGAGGCTCAAGAAAAATTAGCTTCATTGGATCAAGGAAAAATACACTTGTTGTGCAAAGTGCATTTTGAGGCCAGAATAGAAATGATTTTTTGTAGCAAAAATATTCCAAAAAGTTATGCAATATTTTTGCTCAAGGCCAAGGTTCAAAGAATATTTGGGAATTTTCTCAGGATTTTTGGAGCAATAAAAATGAGGGTTGCTTTGGAGCACATGTATCTGAAATGAGTTTCAGAGAAGAAATTGAATATTTTCTTTTTATGAAAAATATTCCTTGGGTCATTTTGGGATTTTTTTAGAGAAAGAATGTTGAATGAGAGATAGATGGGTCACTTGAGTGAAAATCAAGGACATGCCCAAGTGTTCAGTCCATTTGAATTGATTCCAAAAACCCAAATTCAATGCAAAGGCAAAAGAAGTCGGGAAAAAGAGAGAAGGCAAAATCCAGGATCCCACAAACCTCCCCCACTTGGGATGAATCTCGTCCTCGAGATTTGGTTGCTTGGGAAAACAATTCTGGGTAGCCGGTTCTTCAAAATTCTTCTCTTTCCCTGGTTGCTTCTTCCTCGATGTGATGCTTCCGTTGAACCTTATAAAACCTTATCACTTTGCTGCGAGTAACTCTCTATGTCTCATCCAATATTCTGATCGGTCTCTCCTCATAGGTTAAATCCTTAGCAAGTTCCAACTCTGCCATATCAGTCCTTTTTCTCTGGTGGTGAGATACACCTTCTTAACTATGAGACATGGAATACATTGTGTACCTCTGACAATTCCGGTGGAAATTCCAACTGATAAGCAATTGTTTCGACTCTTGACATGACTGGAAATGGGCCAATATACCTAGGTGCCAATTTTCCTCGGGTCTAAAATCTCTTGACTCCTTTCATAGGGGTGACTCTGAGATACACGTGCTCTCCGGGTTTGAAGCTGATCTAATGGTGCTTTGCATCATAATAACTCTTTTGTCGTGACTTGGCCAACTGCAGTCTGTCTCAAATCTCCTTGACTTGCTTTTCAGCCTCCAACATCAAATCAGTTCCAAAAATGCGGTTGTCTCCGATTTGACACCAGTTTAGCGGAGTGCGGCACTTACGGCCATACAGAGCCTCATAAGGTGACATCTTCAAGCTGGTCTGGAAACTGTTGTTGTAGGAAAACTCGGCATAAGGCAGACAATCTTCACATTTGGATCCTTGGACCAAAGCACATGCTCGGAGCCTATCTTCGAGTATATGATTTACTCGCTTAGTTTGTCCGTCTGTCTGAGGATGATAGGCTATGCTGTATTTCAGGGCAGTCTGCAAGGCTTGATGGAGACATTACCAAAAGGCTGAAGTAAAGAGAGACCCTCGATCCGAGGTAATTGTTTTTGGCACTCCATGCAAACTGACGATTGTAGACACATATAATTGTGCAAGTTGATCGGCTATATAGGTGGTCCGGATGGGAATGAAGTGGGCTACCTTTGTTAATGTGTCCACTATGACCCATACTGCGTCATTGCCTTGGTGAGTCCTTGGTAGACCGGTGATGGAGTCCATGCAGACATCATCCCATTTCCATTGCGAGACAGGTTTGGGTTGAAGGAGCCTGGCGGGCTTTTGGTGTTCCGGCTTCACTTTGTTGCATATCTCACAGCAAGTAACAAAATATGTGATATCTTTCTTCATTCCATCCCACCAAAATATCTTACGATGGTCTTCGTATATTTTGGTACCTCCTGGGTGAATTGAATATGAAGATTCGTGTGCTTCTACCAAGGTCTTCTTTCTCAGATCTGCTTGCTCGTGTATGCAAATCCTTCGTCGAAACCTTAGCGTACCTTGCTAATCCTTAGAGAAATCCTGAGTCTTTCCTTCTTGCATAAGCTTGGCATGGGATTGTAGCGATACATCATCTGCCTGGGCTCTGCAAATCTCATCCTCGAGGGTAGGAGCAACTTCCAATATGTTGGCAAGACTGGCATCAACTATCACCAAATTAAGCTGAGCGATCTCGTCGCGAAGTTCCGGAGGCAAGGAACCCATTATAGCATTCAGACTGGCAGGCTTGCGGCTGAGGGCATCGGCAACCACATTGGCTTTACCCGGATGATAATTTATCCCAAGGTCATAATCCTTGACAAACTCAAGCCATCTTCACTATCGAAGGTTTAAATCTGGTTGAGTGAATATATATTTGAGACTCTTTTGGTCGGTAAATATCTGATACCTTTTTCCAATGAGATAGTGCCTCCAAATTTTCAAAGCATGCACAATAGAGGCCAGTTCCAAATCATGTGTTGGATAGTTCCCTTCGTGAGGCCGTAACTGTCGAGATGCATAGGACACAACCTTGCCATCTTGCATGAGTACACATCCAAGGCCTTTCCTGGAGGCGTCGCAGTATACATCAAAATTGCGGTAGATGTCTGGAAGAGTCAATACTGGTGCTGATGTCAGTATGGCTTTTAGCTCGTTGAAGCTCCTTTCGCAGTCCTCAGTCCATTAAAACTTCTTATCCATATTGAGGAGCTCTGTCATTGGCTTGGCAATCTTAAAGAATCCTTTGATAAAGCAGCGGTAGTATCCAGCTAATCCAAGGAAACTCCGGATCTCTGATTCTGTCATGGGTGCGGTCCAATCAAGCACATCTTTTAACCTTACAAGGATCCACAACTATCCCTTCTGCTGAAAGAACATGCCCTAAAAACCCAACTTGCTTGAGCCAAAACTCACACTTGCTGAACTTCGCATATAGTCGATGGTCACGGAGCCTTTGTAAAACTGATCTGAGGTGTTCCTTGTGCTCTTCTTTGCTTTTTCAGTAAATGAGGATGTCATCGATGAATGACACCACAAACTTATCCAAGAAACCCATAAATGCCATATTCATCATATGCATGAAAAAGGTAGGGGCACTGGTGAGATCGAAGGACATGACGGTATATTCATAAAGACCATACCGAGTAGTGAATGCAGTCTTGGGAATATCTTCCTTCTTGATTTTGAGTTGGTGATATCCGGTCCTCAAATCAATCTTGGAGAATACTTTTTCCCCACTGAGTTGAACAAACAAATCATTAATCCTTTGCAGTGGATATTTGTTCTTGATGGTGACATCATTCAGCTGTCAGTAATCCACACACATCCGAAGACTATCGTCCTTCTTTTCCATGAATATTGCGGGTGATCCCCATGGTATAGAGCTTGGACGGATGTATCCTTTCTGAAGCATCTCATCAAGCTATTTCTTCAATTCCACTAATTCTGACAAAGGCATCTGGTAATACTTCTTGTATATCGGTGTGGTTCCAGGCACCAGGTCAATTGCAAACTCAAGCTCCCTGTCTGGCGGCATCCCTGGTAATTCCTCACGAAATACATCTGGAAACTCACTGACCATAGGAATCAATTCCAATTCTTCATACACATCCGTGAAAACCATTTTCTTCTTGGGTATACTCCTGCGGGCATAGAATTTTGTTCGACCTTCCTGACTTGTCATGGTGACTTCTCTGGTCACACAGTTGATGCATACTTGATATTGGGTTAACCAATTCATTCCCAAAATAATATCCAATTTGGCAGACTCGATGACTATCAAGGATGTTGGAAATCTGACTCCCTTGATATCAATTTCCAAATTACGGCAGACCAGATTGCTTCGGAGCACAGTTCCTAGGGATTGTACCATCATACTTTTTCCCAAATCGAGCAAGGAAAATTTTTTTGGGCAACGGAACTCCGGGAAATAAAAGAGTGGGAAGCCCCAGAGTCAAATAAAATTATTGTAGGTATATTATTAACAAGAAACATACCAATGACAACTTGCGGGTCCTCTTGGGCTTCGTAAGCGGAGAGGTGGTGGATTTGTCCTCGGATGGTCCTCTGGGCGGAAAAGGGCTCCAGGTGGTTGACTTGTGGTCGGAGTGGAGCGGTTGGCTTGCCGTTCTTGGGGCACTGTCTGGCATAATGTCTGGTTTGCCCACAATTAGAGCAGGAATTGTTGCACTAACATTATTCGCATACTGGGCTGGTCACAACATTCTTGACTTGGGTAGTGGTCTTGTTAACATTCTGCTGCCAATTGGGTTTGTACTCAACCTGAGTCTGCTGCCAAGTACGAGCATTCTACACTGGTTGCACATCCTTCTTAGGCTCGAATTTGCGCTTGTGGTCATTATTAGCAGGCCTGTTGTTGTGCATGAGCTTGTGTTCCCTTTCTGCGATGAGGGCCTTGTTCACCAGAGTTTGGAAATCTGGGAAATCAAACATACTGAGAGTGCATCTGAGGTGTTGGTTCAATCCTCCAAGAAACAAGTCGACCTTCCTTTCTTTTGTGGCCCCATCATAAAGAGAATAGCAAGCCAAATGGTTGAACTTGTGCAGGTACTCACTTACTAACAGGCTTCCTTGAGTGAGAGCGAGGAATTCACACTGCTTGATCTTCATAATCCCGATTGGAATATGGTACTTGCGAAAATGATCCTTGAACTTGGTCCAAGTGATCTCTTCGTCCGCGGGCCACATAGTCTTAGCATTATCCCACAGTATAGCGGCAGCTCCTTCAAGATAATGCGTAGCAAACGGAACCTGGTCACCTTCTTCAGTGCGAGCAATCTCCAGCTTTTTCTCAATAGTCCTTAACCAATTCCCGTCTTCCAAAGGATCGATAACTTGACTAAAACTGGGAGGCTTGGTCCTCTAAAAATCTGACAGCTTGGAGTGATGACCATTCTGATTTCCATTCTGCCCAACCATAGCTTGCACGCTTCTCAACGGCTCAATCAGATTGTTGTTCCTACTTTCTTCAAACATACGTATGATTTTCTTAGTGGAGGGAGGATGTGGCGGTGGAGGCGATGGTGGCTGGAACGGCTCGGGGGAATGTCCTGCCTGTCTTGCTGAGCGACGAACAAGGACATCCTCACAAGCGTGACTGTTGCTACCTCCCTACATCATCCTATTATTTATTTTCCCAATATAAAGCAACTGAGATGAGAAATATCCAAAAATGGGAGGAAAAGCCAGCGACAATCCCAAAAGAAAATGGTGTGAAGAAACCAACGCGAATAAATAAAAAGGTTCCAACATAATTATACATAGACTCAAACATGAAAGATAAACATCATGACGGGTTCACTACCCTCATACATGAAGCTAAGCATCATGACACGTACGACTACATCTAGGGATGGAAAAAAAGCTCGAAGCTCGCGAGCTAAACGAGTAGCTCGTGACTCAGCTCGAATCGACTCGAACTCGAAGAATAACGAGCCAAGCCGAGCTTTAGTTTAAGATTGTTTACAGACCAAGTTAAACGAGCCGATCTCACGAGCACTCGTGTAACTCGTTAGGCTCGTTAAAAAAATCAGTGTTTTTAGGGGTAGTAAAATACATCCACTAAACACCTTGTGTCCCAGCACAAGGCCCAGCCGCTCAAGACCGAGCCACCCAGGAGACTCACACGGACATGACCACATATGCACATGCTAAATTCTCATTTAATCTTTTTATTGTATCTGTAAGGTCTGATGTTAATATCTTTAACGAGCTTAACAAGCTAAACGAGCCAGCTCGCGAGTTATACGAGTCGAGCCAATCTTGAATTTGAACTCGTTATCGTAACGAGTCGAGTTGAGCTAGCTCGTTAATGAAACGAGCTTTAGCGAGTCGAGTCGAGCTGGCTCGACTCAGCTCGAATTCCACCCCTAACTACATCCATACATAATCCCCATGACGAATGTGGTACTCTAACGATCTAGTGCTCAGCTGGCGCTGCGGCGGGCTCCTCTCCTAAGCCGGAATCAGATCCTGAGCTGATAGTGGATACCTCCGGGTTAAAAGTGACACGGTGGCGCTGCCTCAAGGACTCTTCCTCAGGGGTAGGTGCGGGGTGAGACCTAAGCATAGGGGCTGCAGGAGTAACGACAAGGGAAGCCCACATGGCAGGGGCACTGCGAGGGGTCACTGCCAAAGGGTGAGTGGTACCCTGAGTGGTCACGGAAGTAGCCAGGGTAACAGAGGCTGGAGGAACAAATGGAGTGAAACCAACAGTAGGTGCAGGGTTCCTATTCTGAGCAGCGGCAATGGCAGTCCGGGCTCGGGTTAGCTCTCGGGTTAACTCATAGATCAAGAGATAACTGGAAGTGATATAGCGGGAAAGGTCGCTAGTAGGACGATCGCACGCTGGATCAATAAAAGGGAAGCGAATACGCCCGTTCTCGTACAGAGACGGGTAGTAATAGAAACCTGGGTGGGTGTGCATGAGAACCTCGTTGTAGCGCAAGTATACAAGAGCCTCAATCGCAGCAAACTGGATAGCCCGAGACGACGTAGAAGCAAAACCACCCTTAGAGGAACGGTTGCAAGTGCCGAAAGGAGAACTGTGGTGTAGAGTGACCTCCGCATAGTACTCATATACAGTGAACTGGCCAGATGCTCCAGATACACCTGATACACTGGATCGGCACCCTCTGGGTAGAGGCGTTGCCACACATTCTGAAGTAGGTGCGGTGATGTGTATGGTGCTGGCTCAGGATGGTACATGATCGGAACTGGAGCCATCTACACTCACAACCATCAGATGGTTAGTAATAACAACAAATAAAATGCATGCAATGCAACAATCAATTTCTATTACTATCGGTACTTAGACGAAACTATCTACCGTTCATCTAACGCATTAATGGTAAGCGTGCCCTACAGTCAGCGTGGCTCTGATACCAAGCGTTGTGGCACCCCAGTTCAGAGCAACCGGTTTACCTTGCATTGCCAGCCCAGAGATCAAGTCTTCTGACAACACACAACAACATGGTATAGAAAACAACTGCTTTATTGATGCTAGGGCGAACATAGGCCCGATATTACATCCAATTGTGAGGCCAAGCAGCACACACATGGTGCGGCTGAACAGTATGTACCTTATTTAATGAACATGAAGGGGCCTCGATCACATTAACTACGCGGCAGCAGAACAATGATGAAGTGGCACTCCATAGCATATGGACACCGATGTGGACACGATCTAGACGTGGAAGCTCTCCGATCTGATACGACTTGCCTGAAATCTAGCATGACACGCCAGGTCAGTACATTGATGTACTTGCAAGCTCACAAAAAACATACGAATAATGGCAAAAAATATCATGACAATTATTCAGATTAATGCAATGCAATTCATGCTACTGATGCGGTGAAATCAACTTGTGCACCGAGTCCCTTGGACTCTCTTACCAGACGGGTTACCTCATAACCGAATGGTGATCATACCCAGATCACAAATGAAGTCAACACTTTGATGCCAACTATGATCATCTCATGATTCCACAAATCATCACATAACCAGTGCCAACAACAAATCTTTAGTGTGCAAGATTACTTATTAATGTTGATCCATGGTGTGACTTAGTCACGAGCTGTGTCCGTAACCGAGGACGCGACTATCGATAGATTAAAGACACTCTGTAGAGGTAGCGCACTTTACCCACACCATGGAATCCATGGCCTCGGCATCCCATTCGGGTGGACCAACAACATTCTGATGAAACCCTACCATTGCCATGACACTACCCTGGCCACTCCGACCAACTCCCATTTGGGCTAAGTCATGGGTGGCCCCGTGCCTACCAAAGGCATCAACGGAGCGGTCCCAAACGGGGACAAGGTACCATAACAACAAACGGGCACACAAGGTTATGTCTGCTTAACCGGGCAGGGTACAGCACGCCCATAACCTTCCCTCGTTCGAGGCACCGGCGAGAGGAATGAAAATGGACCGAATCAAGACCTTCCCATAAAGGCAAATGTGGTCGCTCTGGAAAAAACTCGATTCAGTGCCACCATGACTCAATCAACGTTATATTCAAGTTGGATTAACATCAGGTTTAAATTGAAAATAAAATAACTCAAGTCATCAGATGCCATGATCATGGAATTATTGGACATGCAAAGCATACCAGTTAACGTGAACGGATCAACGTCATCAAAATGACCTACTTGCAAAACTCATCATTAAACCTTACTGGTTCTACTTTATTGGTATATATCATTCATCATTTTAATTACCTCATAATATATATGAAAATCCATTTATCTCATAAAGAAACTACCATTACTCATAAAAGCATAATCACTTCAATAGGAATTTCTTCTGCTGACTACAACGAGCTCATGCATTCAACCAGTTCCTTAACCAAGCATGACAAAATAACTAGCACTAAGCAATATTTATTTAAATAGTTAAATGCATGAAAATAACTCATATTCAAGTTGGAAAAATCATAGATATTGAAATGACACCATCCAAATGTTGGTGTGTCTTGCCTTAGTGCAGAGGAGGTTCACACTCCTCCTGGTTATCTTCAAGACAAGCTTCTCCCTGTGAAAATATTTAAAATAGCAAAACAAAATATCAAGAACCACTCCGAAAATCACCAAGGAAAAATCTGCATTTTGGTATGCTGCTAGAGCTCTTCAGAACAAACACAATGCAAAAAGTATCAACTCATTTGGACTTACAGTTTAAAAGTTATAGCTGGTCAAAGTTCCTGGTCAAATATTTTGGATTAATTTGGAAAAAACAGAAACTGGGAGGGTTACGTCGATGACGTATTCTCAGAATACGCCTCCACTCGTACCGCTTCGGGCGCGAGCGGAGAGGCTGACAGTGGGCCCCGCTGGTCAGGTGAGAAGGGAGGGGGAGAGGAACAGAGCGACGGCGGCGCTTCACCAGAGCTCACGCCGGTGAGGATGGGTCCTCGGCCGAATACAGAGGGATAGAAAGAGAGAGGGTGTCAAGGCGCACCTGCCTTTACCCGTGGCTCGATGAGAGATGGCCGGAGCAGCTCGCAACCATGCTCGCAAGCGGCGGCTGCGGTCGGGTTTTGCCGGAGGACAGGAAGACGATGGAGAGGGGCAGTTCCAGTGGCTCCAACACGTCTAGATGGCACCAGTGGACCTCCAAGGAGTCGCCTGCGGGGTGGATCAAGCTCGAGGGGCACCAGAGTGAGGAGGAGGGGTTGCGGGGATCGCCGGCAAGCTCGGGTAGGGGACGGCGGCCAGAGGCCTGCCCAGCCGGGCTGCGGCTATGCTACGGTGTTGTGGAGGTTTGGTGGTGGGTTTTGAGTGCTCGAGGAGGTGGGAGGGGCTCAATTTATAGCTGGAGGGGGAGGGGTACGTGGCTCCACCGGAGCTCTCTAGAAGCTGGCGAGCAACGACGAACGGTGCCAGCGAGGGATAGAGGTGCTCAGCATTCAGACGGGAGCTGTGCTGCGTGCGGACGAGCACAGGAGGCAGTGGAGGAAGAAGACAGAGGCACGGGGCGCACTGTGGCTTTTACCGCGTCGTGCCCATGCCTGTTGCGGCCTCTCCGGCATCAGCGGGTGCCAAGGAGAGATCAAAGGTGATGAGACAAAGACGATGGTGTAACACCCCGGATGTAACTTTCCATATTTGTAACTCCAACTCTTGTCATTTTCGGATATGTGCTATGATATTCCCTCCGTGGTTGGGTTTTGTTTTCGTTTTGCATTTTGTCCATGTCATGCATCTCATATCATGTCATCATGTGCATCTCATTTGCATACGTGTTCGTCTCATGATTCCGAGCATATTCCCCGTTGTCCGTTTTGCAATCCGGCACTCCTATGTTCCCCAGCGTCCCCTCTTGTTCTTTTTCCCTGTGCGGGTGTTGAACATTCTCGGAATGGACCGAGCCTTGTCAAGTGGCCCTGGTATAGCACCGGTAGACCACTTGTCAAGTTTCGGGTCATTTGGAGTTCGTTTGGTACTCCAACGGTTAACCGCACTCTCGCAAAGGCCTCTTTTGAGTTGCAACCCAACACCCCTCCAAAATAGCCCAATAACCCATCTAAGTCACCTCCATGCCCTCGGTCGTTCGATCACGATCGTGTGGGCGAAAACTACACCCCATTTGGACTCTCCTAGCTCCCTCTATGCCTATTTAAAGACCCCTCCCCCGAATTCACGGGCAAACCCTAGAAATTTCCCCTCCGCGCCGCCGGACACGTCCGGATCAGACCGGACGCGTCCGCCCGCCGCCGCCCGGCCACTCGCGAGCCGCCACGTGGCCTCCGCCGCGCCCCCGCGCCGCCGGTCCGCCGGGCCCAGGCGGGGCCCTCCCGGCCCACGCGCCCGGGCCGCGCGCCCGCCGCCGCCGCCGCCGTGCGCCGCCGCGCC